>NC_079891.1:5247009-5601309 GCF_024868665.1 Triplophysa rosa
ATGACCGACCCATTCAGAACCCAGCGGGCAGCAAGATGGACGGCACGGCGTCGTCCTCACGGTCCGCTCAAGCCCGCTTGCTGCTAGGTTTCCGCCAGGGGAACTACGGGAATCGGGAGTTCGCCGGGGCATTCTCGGCGGTGGCTGAGAGGCTGAGTTCAACGAGGCAGAGTTGAAGACGATCTTCAACTGCTGCCTCACTCAGCGCCTCACCCCTCTGAGAAGAGGCTGCTGGGTCCCCTAGGGTTCGCGCAATGGTCAGGTTCGTGGCCAACCGGGACGATCCCGGGGGTGGGGTTCCACGTGGGACTTCCACCTCGCGGTTGATCACCCGGAGGGCTCGACCTGACTGCCGCTGCCCGGGGGGACTGGTACCCTCCGGCTTGAGCTCCACGGTCCCCGTTCACTCTGGTGGCGCCGGTAGCGAGCGGGGAGGGAGGGATCCGGGGATGACGTCGGCTGATTCCTCCGCTGCGGAACTCCCTCCGGTCCCCACGGATTCGCCAAGGTCGGCTATGGATCCGGTGGTGGGAGAAGGAGGGAGAGGCGCAGCGGAGGAGCGTCCACGCCGGTGCAGCCGGCATCCAGTCCGGTGCGGCCGGCATCCAGTCCGGTGATCCAGCCGGCGTCAAGCCCTGTCCAGCCGGCCTTCCAGCCGGCGTCAAGCCCTGTCCAGCCGGCCTTCCAGCCGGTCCCTGGGAGACTCCCAGGGTCAAAGACTGTTCCCCCCAGGACTCCTCCTAAGTCCCCAGGACTCAGCGCCCTCGAGCGCAGCCGGGGACTGGGACTATTCCCCACCCCCATGGACTGCCCCCTATGGGCCCTTGTTTTGCCCCACCCCCCCTCCCATGTTTGTTGTTTTTGTTGTCCCACCCCAGTCCCTTGTCTTGTTGTCCTGTCTGCCCCTTGTCTGTTCACCATGTTTGTCTGGTTTTTGTCACTGTCTCAGTCGGTCTTGTCTCGTCCGTCTACCCCTTGGTGAGCACCTGGAGGTGCTCATTAAAGGGGGGGCTTCTGTCATGGCTCTGCTTCATTTAGTTATGTTTTTCTTGGTCCTGTAGCAGAGTCATGACAAAGTCTTTGGTTATGTGTGGAGAGAAACATATTATTATTCTTTTGACAATAATATGCGTTCTTTCCAGTGTCTCGTCTCTGTTCCCGCCATCTCGTTTCCTCGTTATCTTTCCCTAAGTGTTTGATTACCCACACCTGCCCTGTGTCGTTATCCCTTGTTTGTCTTACCTATATATACCCTCTTGTTTCTTTGTCCTGTGTTCGGTCATTGTGTTTGGTGCGTGTGCTATGTGCTAGTGTTGTCAAAAATATCGATATTTCGATAAGTATCGATACTGAAGAATCTGAAACGGTTCCAATACCCATGTCCCACGTATCGATATCAGCTGCGCGTTCCCGCTCTCTTTCTCTTTTCCGACAGTGAGTTAACACACACTGCACGTGAACGCATAACAACAGAGCCCCGCCTCCTCTCACAGACTTGACTCGTTTGGGCAGTTAAAAAGTGTTAATGTTAGAAAAGATGGCCAGTCTCAGTAACACATCTGGCGTGGTGCACGCTCGTTACGCTTCCCGTGTTTACCATAGCGATCCATGTATGTGCGCTGATCAATAATTTTATCCACTCGTTTCATTCGCCCTGGTTATATGTTGTTTATGTTAGTACAGAGTCTCCGCAACAGTTCTCATGTTTAATGCACGCGTTTCTGTCTTTATGTGCGCTCATCAATGATTTCATCCACTCGTCTCGTTCGCTCCGGTTAATTGATGTTTGAAATAATGCTGGTGCGAGTAAGTCTCCGCAACAGTTCTCGCGTGTGATACACGTTTGCACTCCAGTGTTTACCATAGCGCTCTATGTATGTGCGCTGTTCAATGATTTCATCCACTCTCTCATTCGCTCGGTTAAAAGTTGTTAATGTTAGAAAATATGCGGAGTCTCTGCAACAGTTCTTGCGTTTAAGTTTGCGTTTCTGTCTATATGTGCGCTGATCAATGATTACAGTATGGGCCTATGTGAATAAAAGCCAATTTAGCCAAATAAAAATGTAGGCTATTAACTAACATTAACGAACAATGAATGAGCAATACATTTGTTAAGTATTTATTAATCTCTTTTAAATGTTAGTTAAAAAATACAACTATTTATGTAAGCTCCCCTGTTGAAAAATCCAGTATATGCTGGGTAAGGTATGTTTTGATCGATGCTGGTTTGATCTTAAACCAGCTAAGAACCATCTTAAATCAGCATATGACCATCTTAAACCAGCACATGAACAGTTTAAACCAGCACAAACCAGCAAACCAGCATCAAAACATACCAAACCAGCATAGGCTGGTTTTTTCAACAGGGTCTGGTCCATTAATACTGACAAATACAACTTTGATTTTAAATAGTAAATGTATTCGTAAAATTAACATTAGATTAACAATTAATAAATAATGTAAAAATATATACCTCATTGTCTAGTCTTGTTCAATTTAACTTCAAATAAAAATTAAAAAGGCCTATATTGCTATTGCTTATTAGGGCCTTATTGCTATGGCAGTTTATTCCCCGTGGTATCGAAAATGGTATCGAATATCGATATTTTTTTAGGTATTGAATCGAAGTTAGAAATTCCAGTATCGTGACAACTACTATGTGCTGTCTTGTTCTCGTCCAGCGTTAGTATTATTGCCTGTTCCTGTTGTATTGTGAGTCTAGTCAAGTAAGTCTTTTAGTGTTTAGTTATAGTTTGTCAAGTGTTTCTCAGTTTAGTCCAGTTTTAGTCAGTCTATGTTCTGTTTGAGTTGTTTCCTGTTTTCTTGATTTACCCCATTGTGGGTCTTTGTTTTGTGTTTATTTTCTGTTAAATAAAGCTTTCTGTTAACCCCTTCATCCCCGCTGCCTGCAACTGGGTTCTTTCACCATTTTCATGACAGTCAATGTAATGTTTAAAAACTGTGTGAGAGTAACACACATCAGTGATGGCACAACAGAGAGAAAAAAATATTATTTTATTTCTGTATGCACTAAGCTTTTAAAATTTATAACGTTGGTAACACTTAAGAATACTGTTTCTTACTTAATGGGTAACTAACAAGGAATTACTGCAGAACTGATAGGTCATTCTTCATTAATACTGCCCTCTGCGCTATTAACTACTAAGATGTATTAACTAATCAGTATGTAGTAGCATTTTATAATTGTGTTAAGTAACAGTTAACTAATCAATAACTTTTGAATTCTCTCATTTCTCCTTAAGAGTGATCTACTAATGCAGGTTCTACATAAATAACTATGAAGTAATTACTAATAAACAGTCATATACGCAATAGACCATCACAATAATCAAGCTGTGCACCTTTCTTTTTATTTACTACTACTATTACTACTGCTTTAATGGAGATACCCTAATGTTGCCATTAATTAAGTAATTCTCTCAGAATATGGTAATTCTATATGAACTATTAATGGGTTCCCCACATTTCCACTTCCACCAGTCATTGTCTTACAGGGTAATACTCAATGGTAATTTGATATATGCTGTGGAAAACAGACACACGTACGGTACTTGAAGATCATAAACTTATTTGAGGTAAGTGGCTAATTGCAGGCAAAGCAGTTGGAGCGGTAAAGTTGATTTCTGGTTACTGAAACACTCACAAAGCAAAATGTGTTGTAATGACTCTTGGGAGTGCAAGAATTCCATGAAATGCATATTGCATTTCCATAGTAGTAATAACGTTGGTTTTATAGTGCAGCTGATACTTACTAGTAATGAATTTCTCCTTCTGTTGGTGCATGTTCTTACCGTTAACAATGCTGCAATGCTTGATCTAAAGAATGAATGAATGAAAGAATTAATGAATGTGCTTCATCAGTTATTACTGTTGGAAAATGGAATTTAAAACAAACAGGTTTAAGCTCAAATTTACCAGCTCTCCAAGACAAGCTCATGCTGTATTACACACTTATGAGAAGTAACTTAAAAAAAATGTAGAACATACAAAAGAGATTTCTTTTTTTTAATAACCTACATGCTAACAGTATTTTTTTTAGATCAATTTTAATTCCAAAAATCAAATGTCCCATGTTCCTCACATTTATGTGGTACATAAGGATCACATGAAAAAGGTTTAGATTTTTATGCCACATGACTATGGTCCCCAGACTCTAACGAGAAATTGTTGTCATGCGGTTACTAAGGCCCTGTCCACACGAACAGGGGTATTTTCAAAACCGCAGCTTTTTCTATGCAGTTTAGCCATTCCTCCACCCAAAAACGCAGTACCCGGTCACTGAAACCAAACTTTTTTGAAAACTCTGGCCAGAGTGAAGATTTTTAGAAACCTCTAAATTTTGTAGCTGTTTAGCTCACCTAAAAACTGAAAATTCTCTCATCATTGACACACTAATGTTGTTCCTATCAAAACACAACCTAAAAAAAGAGAAATGTCTTAGAATACATACACAGTTTACAAGTTTAAAAAAAGAAATCTATGGACAAGCTATGCCTTTAAAATCAAGATTTAAACTTAAATGTTGCCTTTCACATGAATTTACTCCCACATAAAAGTAAAAGTCATTCCTAACAAATACTAAACAGAAGTTCAGAGCATCCAACAGGAAGTCACTTGCAATTTTTCTTCACCCTCCACGGTAAAGATAAAGGTGGATTAGGATGAAATTAATACTCACGGCTTGTGTATGGTATCCTTTCTGGAGCATGAGGGTAAAACACAAAAACAATATTAGCTATTTTACTTACTGACAGAGATATGGACTTTCAAAATTGTACTCACCAACTCATTTCCACTTATCGGCAAGTCCCAGCGATCCACAATAGATCCAAAAAACTGGACTGCAAAATTTCCCAGAGTCCAGGAGTAAGGTTCAAGTTCCTCTCGGTCTAACAAGTGTACATGACAGTGATTAATTTACTCATTCCAAATCGCCTTTAATTTTTATGCTACGTTCTTGATCATTAAACTAGCTGGTGATTGTAAAACCGGGATCACACAACGGGACTTTTGACCTGATTCTAACATTACAGAGCGTGTCAAATGCTTTAAATATCAGCCTCATATAACAACACAAAAGAAACATGTCTGTATAATAAAATACGAACCGACCTTGACCAAAAATCTTGTTATTAGCAGACTTCGTCTGTGTAACGTTAGTGCAGATGCTACAAAGTCGAAGCACGACAAGAAATGCACTATAGCAAACCAGGTACTATCCTGTAGCGTGAGCTTGACTAACGCATATAACATACACAAAAACAACACACATTAGTTAACTAGAATTAGTTACTACAATTATATACTTATATAATATCCTGTGCTAATCGCGATTAGCATGTAACAGATAGCAGTAGAAAACGGTAACTTAAAGGGTGAAAGCTATTTATTACCTTCTGCAAAGTCTTTGTCCAAATTCTTTTTTTAAGTTCTCTATTGACATTTAACAACTAAAATGTAGACAACATAATAATTTAGCCGTTAAATGTAAAACAATCCAGGTAAAAACCATTAGTGAACCGACCAAAGTATTACTGAAGACCTCCAGCGGCAGCAAATACGCCTACAGATTTGAAACGTAGAAAAGGCGCGCTTAATTGTCATTTGCCAGAGATCTGATTGACAGTCAAAACAACGAATCATGCTAATAAACAACAAGGAAAGGAAATAGTTATTTTAAAAGGAAGATTAGAAATGTATGTAAATTCAGTGTATACATCTTAAACCTGATAGATTTCCACTGGTTGTAAATCAGGTTTAAGAGAATTACATCACCTAATCCAACCCTATCCATAATCCTTCAATTTACCCATCACAGAAACATGTGCAGAACAGGTCCAAATAAAACATGTTTGCGCCAATTTTAACTAGTGAGGTCCAGGAAGATTTTGGACGTGAGAGTCCTCAGTGTTTTACAAATGTCCATGTTTTTGTACTAAATCAGATTCCGTGGAATAATCAGCATGGCAGCATGCAAGGCAGCATTGTAAGCAACCCCCAGTAAAGGATTTGGGTGGAAGCTTAACCTTTGTCCTTTTCACTTTATAAGCACTAATAGCTAACGCACTGTACATGAGCCATTCAAGTGCCATAACTAAAGTGTTGAAATGAAGGATGTTCTAATGATGCTGGACCATAGCTTTGACATACGGCCTATATACAAACTCTCTTTGCTTACATCAGTAACTGAAACTGCGGTCAAAATATTATATATTATATAGACTTCTAATGGTTTTATATCAGGCTAATGGTATATTCTATCCCCAACCCTACCCCAAACCTAACAATCACACAAACATATGCAAGACATAAGATTTAAAGAAAAAAACAAACTATGAGCCTTTTTATGTAGTGTGGACCAGTAAAATGTCCTCATTAATTGGTTGTAATGATATTTTACTGTATGTGTTACTGAGGACAATTGGGCCCTCACAAATATAGATAAACAAGAAACACAAACAAGCACGCACAAAACTTATAAATTAGACTGATATAAAATCAATAGAAGTCTAATGTAAAGTATGTAATGTCTCCAGTGGGATAGAAAAACAAACGTGTGTGTGTGTGCATGTGCTTGCGTGCGTAGGGAGGGAGAGAGTATTGTATTCTCTGTGCATGATGCATGTTTCTCTCACAACTTGTTGGCTTATGGTTAACCCTCTGTCCAGAGCAACACTCATTTCCAAACAAGCTCCCACGTTACAAATTCTATACAAGTTACAATATTTGTCTATACAGACTTTAATTTAACAGCATGTATATGGTTTTGACTGCAGTGGTTTAGCTGTTAGCAATTATTTCAGTTACTGATGTAACAGGGCCATCACTTAGCTATCAAATATTATCACAGCTGACTGGATGTCATATTGGCCTCATCTAAAAGGCTTTTAAATCTGCCCAAACATGTTTCTGTTTAAATCTACCGTTTTGCACCTTTCTGTGATGGTTTGTTTAAGTGATAGAAAATATTAACCTGATATAAAATCAAGCACTGTCCTCACTGTTATAGTTGACTAATGGGTTTGCAGTGCACATGTTACGTTAACAGAAAAACACAAACAAAAAAATACTGGAACTTATTACAGTTTATCCAGTAAACATTTTATTATTTCAGTATAATTCAGTGGTAATCAAAAGCTACACCGCAAAAAATAAAAATAAAAAGAACAACAGGTATCGAATGTGCTGCGCTGTTTTTACGCCACTGGTACTGGCTCAATACACGTGCTACGCATTTTCTGCTGGGAGAGCGGCAAAGTGTGCGCCGACATCCAGGGTTTACACCACTGATTCCACGCGTTTCCGTCTCTTACCGGAGAGAATACGAAGGTAAGAAACTGATTATAAATCGTCTTGCAATACTACATATAAAACCAATAACGTTATTTTACGTTATATTTTAAAATGTAAGGTTAGTTTGCTAAATATTCACCACATTTTGGCCATATGCATCACGTGTTATCGTATTAGCCTACGTTGTTTTCACGTAATAATTGTTTCCTGTATTTTTAGCTCTGGCATACAGGTAACACGTGCCTTTTTTGCTCTACAGGTGGATATTATTCCGGCGACTCGCACATCTTGCTATCAAGAAAGCAGAGCACCTTTGGTATGTACTACAATGTCATATATTATGCCAAAATTTACATGCCGCTCGTGTGGCATGTCACTGAAAAGTATTAAGGGCTATGTCGATCACCAGATTTTGCATAGGCATGAAGCAAATAGTCCGTTTTCATGTTGCTTTACAGAATGCAAACAAACGTTTATTAAATACAATGCTTTAAGAGCACATGTCTATCGTTCCCACAACAGACCTGTTTCACAACTGGATGACACACAAAGGCCATTTGTATGTGATGATGTTAACTGTAAAAAGCAATGCATAGATTTTAGAGATCTTCTTACACACCTCAAGTTACACTTGAGTAAGCATGAGTTAGTACATTGCCCGTTTAGCAATTGTAACAAGGCATTTAAAGTCAAGTCATCATTTACAGCCCATGTTTCAAGAGTACATAAACATGAAACTCATGTGAATCCTAGCGGTACTGAGCCTGCTGTGTCTTCTGAAATTGAACCAAATGAAACTGAAATGGACAGTCAGTCAATGGTTACAGAAAATGTTGACATGAGGTCTTTGTACATGAGAAATCTGTGCCTTTTTTACATGCAGCTACAGGCAAAGTATCTTGTTCCATCATCAACAATTCAAATTATTTCTGAAGAGATAAATGGTTTGCATGACATTTGTCATCAATACACAAAAGAGAAGATTAAAGAGGCCCTTAAAGCAAACACTAACATTTCAGATACTGAGATTGATTCTGTTTTTAAGAGTCTTCAGGAAACTGATTTGCATGCTGCATGTAGCCCTCAACTCCTCAGTGAATATACTAGATGCCAGTATTTTCAGAGGAATTTTGCATATGTGCCCCCACAAAAAGTGTACTTGGGCACTAATGAACATAGAAGAGACTGCTATGCACAATACGTCCCCCTGCATGACACTTTAAGAGATATTCTTAAAGATCCTGTTGTGTGGCAAGAGTGTGCCAGGTCTCAGAATCGTCTTGCAACTGATAACACCTTAAGTGATATATGTGATGGCTCAGTCTTCAAATCCAATGAGCTATTTCTGCAAGCAGGTCGCACAATCTTAAAACTGATCTTGTATCAGGACGGTTTTGAAGTTGTCAACCCACTTGGGTCAGCCAAAAAAAAACACAAGCTTGTTGGAGTATACTTTACCCTTGCTGACTTGGAGCCTTTCCATCGTTCCAGTATTGACAATTTGCAGTTAGTACTGTTGTGCAAAGAGACAGACTTCAAATCCTTTGGTCCAGATGCAGTGTTTTCTAGATTGTTGTCAGACCTGAGACAGCTTGAAGACCAGGGAATTGTGACCACCTCTGGTCATGTGGTTCAAGCAACACTAATATCTATTGTAGGTGACAATTTGGGGTCACACTGCATTGGTGGCTACACACAGAATTTCAGCACTTCTAAGTACTTCTGCAGGTACTGTAAGGCAGAAAGAGACCAGCTTGAGAATGTGAGTCAGCAATTTCCTGTTCGAACAGTCAATACCTACAAAGAAGCAGTGCAGTTACTGCAGCAGAGTGATGTGGTTGATGTCAAAGGAATACGTAGTGACTCAGTCTTTAACAATCTGAAATATTTCCATGTATGTCAGCCAGGCCTTCCTCCATGCATAGGGCATGACTTGTTTGAGGGTGTTATAACTTATGACTTAGCCATTTACCTGCGCTACTTTATAAAGGTTAAACATTGGTTCACATACTCTCAGCTGAACAGACGGATTACACAATTTACCTACAAGGACTCAGATTGTAACTCCCGTCCATGTCCTGTGAGTGAAAAAGGCAAGACACTAGGTGGCAAAGCAGCTGAGAACTGGTGTCTCCTTAGACTTCTGCCTGTCATTATTGGTGACAAAGTTGATCCTCATGACCCAGTGTGGCAACTAGTGATCACTTTGAAAGAACTTGTCGAATTAGTGTGTGCTCCCACAATCACCACTGCCCAGATTGCTTACCTCAACGTTGTTGTGGTTGAGTATCTAGAAACAAGGAAAGCAATGTTTCCCTCTGATCATTTAAAACCCAAGCACCACTATCTTCTGCATTACGCCTCACTGATCCTCAAACTGGGCCCCCTAATACGGCTATGGACAATGAGGTTTGAGAGTAAACACTCCTACTTCAAGAGGTGTGTGAGAAGGATACAAAACTTTAAAAACGTCTGCCAAACTCTTGCAAATCAGCACCAACTCCTCCAAATGACCCTCAGCTCAAAGTCCTTTTTTGCACCAGTGCTACATGCAAAAAACTCAACTCCATATCATCCTCACCTGTATAACAATGAAGTGCGTAATGCAGTTGTAGCCAGTGTGTTTACAGAACCAGATTCTGTGTCCAGTGAGGTAAGCTTTAAGGGCACCCTTTACAAAAAGGGATCTTTTCTCTGTCTAAATCGTAAGTCTGATGAATCAATTAAGTTTGGTCAGATTGAGCTTATTTTGATCAAGCCTAACAAGGAGGTAGGTTTCTTGGTGACGCCACACATTTCGGTGTATTTGGCAGAGTATGGACTGTATGAGGTCACACAAGCCCATGAGGCTATGTACTGCATTAAAGCAGAAGACTGCCTGGATTATTACCCATTGCCACTGTACAGTCTCATCAGACATAAAGTCATATCTCTTAAGCACAGTGTTGTAAATCAGGCTTGAGGTTCACAGCTATTTTGCATAATAGTTAAATTTGTGTGTACAAGTTAATGTAGAAGCTGTCAATAGAAAAAATGCAGAATATTACTGAATATAACACATTGTACTTGTGGTGTAATTCACAATCTGATTTTTACTAAACATCAACCTCATCTATTTCTCCTTGCAGCCATGAATGAATGGACAAGCAACCTAACCTCATCCCTTAGTTCTGTATTCAGCCAAGAGGATGTAGTACACCAAGTGGTGGAGGTGATTAAATACCTTGGAGTCTCTTCAGCTATGGACCTGAAGTATGTGGGGGCAGATGACTTTGCAGGAGTCCTAAAGCCAATAGAAGCAAGAAAAGTTATTGCCCACTTTAAAAGTAAGTAATTGCCATGATCAGCTAATATAGATTCAGTTTCATATGATGTATAAAGTTCTAAGCAGCATGTATGATTATTCAGAGACTTACATAATGTAATGTCGCTTACTCGTTTTACAAGATCATATCTAGTTGTGTAGCCAGGCTGTTTAAATAAAGCAGACTTTTGATGTATTGCCTGACATCAATGTCTTTGTTCTATATAAAGGGTTATCCTCAGGAATGGGAATGGTGGATGATTCCTCAAATGCTGCTACTTCAATAGAAGAGTCAAGCACTGGTGAAGATTCCTTCTTTAATGACCTTGATGATTCCGTCACCAGTGATTACTCCACACCAGAGGTCACTGCCACAAGAAGGTCCGTTTTTTACGTGCGGTCACCCAGTGTGTCAAGTCAGTCTTCGCCCAGTGTGTCAAGTCATTCTTCTCCCTGTGTGCCACGTCAGTCCTCTCAGTCTTCTTCAAGTGTGCCAAGTCAGTCTTCTCCCAATGTACAAAGTCAGTCCTCACCCAGTGTGCCAAGTGCCTTTCCTTCAGCCACAGAAAATAATAGCTGGCATTACAGCTTTGATATACCATGGAATAAGTTGACCTCAACTACAAGAAATATACTGGAAAATGAGCAGAGGCCGTCTGCAGCAGAGAGAAGGGAGATTATAAGGATTGTAGTTGCTGAGATATTAACTGCATGCAAGAAACCAGGAAGGAGGCACATTATTGAGATAGCGAGGAAAATGGTAATTCGCCACCCCAAATCCTTTCATGATGAGATTGAGGGCCAGGTTGTCGGCACTGGATATGACTCTATTGTGAAACAGTTAATGTCTCGAATCGAGAATTGCAGACGACTCCAATCTCTTGCCAATAAAAGGTGCTCTGAAAGTGGCAGCTCTGAGAATGATAAAAAAGTGCGCAAAGATGCATATGGCTGCATTAACCCTGACCCAGAGCTTCCTGCTGGTGAAACAAGAGAATTACAAAAGATAAAACAAGAAGAACTTATTCAGATGTTTAAAAACAAAGATGAAGATTCAAAGAAAATGGAACAATTAATGTTGGAGACATTTTCTTCACAGAGGAGAGACATATTGTCTGGACAAAAAGAGACAAAAGATATCATTAGGGAGTGGCCTTTTCTTTTCCATGAAACTGGAATGAAGCTTCATTTCAGGCAACTGACGGGCATTCACATTGATGACTGCTTCGAAGAGTCCGCGGCTACCAAGTTCCGAAGAATCTTCCGATACTTCCAATTTGTTCAAACTGATCCATCCAGCAGAATAGGCTCTATTCTGAGCCAAAGACTAGAAGGATGTGATGAAACTTGTGCTGCTGTTCTGATGCTTCTAGCTCATTTTAAAGAGCAGCAAGACAAGATGTTTTTTCATGTTGATGACACTGCCGTGGCAACTGATGTTGACACCACTAAGCTTCCATGGACACCCTGCATTGTGGTTTGTGGTAAGTTGTTGGTTAAATTACTTTAACACAATACAGAAGTAATGGGTCAGGAGGGGTGTACTGTATACACTGTAGAACAAATATGCTTGGAGTTTAAGAAATTGTGTAACAGAATTTGTTGCCAGTTTTAATTTATTTTACAATAATAAGAATGAAGCTAACTAAACACAGGCCCTGGCCTACCTAACCTCATTGGATACATATACCTGAGGTCAGATTTACTTGCCATTGTAATTTTACTCCGCTTGTACTGTTCACAGGGAACAACCCACTCACTGCCAAGATGTTCATGATTGCAGTGGACCAGGTCATAATTCATGATCAGCTTCCCATCTTCAAGAACGCATTCCAGATGATGTTCTGCTCATATTATCTGCACAACATTGATTATCCTGTGGAAATTGGAGCTACTTTAGAATTCCTACAGAGGTATTTATTCACTACACACACATACTACTATAGTAGGAAAAATACTTTATAATTTGTTTCTGTTGAACACAAAATAAGATATTTTGAAGAATGTAGGAAAGCAAAAAGGCACTTTTCACTACCATTGACATTTTTCCTACTATAGTAGTCAATGGGGTCCAAGAACTGTTTGGTTACAAGCATTCTTCCAAATATCTTTCTCTGTGTTCTACCAAACAAAGAAATGTATACAGATTTGGAACAACTAGAAAGTGAGTAATTTATGACATAATTTTCATTTTTGGGTGAACTGTTCGTTTAAAAGGAAGACAAAATATAATTCTATCATTAATTACCTTTGTTGTTTCAAGCCTGTAAGACAAACATGATGTTTTTTTCTCAATTTTATTTACCTTATTTCAGTGATGTAAAGAGATAGCTCACCCAAAAATAGAAATTCTGTTATCTATTCACCTTCATTTTGTTCCAAACCAAACAAGTATTTTCCATACGGTAGTCAGTGGTCTCCCAGAACGGTCTGGTTACAAACATTCTTCAAAATGTCTTCCTTTGAATTAAACATCACATTCTGCAAATAAATGTAATCAAATTGGTGTGAGTGCCTTGGCTCTTCAGTGATAAAAAAAATATTCAAACCAACTTACCTGAAAGTTTGCAGATTTTACCACATTCTCAAATTGGAACTGAGAAACAAAATAATCCACGTAGTCAAAAGCATTTTTATTAACTGTTTACAAACAGTTTAAGCTCTTATATTTTCTAGAGAATTACTTAATGCAGTCTTAGTTTAAAATTGTTAACTTTGTATTTACAAGTGTTCTCTCTATGACTTTATCTGATTAGTTAATACTGATTAGTTATGAGTCTAAATGCCTTGTGTTCTTTTTCCAACAGATGCATGTTTAAAATTAACCCTGATCAAGGGACAAAAGTCTCACGGAAGGAGAAAGGACGCCAGTACACGATGAATCCAAGAGTGCTGAGCCTAATTTCTAAAATTGCCAACTTTGAATGGACCGAATAAATGGTACGATCACTCCTTCATGAAACAATCACAATTATCAGTGAAGCAATAATTCCAATATCCTTAGTTTTGGGAGCAATAGCAAACCAAGGTGCAGATACATGTACATAAATGCATCAGTATAGATAAGTTTAGAAGTGTGTGCATGGCTGCCGAATGGACTATTTGGAGATCTGCAGTTTTGTTCCAACCCTAATTAAACACACCTACCACATTTTATCAATCTCAGTTTTTCTTTCCTTTCCTTACAGATACGTGAGCTAGAAGTTGACTGTTACCTGTTCTGCGGTGATGGAAAGACAATGCCATGAGCACCATGCAGTTTGTTTAATGTTAATCCTAACGTTCCCTTGTGTTCATTACAGGAATGTGTGTATATATATATATATAGATGTTTATTCCATGAGAGCTATATATATTGTGTATATTTTCCTGATCTTGTTTTTCTTTGGTATGTCCAGGACGTTTACCATCAAAAGATATTACTAAGAAAGCTTTTTCAATATGCCTTTTCATATTTTTGAAAGAAAAAAAGAAAACAATAAATTGTTTACTTTACTATAATTTGTGTAATTCTTTATTCTGACATTATTGACACTTTTATAGTCACCCCACACACATGGAAAACAATGTTGCTGCTCTAATGGATTTAAAGCTTTTTATTCTTGCTTGACTAAATACTGTTAGGACTATTGAAATTCATTGTTTTCCTTACTTTGGCTACTTTTGTCAGGTGTTTTAGCAAAAGCTTTTACTTACTGTGACATCACTTATTATGTGTGTGGCCAGAGGCATAATAAACTTCAAAATCTCAATCAGAATAGCAAAACATTATATTTTCAAGGTTTGTATTTAATTTAATTTATAAATCTAGAATTAAAGTTTAAATGTAAAAATACACATAAATATAAAACTAAAAAAATTCTTTAAAATTACAAAGAAAAATGTTAAATTGTTAGTATGATCACTTACATTTAATATAATGAACTATATATTCATTTACAGATTTCTATTGTAAATTTACATGAATTTGTGTGTAACCCAAGAAAACGGAAATAATACTGTATAAATAACACAGTTTTTTCATGTATAAAAAAGTAGAATTACCATATTTTGTTATTAATGACATAACACTTAAAATAACTGTCAAGCTGTTAATTTACAGATATTGTTTGTAATTTTACAGAGTTTTAATTATAATTTAAAATGATGGTAAACTATTGTAAAAAATTTAGAGTAGTTGACCGTAAAAATAGGATTTTTTTTTACAGTGTAGGTTAAAGGCAATGATTGTCAAGCTGACATTTTTAGCATAACTGTACCATATCACCTTATAAATACCAACAAAATTGCATGTTGAGTGTTTCATTTGCATTTAAGATGGAAACATGAAAAAAACAATCATTTGCCAAAAACAATTCGAAACGCAAAGCTACCATAATACTTTGCCTTTTCTTTTCAGTATTATACACTTCTCCTGACTATTTTTGGCACAACATCACACACAAACTTTTTGTATTCAGCCGCACTGTTCTTCTGGGGAGCTGTTGGTGGTACACAGAGACCTTGCTTTCCCCTCAGTTGATAATACTGGACATTTATCATGCTTTGACACTAAGACTGAGGGGACAACCGTAGTGCATTATGACTATGACGCCGGCCTCATATTTCAATTCAAACCCTACCAGCCTCACAAAGATGTACTGAATCAGTGCTACCAAAGAGGTATGATTCCAACGGCCAAGATCTATCCTCCAGGCATTTCATGTAGATGTAGTTATTTATCAGGTAGATGAGATTTTTATGTTAATAAATGATTATATCACCCAGTCTAAAATATAAATGATAATTGAAGTTGAAGTTGAGAGAGACGAGTGAGTCTCAGACTGATTTTCCTAATTTAATACAACTTGTTTTATTACTAATTATATTATCAGCCTGACAATATGAATAAAATGTGTATTTTATCATTTCTCAGTATGTTTGCTTTATTGGCAGTATTCACTTCAGCTGCCATGAAATAAAACCTGATGGTCTATGTTATCCTAGTGTTTTATTCATTTCACATCACAATGTTATTGGGTTTTTTTAATATTTAAGATGGTTATAATATCTCTGAGCTTTGTTTTTAGGTTCAAATGAGTTTTTGAATCTCAGATTTCCAATGTGTTCTTCGACTTTTGAACCCCGTTGTATACAGAGTCCACTTTGATATATTATTCTCGTTCCCTTTGCGGGATTGAGATATATTTATTTTTCCTCAGGTCACAGAGCTGAGGTCACGTGTTCATCTGGTACATGCCCACTATAGAGCATGTGTCATGTAAAAGCCACAGCGGGTTGGTTACGATAAGCTCTGACATTTTCTCTCTGTTGTTTTTCAAACATGCTGTGCGGAGGACAGAAAACTATTCTCTATGTAACCCCTCTTTTGATTTATGTGAGGAAGATGAAGTTAAATCGTGTTGCAGGTGCACTGTGCCATAAAGGTGGAATATTGAGCCGCACCCGATAATATTTATACTTCGAGGTCTGTTTGAAGTGTGCGAAGCGATGATAAAAGAAGTGCGCAGACCGCCTTGTGAATAATTGATTAACATAGCAAGTTTCAAAGCCTTCCTTCATCTGAATTACGGCACAGACAATGCGAATATATTTGACATTCATTTTGTTTGTTTCCCAGGAGGGAGGAAGACATTTTTAATGATCTTTTAGCTTTGACATTCAGTGTTCACAGAAAGCAAACAAGATTTGCCCCACAACACGGTTGTGCTTTTAAGATGCATCCTCCGGGCAGTGATTGATGTAACTTCTTTATGAAGTGAGCATATGTTACGTACAACCAATCCATGATGGACTTCCAATGACAGCATGGCTGGAAAAAAGCGGCCTCCGAGTAAAACTGAATTAGCAAAACAAATGAACATCCTGTTTGCCAGACAGTTTACTGTCCCAAAAAGTCGAGCCGTCCTGAGATTGAGTCGTATATCATGACCCGAGGCCCGTGACCTCTGAATGACAGCTATAAGGGCGAGCGTAAATTCAGAAAGCTGTTATATGTCAGGGAAGGGTTGTCTATTTAATTTGCACAGAGTCGTGTTGTGGCATTGGCATTTATCAACGTGACAGATGTCAGTCATGCGACCGGTCAATTGGATAAGCTTTGCATCCCTTGCATGGGAAATATACAAAAACAGTCCTACGGCAAAGACGGCGGAGGCTGAAAACGATAAAATGCATTTGAAAAGTTATTTTCCTAATAGTACACGTCATTATAGCACAAATATTGTATTATTATAACAGTGATTTTGTTTGTGCGTGTGATTGTGAGTGATGTCTTTCAAAATAAGAGTGCAATGGGAATTGCACACAAGTCACTTGAGCTTCATTATACCATCATTTGTTATGCCCCTTATTTATTTTCCATATTGCATGAAAGCAGAAGTGGCAGATCTGCAGTTGGTGATTGGTTGCATGTCAACCAATTTTAGGGATGCTGTTACGTAGATGATAAATGAGTTTTGGGTAATTGAAGGAATTGATTATAGAGACGCTACATTCTGGTCATGATTAAACAGGTCAAAGAAAGCAGAATTTGATTCTGAATGTTCTTGATTGATTTGTTAGTAACAGCAAACTGAGCATATATAGCATTATGAGGGGTCACTGAAGGTCAAGGGGAAGGTTGGGGTGTAATTTCTTGTTGTTTGACAGGTCATTTCGTCTGATTTGATTTGATTCGTAGAAAATGCCCATACTGATAAATATATACTTTGAATGCACTTTGTATGTTGCTCTGTATCAATGCATTTACCAAATTCATGGCGGTAGCATTGACAGGGTCATAGGTTCAATTCCCAGGGAAGATATATGTTGATGAAAAAATGATCTTTTGCCTCGAATGTGTTGTGAAAGACTATATTAGAGTCCACCTTAGGGCTGTCACGAAATCAGCTTTTTACAGTTATCGTAGCAAAAGGATATGGTAACAGTACAATCACAATATATATTGATGTATCTATAAAAATGAACAACAAATTAGTTAAATTCGTCTTTTAGTTTATTTTCGGGTTATTTCTTTCTTCGGCCAACACATCACACAGTGGGAATTAGAGTTAGAGATTTTAACCATTCAGTTGCATTGGTTTTGTGTCCATATAATAGAAGTCAATGGGTAGCGCTGTAAATGTATTATTGTTAATCAGCTACCATAAAATATTATAAAATATAAAAATATTGAAAGTGATCCCAACTATATTGTTCCTCTATAGCTTTATAGTAATAGTTGTGGTGACTCTGCTATTCTCTTAACTGTGAAACTATTTTTGAAACTTTATTATTGTGGATATTTCTTCCTTGGAGTGAACAGGCCCAAGTCTCCGTTAAAGGGACAAATGAAAATGCTTAAATTACAAGCGGCAACCTTCCGGTCTCTCTCGTGAAGCCAACACAGAAGTGACTTAAACTGCAATTCATCGACTGGCCGCTAGAGATTGGCACCAAAAGAGAGCAGAATCTCATTGAGCCCCAAGTTAAAATGCCCAACTTTACAGCAGAAAAAACATGTTTACAGCCTGATACAAAAAATCTTTTTGGTCTATATTTGTAGCTAATTTTACCCTTCATGACAACTGTGAGGAGGGTGAATGTTTTTATAACTCGCCCGTTTAACTTATATTAAAGGCGGGGTAACCGATTTCCAAATTACGCTTTAGACAACTGAGTTGGGCCGAGTACCAAAACAACCTTGTAGCCAATCAGCAGTAAGGTGCACAGGACGGACATTAGCCGAGCCGAGCGCTGACGAAAGCGAAAGATGGGGTATGGGTGTGATTTTTTGGTGATTTGAACATCAACAACGGCTAAGAGAAATCGGACACCCTGCCTTTAAGCCTTAAAATTCAGTGAATTAGGTGCGTGGCCACTTGAGTGACAAGTGTTCAGCAAATCAGGCGCCTCGGCTCCAACCACGTCCCGCATCTTTGCCCATTTTCGATAATCCGGGAGTGACACGCTGCTAAAATGGCGACGACTGGCTCCACCCGCTTTAAGCTCATCAGAAACCTATGGGTGACGTCACGGACATCATTTTATACAGTCTATGATAAATAACCATCTCTAGTTGTTCCAAGCCTGTATACATTTCTTGTTTTGTTGAACACTGAGAACGATATTTGGAGAATGTTTGTAACCAAACATTCTTGGACNTTTACAATAATAAGAATGAAGCTAACTAAACACAGGCCCTGGCCTACCTAACCTCATTGGATACATATACCTGAGGTCAGATTTACTTGCCATTGTAATTTTACTCCGCTTGTACTGTTCACAGGGAACAACCCACTCACTGCCAAGATGTTCATGATTGCAGTGGACCAGGTCATAATTCATGATCAGCTTCCCATCTTCAAGAACGCATTCCAGATGATGTTCTGCTCATATTATCTGCACAACATTGATTATCCTGTGGAAATTGGAGCTACTTTAGAATTCCTACAGAGGTATTTATTCACTACACACACATACTTCTATAGTAGGAAAAATATTTTATAATTTGTTTCTGTTGAACACAAAATAAGATATTTTGAAGAATGTAGGAAAGCAAAAAGGCACTTTTCACTACCATTGACATTTTTCCTACTATAGTAGTCAATGGGGTCCAAGAACTGTTTGGTTACAAGCATTCTTCCAAATATCTTTCTCTGTGTTCTACCAAACAAAGAAATGTATACAGATTTGGAACAACTAGAAAGTGAGTAATTTATGACATAATTTTCATTTTTGGGTGAACTGTTCGTTTAAAAGGAAGACAAAATATAATTCTATCATTAATTACCTTTGTTGTTTCAAGCCTGTAAGACTTTCATTTTTCTTCTGAACACAAAATATATTTTTAATGAACTCTGAGAAACATGATGTTTTTTTCTCAATTTTATTTACCTTATTTCAGTGATGTAAAGAGATAGCTCACCCAAAAATAGAAATTCTGTTATCTATTCACCTTCATTTTGTTCCAAACCAAACAAGTATTTTCCATACGGTAGTCAGTGGTCTCCCAGAACGGTCTGGTTACAAACATTCTTCAAAATGTCTTCCTTTGAATTAAACATCACATTCTGCAAATAAATGTAATCAAATTGGTGTGAGTGCCTTGGCTCTTCAGTGATAAAAAAAATATTCAAACCAACTTACCTGAAAGTTTGCAGATTTTACCACATTCTCAAATTGGAACTGAGAAACAAAATAATCCACGTAGTCAAGAGCATTTTTATTGACTGTTTACAAACAGTTTAAGCTCTTATATTTTCTAGAGAATTACTTAATGCAGTCTTAGTTTAAAATTGTTAACTTTGTATTTACAAGTGTTCTCTCTATGACTTTATCTGATTAGTTAATACTGATTAGTTATGAGTCTAAATGCCTTGTGTTCTTTTTCCAACAGATGCATGTTTAAAATTAACCCTGATCAAGGGACAAAAGTCTCACGGAAGGAGAAAGGACGCCAGTACACGATGAATCCAAGAGTGCTGAGCCTAATTTCTAAAATTGCCAACTTTGAATGGACCGAATAAATGGTACGATCACTCCTTCATGAAACAATCACAATTATCAGTGAAGCAATAATTCCAATATCCTTAGTTTTGGGAGCAATAGCAAACCAAGGTGCAGATACATGTACATAAATGCATCAGTATAGATAAGTTTAGAAGTGTGTGCATGGCTGCCGAATGGACTATTTGGAGATCTGCAGTTTTGTTCCAACCCTAATTAAACACACCTACCACATTTTAACAATCTCAGTTTTTCTTTCCTTTCCTTACAGATACGTGAGCTAGAAGTTGACTGTTACCTGTTCTGCGGTGATGGAAAGACAATGCCATGAGCACCATGCAGTTTGTTTAATGTTAATCCTAACGTTCCCTTGTGTTCATTACAGGAATGTGTGTATATATATATATATAGATGTTTATTCCATGAGAGCTATATATATTGTGTATATTTTCCTGATCTTGTTTTTCTTTGGTATGTCCAGGACGTTTACCATCAAAAGATATTACTAAGAAAGCTTTTTCAATATGCCTTTTCATATTTTTGAAAGAAAAAAAGAAAACAATAAATTGTTTACTTTACTATAATTTGTGTAATTCTTTATTCTGACATTATTGACACTTTTATAGTCACCCCACACACATGGAAAACAATGTTGCTGCTCTAATGGATTTAAAGCTTTTTATTCTTGCTTGACTAAATACTGTTAGGACTATTGAAATTCATTGTTTTCCTTACTTTGGCTACTTTTGTCAGGTGTTTTAGCAAAAGCTTTTACTTACTGTGACATCACTTATTATGTGTGTGGCCAGAGGCATAATAAACTTCAAAATCTCAATCAGAATAGCAAAACATTATATTTTCAAGGTTTGTATTTAATTTAATTTATAAATCTAGAATTAAAGTTTAAATGTAAAAATACACATAAATATAAAACTAAAAAAATTCTTTAAAATTACAAAGAAAAATGTTAAATTGTTAGTATGATCACTTACATTTAATATAATGAACTATATATTCATTTACAGATTTCTATTGTAAATTTACATGAATTTGTGTGTAACCCAAGAAAACGGAAATAATACTGTATAAATAACACAGTTTTTTCATGTATAAAAAAGTAGAATTACCATATTTTGTTATTAATGACATAACACTTAAAATAACTGTCAAGCTGTTAATTTACAGATATTGTTTGTAATTTTACAGAGTTTTAATTATAATTTAAAATGATGGTAAACTATTGTAAAAAATTTAGAGTAGTTGACCGTAAAAATAGGATTTTTTTTTACAGTGTAGGTTAAAGGCAATGATTGTCAAGCTGACATTTTTAGCATAACTGTACCATATCACCTTATAAATACCAACAAAATTGCATGTTGAGTGTTTCATTTGCATTTAAGATGGAAACATGAAAAAAACAATCATTTGCCAAAAACAATTCGAAACGCAAAGCTACCATAATACTTTGCCTTTTCTTTTCAGTATTATACACTTCTCCTGACTATTTTTGGCACAACATCACACACAAACTTTTTGTATTCAGCCGCACTGTTCTTCTGGGGAGCTGTTGGTGGTACACAGAGACCTTGCTTTCCCCTCAGTTGATAATACTGGACATTTATCATGCTTTGACACTAAGACTGAGGGGACAACCGTAGTGCATTATGACTATGACGCCGGCCTCATATTTCAATTCAAACCCTACCAGCCTCACAAAGATGTACTGAATCAGTGCTACCAAAGAGGTATGATTCCAACGGCCAAGATCTATCCTCCAGGCATTTCATGTAGATGTAGTTATTTATCAGGTAGATGAGATTTTTATGTTAATAAATGATTATATCACCCAGTCTAAAATATAAATGATAATTGAAGTTGAAGTTGAGAGAGACGAGTGAGTCTCAGACTGATTTTCCTAATTTAATACAACTTGTTTTATTACTAATTATATTATCAGCCTGACAATATGAATAAAATGTGTATTTTATCATTTCTCAGTATGTTTGCTTTATTGGCAGTATTCACTTCAGCTGCCATGAAATAAAACCTGATGGTCTATGTTATCCTAGTGTTTTATTCATTTCACATCACAATGTTATTGGGTTTTTTTAATATTTAAGATGGTTATAATATCTCTGAGCTTTGTTTTTAGGTTCAAATGAGTTTTTGAATCTCAGATTTCCAATGTGTTCTTCGACTTTTGAACCCCGTTGTATACAGAGTCCACTTTGATATATTATTCTCGTTCCCTTTGCGGGATTGAGATATATTTATTTTTCCTCAGGTCACAGAGCTGAGGTCACGTGTTCATCTGGTACATGCCCACTATAGAGCATGTGTCATGTAAAAGCCACAGCGGGTTGGTTACGATAAGCTCTGACATTTTCTCTCTGTTGTTTTTCAAACATGCTGTGCGGAGGACAGAAAACTATTCTCTATGTAACCCCTCTTTTGATTTATGTGAGGAAGATGAAGTTAAATCGTGTTGCAGGTGCACTGTGCCATAAAGGTGGAATATTGAGCCGCACCCGATAATATTTATACTTCGAGGTCTGTTTGAAGTGTGCGAAGCGATGATAAAAGAAGTGCGCAGACCGCCTTGTGAATAATTGATTAACATAGCAAGTTTCAAAGCCTTCCTTCATCTGAATTACGGCACAGACAATGCGAATATATTTGACATTCATTTTGTTTGTTTCCCAGGAGGGAGGAAGACATTTTTAATGATCTTTTAGCTTTGACATTCAGTGTTCACAGAAAGCAAACAAGATTTGCCCCACAACACGGTTGTGCTTTTAAGATGCATCCTCCGGGCAGTGATTGATGTAACTTCTTTATGAAGTGAGCATATGTTACGTACAACCAATCCATGATGGACTTCCAATGACAGCATGGCTGGAAAAAAGCGGCCTCCGAGTAAAACTGAATTAGCAAAACAAATGAACATCCTGTTTGCCAGACAGTTTACTGTCCCAAAAAGTCGAGCCGTCCTGAGATTGAGTCGTATATCATGACCCGAGGCCCGTGACCTCTGAATGACAGCTATAAGGGCGAGCGTAAATTCAGAAAGCTGTTATATGTCAGGGAAGGGTTGTCTATTTAATTTGCACAGAGTCGTGTTGTGGCATTGGCATTTATCAACGTGACAGATGTCAGTCATGCGACCGGTCAATTGGATAAGCTTTGCATCCCTTGCATGGGAAATATACAAAAACAGTCCTACGGCAAAGACGGCGGAGGCTGAAAACGATAAAATGCATTTGAAAAGTTATTTTCCTAATAGTACACGTCATTATAGCACAAATATTGTATTATTATAACAGTGATTTTGTTTGTGCGTGTGATTGTGAGTGATGTCTTTCAAAATAAGAGTGCAATGGGAATTGCACACAAGTCACTTGAGCTTCATTATACCATCATTTGTTATGCCCCTTATTTATTTTCCATATTGCATGAAAGCAGAAGTGGCAGATCTGCAGTTGGTGATTGGTTGCATGTCAACCAATTTTAGGGATGCTGTTACGTAGATGATAAATGAGTTTTGGGTAATTGAAGGAATTGATTATAGAGACGCTACATTCTGGTCATGATTAAACAGGTCAAAGAAAGCAGAATTTGATTCTGAATGTTCTTGATTGATTTGTTAGTAACAGCAAACTGAGCATATATAGCATTATGAGGGGTCACTGAAGGTCAAGGGGAAGGTTGGGGTGTAATTTCTTGTTGTTTGACAGGTCATTTCGTCTGATTTGATTTGATTCGTAGAAAATGCCCATACTGATAAATATATACTTTGAATGCACTTTGTATGTTGCTCTGTATCAATGCATTTACCAAATTCATGGCGGTAGCATTGACAGGGTCATAGGTTCAATTCCCAGGGAAGATATATGTTGATGAAAAAATGATCTTTTGCCTCGAATGTGTTGTGAAAGACTATATTAGAGTCCACCTTAGGGCTGTCACGAAATCAGCTTTTTACAGTTATCGTAGCAAAAGGATATGGTAACAGTACAATCACAATATATATTGATGTATCTATAAAAATGAACAACAAATTAGTTAAATTCGTCTTTTAGTTTATTTTCGGGTTATTTCTTTCTTCGGCCAACACATCACACAGTGGGAATTAGAGTTAGAGATTTTAACCATTCAGTTGCATTGGTTTTGTGTCCATATAATAGAAGTCAATGGGTAGCGCTGTAAATGTATTATTGTTAATCAGCTACCATAAAATATTATAAAATATAAAAATATTGAAAGTGATCCCAACTATATTGTTCCTCTATAGCTTTATAGTAATAGTTGTGGTGACTCTGCTATTCTCTTAACTGTGAAACTATTTTTGAAACTTTATTATTGTGGATATTTCTTCCTTGGAGTGAACAGGCCCAAGTCTCCGTTAAAGGGACAAATGAAAATGCTTAAATTACAAGCGGCAACCTTCCGGTCTCTCTCGTGAAGCCAACACAGAAGTGACTTAAACTGCAATTCATCGACTGGCCGCTAGAGATTGGCACCAAAAGAGAGCAGAATCTCATTGAGCCCCAAGTTAAAATGCCCAACTTTACAGCAGAAAAAACATGTTTACAGCCTGATACAAAAAATCTTTTTGGTCTATATTTGTAGCTAATTTTACCCTTCATGACAACTGTGAGGAGGGTGAATGTTTTTATAACTCGCCCGTTTAACTTATATTAAAGGCGGGGTAACCGATTTCCAAATTACGCTTTAGACAACTGAGTTGGGCCGAGTACCAAAACAACCTTGTAGCCAATCAGCAGTAAGGTGCACAGGACGGACATTAGCCGAGCCGAGCGCTGACGAAAGCGAAAGATGGGGTATGGGTGTGATTTTTTGGTGATTTGAACATCAACAACGGCTAAGAGAAATCGGACACCCTGCCTTTAAGCCTTAAAATTCAGTGAATTAGGTGCGTGGCCACTTGAGTGACAAGTGTTCAGCAAATCAGGCGCCTCGGCTCCAACCACGTCCCGCATCTTTGCCCATTTTCGATAATCCGGGAGTGACACGCTGCTAAAATGGCGACGACTGGCTCCACCCGCTTTAAGCTCATCAGAAACCTATGGGTGACGTCACGGACATCATTTTATACAGTCTATGATAAATAACCATCTCTAGTTTCTCCAAGCCTGTATACATTTCTTAGTTTTGTTGAACACTGAGAACGATATTTGGACGAATGTTTGTAACCAAACAATTCTTGGACCCTATTGACTACCGTAGTAGGAAAAACGATACAATGATAGTCAAACGTGCCACAGAACTGTTTGCTGTCCTACATTCTTCAAAATATCTTTTGTGTTCAACAGAACAAAAGAAGTGTAAAGTCATTTTTCCTACTATGGTAGTCAATGGGGTCCAATAACTGTTTGGTTATAAGCATTCGTTCAAATAACTTTCTCTGGGTTCATCAGAAAAAAGAAATTCTCAAAGGTGAGTAAATGATGGCAGAATTTTCATTTTTGGATGAACTATCCCTTAAAACATTTGCCAAATAAAAAAGTGTCATTTTCTATTTAGCAAACATCGTAGCTGCCTCGTTTTTTTAAATTAACCTGATAACCACTCGATAAGCATCATATTGCTCCAGCAGCACACACCCACACTGTGAGAAGCATAATAGTGTAAATAAATGCAGTTGTGGGTGTTTCCACTTGATTGCAGTTCTTTTCCCTTCACGTTGGTGTCTAGCAGATTTGAGAGGACTCAACTGACTGGTGTAGGTGGTGGAACAAGTGCAGCATGCTAATCCTCTCCATGCTGAGTTAATGGGCTTGTATTGACTTGGCCGGCTTGTCTGTCATTTGCCACTTAGGTTTGTTCTAATTAAATTGTAATCATAGTGCCAACGTTTTGCAGGGGCGGCACCAAACTCGTAGTTTATGCATTTTGAGACGTTAAATAAACATTTGCACATGTGCGACACGCGACAGACCTCAGCTAGCAACTCTGTATGTAGTGTGTCTTTATCCGAAAATGTTTTCTTTTACTATGCCCCCCTTGAGTAAGCGATGTGACATGAATGTCCTCATAGCCGTGTGACTCCCGGACTAAGGAAAACTCTATTATGGCGGGCTCAGCCTCTGTGCTTTAGTTCATCATTGATTTCTATAGTAGAATTGATAGCCACCATCACTCCGGTCCGAAACTCAATCCGCTGGGGCTACAGCAATTAGAGGTTCACTCATCCCCTGCTCGCCCGCCCTCCTTCACTAATACTTTCTTTCCATCCCGCAGTTGAGCAGGCACCATTATGACTCAGCTCCGTTTAATCTCATTTCTCCCGCTCTCCTGTCACCAAATGTGGGAATCCAGATCCGGTGGTTTCCTAATGCCTTTGTGTGAGGGTCTTTCTACGGGAAAGACAATTCAGGAGATCTGTTTTTTATGTTTCTTTGGTATTATGCTTTTTAGGTGTCCTGCATAGACAGGGTTCTTTTCAACTAAAGACCCAGGTTATGGCGAGCTCTCAATAGATCTCGATGTTATGTTTCTCATTACTCTGTTGGCAGGTTGGCAGATTTCAGATATTGGAACAATACACTTCTATCAGCTTTGCAAATTTCAGATGGAAAGTCAAAGGCCGTTTCTAAATTCCAAGAACGCAAAGAGCCTCGGAAGAATGAACTTGGATGGACGCGCCGCAGTGATGCATCCTTGATATCGAGAACACATCCGGGTACTTTCATGCGTTCTCTGTTCTTGTGTTCTTGAGTATTGGAACCGGTCTTTGATGATTATTGATGACGTAGAGCGAGAACACGAGGACACAAGACATTTACATACTGTATACATTTACATTTTAGGCATTTGGCAGACGCTTTTATCCAAAGCGACTTACATTGCATTACACTATACTATACAAGACCGCCGAAGAACGCATATTGAGAAACGTCCAAAGTTTATTATAAAAAATAATCTGTACATTAACCTGTACAATATATAAAAAATATGCAAATGTGCATTTTTTAATATGCATGTCACAATAGTTTGCCACAACTGAATGATTCAATGCACAAAATAAATGGATATCTATCAAAAATCAGCGTATAAAAGAAACCTGTTTTCACGTGTTTACATGCATATCATTAAACCGGCTACGCAGAAAACCACATTTACATGGAAATTTGAGACTTGCCAGGTTTCTCGCGTACAATGACGTCACCATCGATAGTCCATCTAGTAATTAAAAATGCCACGGGAAATCGGTGAGAAGCTGTATTTTTATATATCTTCTCATGTACCTGCAAATGCAACAATGGTTTTTCATTTTGCCGTTTCCACATCAACTGCATGATTCGGGAGCGGACTTTTATGCGTTATTTTACTGTTGCTTCCGTTTGGGACTTTTACTATTGCGCTGTTAGACATGCGCACATAAACAAAACTGAGAGAAGACCCGGAAAAGTCGTTTACATGCAGCGCGAAGTCAGAGTAATGGGCAAAAAACTACCTCTGCCGAGCGGGTTTTGCTTAATGCCGTTTATGAGCTGTCCCCGATAAAAGTAAACAGTTTTACGCGTTTACATGACCTTACTTGTTATTAAGCATAATTGGAGTAAGACTGCATGTAAACGCACTCAATGTTGATAGGAGAAAGACGGGCATGTGACTATTAGTACCTGTGAGATGTCATGTGAAACGATCAGAAAGATTTAAACGTACGTAGTTATATAATTTGCAGTATATATATGTTGGTTAAATATAGTTCAAATTGATTGTACAAAATTAAAACATTCTCATGCTGTATATTGTATGCAGGGTTTTTCCTGCATAGAGAATTTGGAGGCGGCCGCCTCAGCCAAATTTCGTGCCGCCTCTGACTCTCGGCAAAATTATGTCGGGTGTCTTCACAAAAAAACACTGCGGGCATTAAACAGACTTGTCATTTGTAACTGCAGTTGCGGCATTACGCCACAACCGAGGCGCTGTTTCGTTATCAGCACAGTGAGGCGCCGAAGAGTTCAGTAGAAGAGCTTAGGAGCTGTATTGTTTAATTATAAGTGTTTTGTTAAGTCAGTTATCACATGTTGCATTTTTTCTTCAATATCTTGCACACTGTGGAAAAAATAATTCCTGAGCATTTTCGTCTACGAAGTTTCTAAAAAAAATTAAACAATGATACATTTACTTGAAGCATATTAAAATGGCCCTTTTCAAAAGAACATATTGTTGACAAATTAACCAGTGGAGTAAGAAATAAACTTGAAACAAAGCTTAAATTAAGTACTTAATAAAGAGGTAAAACTTATTTCAAGTTAATTTTTTTACCAAATTGGCCAAAATTTCTGCTTAAGCATACATTTTTATCGTAAAACGAGACTTAATATCTTAAGTGATTTTGCTTTTTAAGTACATTTATCTTGATTTAAGCAAAACAAGACAAAAAATGCAGCCCTCATGAATTCTCTACAAAATAGCAACAAATCTCTGACTTGAGTTGAACTTGCTTGGTGATTGACAGCAGGCCTCACGTTGTGCTTCTCATATTGTTCTGACGATGCTTGCCACTGCATTTGATTGGTGACATACCATTTAAAGCCGTAGGTATCACGTGTCCCTGAGCTGGTCGTATTCTGTACCAACAACAAGCCGCAAGAACCAGTCCGAAACACGAGCCTGCTTCTCAGAAATAAGCAAATGCTTTACAGTCTTGTTTCCATATATCGCCATATAGCAGACATTAATCCCACAGCATGACCCTCTTCCACATAAAAACAACCACATGCCAATTACAAAAGAGCTTGCAAGCAGCTGGAGATTCATCCGCTCTCGCTATATCAGGGAGGGAGTCTACATCAAGACCCTCCCTCCCCCTCCGCGTCCCCATGCAGAAGGGCCACGCTGAAGCCAGCTGACAGACTGAAATCTCCAAGTAAAATTGCGGTTCCAATTGAAGTGGCGGATGATTCTAATATCACACTTCACTTGGCAGCACTTAAGCAGTTGCAACATCAGATAAGAAAGGGAAATGAATGAGAACGAGAGAAAAAAGACTCCTTTCTCTCTCATGAAAGAACAAAGTCGCTCTCCGTTCTCTTGACCTTCGCCGTCCTTCTTCAACTCTGGCTCCTCTCCATCAGAGAGTTTGCGAACGAACGCAATGAAGTCCAATGATGGCGGCATCATCGCCACGTATTAGGCATTCGTTCCCACACATCAGAAGGGCACTGGCTTGTTTTTATGCTTTAATTTAATTAGACCGCAGACTCCGCAATCCAATTATCCCCTCCTAGGGCCCTCCGAGACTGCAAACGCTCGGCCCCTTTCGAGGAGAGTACCTGCAGATTGTTATGGAAGTCACTGTCAGGATGAATGTCGCTTAGATTTGTCAATGATCATCAGAGCGTCCTGCTTTATTGGCCACATGCATGCTGGGAATGAGAACGAAGAGCCCGGGGCACCTCGGCGGGCGCTTATGTTTTTGTCACACTGAGTTTGGGGTAATTAATTTATGAGCTACAGCAAGTAATTGTTCATTAAATTACTGTCAAGGAGGTTGACCTTCTGTGTTCCAATCAACAATAATGTACATTACGCCGTGCTTTGCGGGTTATGCGCTGGACGTTTTTCTTTTTTTCTTTACACCTGAGGGGCATTAGGCAAGGTCTTTTTAGAAAGGTGCACTCATGTGGCTTTACAGTATATCACCACTCCAGACATTCAAGAGAAGATTAATGTCCTCTAAACAGCAATATCTTTTGTGCGAAAGGTTCCCATACTGATTCAATCTTTTAGCATATGAAAACACAGTCATGTGTTGGACAATTTACACCAAATGGAAGGGCTGCACGATGTTGAAAAAATGTGATGTTACTTTGCTAAATAATGTAATAATTTGATAAAATTATGCTTTAAGTTTGTAAAATCAATTTCAGTTATATTAAAATTAGGGCTGTCAAATGATTAATTGTGATCGTGAATCGAAGTAGATGTATTTATTTATATTTACCAATAATTGAAATTATATATAAACGTTTATAAATTTTTATATTTTTCTTAAATATATGCATGTATGTTTATGTGACATATATTATTTGAACACAAGCTTTTATTCTGGATGTGATTCATCGCGATTAATTATTTGACAGCCCTAATTAAAATCTATCTAAAAGATGAAAATCATATAACCAACGTACATGTTTCACATTCTTCCTGGAAAACACATCACTACAACTGAAACTAAATAGCCATGCTTGACTGGTGCATTCCTTCAAAACAAATTGCAAAATATTGCAATATGCATATGCACATTTGTGATATTTTCAAAATTGTTGTTGCTTTGGATGAAGAGTTAACACAAAATATTTGTCTTACCCTTATGTCGTCCGTATGACTTTTGTTTTTCTTTCACTGAACACAAAGCATTCATTTTCAAAGAATATCCTCGCTGCCCTTTTTCGTATAATGAAAATGTTCTCAGGGCTGTTAAACTCCAAAATTAAAATTAAAAGAGCTATAAAATCATGTATTTGACTTACACGCTATATTCCAGGTCTTCTGAGGTCATACCACTGCTTTGTGTGTATGTTCCAGTTTACAGTTTTGTGTTATTTACTAATTTGTCTCATTTCTTATCAGAAAGACACAAAGTATGTGTCATTGTGGTTTGTAATTCTGTGATTCTGTGATTTTAGAGAACTACATGTAGCCTTCTCTATAACTTCAGACTCAGGCAAAACTGACTGAACTGGTATGTTGTGTTGCAGTACAAGCACTAGATTAATCTAGTTTTGCTTAGTCAGAAAACCACACTTTTCCATTCTTCAAATTAAGTCTTTCATTACTGAAGAAAGAATATTAAACTGATGTCGGATCAGCACAAAGTAGCATCTTCCTTCAACTCCACATATCATTCATTTCAAGGTCATTGTCATTCACCAATTATGACCTGCTCTATGTTTTCCAGTAACTTAATAACCCCATTTGAATCAGCCCCCCACAAGCCCCTATTATAAATTTACAGAGATCTGATCCCAGTGCCCCTGAGCTTACTGGATTTCCAAAATCGCTGGCCAACCAAACATCTCCCCAGGTCCCCTCAGTGCCCGTCTGAAATTGGACGCGCTTGAGGGACCGTCGAATGGAACCTTCCCAGGATTCCGCCAAGGCTGCTGAATTAAGCATGAGATAAGATCCGCCGTTTCGTTTTTTCCACCTGAAGAAAATATAGTTCAGCCTTTTTCTCCATTAATGCAGCATGACATATCTAAAGTGAGGTGACAGATTTTGTGTATTTCTTCTAAAATGAAGTGGAGACATGATGCTAATGTAATAGCTGTTTCAATGGCAACATAAGCAGCAAACAAATTGTAAAAAAAATTGTAAAGCTGTACAAAAGGGAACATCATTGAACAATGTACAAGTAATAGTAAAAATAACATACAAAAAACAACACAGATAGCAGATTTCAATAAAGTTTGATGTTAGCATGTTGCTAATCTAATGACACGTTGCAAAACTAATGACACGTTGCAGATTTCTTTCTTTCTTTCTTTCTTCCTTTCTTTCTTTCTTTCTTTCTTTCTTTCCAGTAGAGATAGATGTTAGCATGTTGCTAAGCTGATGGCACGTTGCAGATTTCCTTCCTTCCTTCCTTCTTTCCTGCCTGCTTGCTTGCCTGCCTTCCTTCCTTTCTTTCTTTCTTTCTTTCTTTCTTTCTTTCTTTCTTTCTTTCTTTCTTTCTTTCTTTCTTTCTTTCTTTCTTTCTTTCTTTCTTTCTCTCTCTCTCTCTCTCTCTCTTTCTTTCTTTCTTTCTCTCTTTCTTTCTTTCTTTCCTTCTTTCTCTCTTTATCTCTTTCTTTCGATGTTAGCATGTTGCTAAGCTGATGGCACGTTGCAGATTTCCTTCCTTCCTTCCTTCCTTCCTGCCTGCCTGCCTGCCTGCCTACCTGCCTGCCTGCCTTCCTTCCTTCCTTCCTTCCTTCCTTCCTTCCTCCTTTCTTTCTTTCTTTCTTTCTTTCCTTCTTTCTCTCTTTATCTCTTTCTTTCGATGTTAGCATGTTGCTAAACTGATGACACGTTGCAGATTTCTTTTTCTTTCTTTCTTTCTTTCTTTCTTTCTTTCTTTCTTTCTTTCTTTCTTTCTTTCTTTCGTCTTTCCAGTTGAGTTAGATGTTATCTTAGCATGTTGTCAATACAACCGGTCGTCTCGCTTCACTCGCTCTAATCTTCTGTACTCTTAATCTGCGCACATGTGTTTATGGGCGTTCTGTGTCCCGGCCGGCCACTGTCAAATCACCGGATGAGGGGGGTAATGTTGTGAATGACGTCCAGCAGGTGCCACGGCCTGACATTGTGCCCGTGATTGTCTCAGCGGTTAATCCGTTTTTTGTGAGAGATTAGCAATATCCTGGTTACTCCTCTCCAGGGAGCGGTGAGTGAAGAGACCAGGCAGGCAGAGGACAATGCTGAACCGTGAAGCACGCTGTCTAATTTCATTACCTTCATAGGCTGGGAGTGAGAGAAGGGGCCAGACAGCTGCAGTTTACACTCTAATGTGCCATAAAAGGGCCAGCAGAACTTCAATGGGCCTCAAAATAACTTGATTAAAGAAGGCCTCCATTTGATTCTCTCTCCTGTGTGCTTGCTTAATATTATAGCATTTGATGGAGATCACAGTGATCTCTGCGTGTGTGTGTGTGTGATAAGGTAAATACATTTTCCGTTCTTCCATGCTGAGAACGCAATCTTGTCAGATTATGAAATGAAGTATTCACGATCACTTTGGGTTGTGGTCTGATCATGACTGACAGTTTACTACACTGGGCAATGCTTTAGCGAATAAAACATAAATGAACGTGAAATTGATTTGAGTTTAATGAAAAAACACAGAACAAAAAGAGAGATGCCAAACTAGTATGGCTATGTAGAAAACAAGTTGCCTGGGACAATGGCCAACCATAAACTTTAATGGTCATTAGAGTGCAGAATGCCACAGTTGACCAATCGAAATAAACTATTCCAGAGAAGCGTGTAATAACCGATGCTAGTTGAACAGATAGTACAAATGGGTTTTTAATGGTTATTTTACGCTCGTACTGATATTTTTCTGCTCTGCTTTTTTGTTGAAACTTCCTTCAGTCCGACGTCAGAGATCATCTTACAGTAGAAGATGAGAACATATGCTTTCTGTTGTGTTTATAATGTCTCTGGTGGGTTATTGTGAGAATCTTTCTTCAATCGATGGCTCCTGCTATTCCATCCTGTGTCTGTCACGGCTGTCCATTAAATAGCAAACCATCAATAATAGTTTACGATGACGCCCCTCTCATTTCCAACCAAATACATTTTTCAGCAGGACAACATTTGAATCTCTGGTTTATGTTTTGATTTATTATGTCTGCTTCCTTAAATATTCATATATGTCTTTTGACCTCCGCTTTGCCTAGGTTCAATTCATTTCGATTAGATGCACATACGAGATGACAAACAACTTTTAGGATTTTATTCTACGCAACACAATCATTTTCTCAACTAATAATCTTCAAGGCACTTTAATTATAATCATCAGGTTTTTGTTTCTACCGGACCTTGAGGAGTCAAGCTATCTTAGGCTCCACATGCTTAATTTGCGTAATGCGTCTGTGTGTTTGCATACGTGTCTGTAGCCTCCAGATTTGATGTGATTTGTTAGATCGGGGTGACAGCTTTGGGTAATAAGATTATGGAGCCGTGATGGATTTGCTATAGGTTGTGGCAGGTGTCAGGCAGAGGTTGATTGAGGCGTGACTAATGATTGGCCCCATCACGTTTATGTCTCGAGCCGTGTCTTCCTGTTGCACTATTAGCACTTCTAATAGGCCGCCAATTAACAGAGATATCAGAAAGGTTTGCGCGATCACAGCGCGCACAAGTCTAGAGTGTAACCCAGTTACTGCTTTTCCTTTCCAAGAACGTTGCTTGAGCCCATTTAGGGGTGTAACTGAATCAAAGCCCCTGAAATGCGACTAGAAGCTTCACGGAAACATTTAATAACCTGTGAAAGGAGGCCGTCAGAATTGAGTGAATTACGCCATCTGCACTTGTGAATACTATTTTGGTTTTTGCTGGGAAGTGATTCTCCTGAAGACTTATTTACTGGCAGGAGATATTAAGATTTTAATCAATCTCAGAGGACAGATTGTGTTCTACAATGTTATGGGATGCCTCATCAAAAGACACCTGAAAGGCATTGTAGGTGTGTTTGTGAAGCAAAGGCTATGCAGAATCAACACTTGGATATGAAAATCTCATTTGTATGTTTTAGTCCGATCTGCTTTTGTGCCACTGACGGTTATGTATTGCAATTTTCTAATAATCGTTCATTTTTGTACAAAATAGCTGCCTTGTATAATAGTTATGAATTTCTGTGAGGTCAGGCTCGCAGAATCATTATTCTGATATTATGCTATCTTGAGAAAACTCATTTTCCCAAAACTCTACAGCATCACAATCCCACAATGCATTGTGAAAAAGTAAATACAAGATGACTGAACAAGGGAAATTTGTAATCATTTAATATCTAAATTGTAATAATGATAAATATACCAACATTTGTAATGATAAAAAACATATCTGCTAGCAGAGGTCGCGTTAACCGAAAATTAACCGCAACTTCGCATTCATGACCAACCCGCAGCTTACTTGTGAGTGAGTGAGTACAAAACACCATTTACAAGCACCTGTCATTGTTACTGACTGGACTGGACATATGAACATAAGCATTTGTCTGTAATGATTGTTTTATGTCTGACAACGGAAACATTAAATATATAAATGAATGTAAACAACGACGGCTTTATTGGGCATTCAGTTGTATTAAAATACAGCAATTCCGAGAGTAAACACAAGTACAGCGTGATGATGTCATGAACATGCTAATTACCACGACGGGTAATAATAGATTATGACAGATTTTTTACGAGCCTGTCCGTCAAGATGACGGACAATAAAAACGTCTAGCGCAACCTCTGTCTGCAAGACGGATTTTTTAGATTGTGTGCTCATCTGCAATACATCTCGGAGACGTTTCCTGTTAGACGTCATATAGACATCTAGAAGATGTCTGTAAGATGTTTATAATTTTGGAATGTATGTAAAACTGCTGTTTATTAGATGTTTCTACACAGCAGATGTTTTCCAGATCTTTAGCAGATATCTTACAGACATATCTAGTTATTTGGGATAGAATAGAATAATGTATTAAAGTTGTATTGTTTTTACCTACTATTTGTTTGTGATGTGTATAGTTCAATATCATGATATAGGTCAGGCAGGTTGGGTACAGAAGGTACAGAAGGAACCTTTATCTTGTCTTATTTATGCTAGCAGAAGTATTTATGTCCTCAGACCACAACCTGCCGGTGCTATCAATCTAGCAGAGAGGAAACTGCAGAGAATGAGAGGAGGGATGCGCACGGGTCAAAAAGTACAAGAGAAAGAACAAAACAGAAAAAGTAGAAGCCGAAGGGCACCGAGGGGTGCGCTGTTCATCACAGCCCTACCGATGGCCCTTCTGCTTGGGGCAGGTGGATGAAGCCGGGGTCCTTGCAGCTGTGACTAATGCGTGTTTGCTTTACTGATGTGCTGCTTATATGTGTGGACAGACACGTGCCCCCTGCCCGGCCCTACACGAAAACCATGTCTCAGGCTGCATTCATGTTTATGAGTTACTTGCTGACAGGCACAGGCCAGACGTACGGCCCGATTGCCACTGCAAGATCACGTTGTTTTGTGGCAGTGGGGCTCCGAATCCCCTGCTTCATACACTCTAAAAAAATCCTGGGTTGTTTTTTTAACCCAACCGCTGGGTTGAGGCTGTTGGGTCATTTTGTTGGGTTATTTTCTCAGTGTTGGGTAGTATTTTGAGAGGTTTTTTTTATTATATAGAGATATAATACGGTGTAATATAATGTATAAGATATATTATTAGATATAATATTAAAAATGTAAACAATCAAAAAAATAAAAAAATTAAGAGACCATTTCAAAAGACCATTTTCAGTTTTTCTGAATCAGTTTTACTACTTGTAGGTATGTGTTTAGGTAAATTTATGGGTTTTTTTTGTTCCATTCTGTGAACTACTAACAATATTTCGACCAAATTTCAAATAAAATATTGTTTCTTGCATTTATTTGCAGAAAATGAAAACTGGGGAAAACGGGTCAAAATAACAGAAAAGCTCTCAAATAAGGCAAAGAAAACAAGTTCATATTCACTTTTAAGCAATACAACAGTAACTCTTACATGTATTTAGGAAAAGTCCAAAAATGATTTAAACCTGAATTTTGATCACAGTTTTCATGTGTCGTGTCATGTTGTCAGTCTTCACGTTGCTGTTGGGGGTCTTTAGGTCACTCTGAGATTTGATTTAGTTGAAATTGAACAGACACTGGACTGGAATGGCTACAACACATCTAGAAATGCTGACTGAATGAAAATTTGGAATGGTCCTCTTATTTTTTTCCACGGCTGTATATATGGACTTAATAATATATACAGTAGTAATAAAATATTTACATTCTGTGTATCATGTTAATTCTGCTCATCTTCCCATAATCTGATATTCTTATGATATTTGAATAACACACTCGCTGCATAAATCTGTCCGTCAAACTGATCTGCTTACTCTAAAAATCCTAAAAGCTTTTTTGTTAACATGGCTGCGCTCTGCATGGTTCCTCAGAAAAACTCTCTTTACACTTATAAGCACAGGGCTCAAGCAGGGCTGCGCTATATTAAGCCAGTGCTTTATCATTGCTCCATCTCCCATCAGATTCATCACAAAGACTTCATTAGCTGCCTGCCACTCAGAAGAGAGTCTGAGACTGTGTCAGCGCCCCATCCGATCCTCCCCTCCTCAGCCATTAACATGACTTCCGTGGCTTTGTGCAGATATTATCCACGTATCGGCGCCAGCTCTCCCACATTATTGCGACTTAGGAGACAAGATGACGGAGCACGTAGAGCTTTTATATTTGCCTCCCTACCCTCCTGCTGCCTGAGTCAGCCCTATCGGCAGTGAGATCTCTTTTATATCTCAGGGGTTTCACATGGAGAGCAGCGAGGGCAAATGGAGACTTAAAACCCATTCTTCTTGTTTGTCTCTCCTCTGTAGTTGCAGATAGATCTCACACTATGCTCAGATTTACCAAAGTGCATCCTTAAATTATTTGTAACGTAGTTCTCACAATTTCTACAAAAAAGCAACCTGTGAGCAATAACGTCATCCTACATAGGGTTTGCATAGCACAGGAAGATGATAAAAATGCCTTCATTCTGAACTGTAAACCAATAATAGTGTATAATAACATCTCAGGCATCGCAGGGAAAGGTTTCATGTGCTTTTGTTGCATTGTTTGTGCCATGAGTGTGTGTACGGTGAAGCATGACGTTGAGATCAATCCACGATTAAAGATGGTCTCCTGAACATGTGAACCTCTCTAGACAGTCCAGCCTGAATCATGTATCACTGTGTTAAACCCGACACTTGAGCTGGCATGTTGGAAAGGTATTTTTCAGTTGAAAATTTGTCATGCAGAGATTTTAGTTTCACCGCTAAATCATGTTTTGTTCTTTTCATATAACCCAACTTGAAATAGAAGTCACCATAAAGTAGGGCAGTGCCATTATTCATAATCGATTGTCAATTTCATTTTGGCTTCCAACAATTTTGAAAACAAAAGGGTAAAACAATTATTGTGCCACATTTTGAAAAGATTGTCTCATTTCTTTTGATTATTTTTGTTTTTTTTGTATGCATTCATACTTTATTTTATCTACTTTTTACATGTATTTTTATTTGTTATTAATGAAATTGAATTGAACAGTTATTTATTTATTTTATCATTTATCTATGTATTGTTTTTAAAGTCAATGAGTAATCGTGCTAAATAATCGTGATCTCAACATTGGACAAACTAATTTTGATTAGGGCTGTTAATCGCGATTAATCACATCCAGAATAAAAGTTAATATTTGTCTGTGTACTGTGCATATTTATTTTGTATTTATAAACATATTATGTTAAAAAACTATAAAACTATCCGGACACTCAGGGCGTGTCCGTATCCACTTTTGCTGGTTTAACGACAGGAAAACAGTCAGCGCGTTCAGGCGCATGGTCTAAATGGGTTGTCCCGATTCTCTTAATCAGTAATGGGTGTTTTTTGGGCGTAACGTGCAGTAAACCAATCAGAGTCTCATCTCTCATTCCCTTTAAGAGCCAGTTGCGCTCGCGCCATGGCGGATTCGCTATTTACACGGTGGAATTTGCAAGAGCAAAGACTGGACACTTCTCCAGAGAGGAAACGCAATATTGCATCGTTGACTTTAGACTTTAGACCAGGTTTGAGTTGGTCTATGGCGCACTCTGTTTTCAGTTCCTCAAAATAGCAATGCGCCGACAATGCGCCTGAAAACACCTCTTTTTTTAGACTAGCACGTCCATGGGCGCACAAATGAGCGCAAATGCATTTGCTATTTAAACAAGATTGCACAGGACGGGAAAATGAGAACTGCGTCGGGCTGAAACTTCCCAAAACACTTGCCTTGCGCCGCATTGCGCCGGGTGTACGATAGAGCCCAATATGTTTTGTGCTCCACAACTAAGATTTGATAATGCAATATTGGACCCACCCGCGGGGGTGACACACTTTTCATATGAATTATAATAATAATTTTGCTATTAGTAATAATGAACCGAATAACAAAAATGTATTAAAGCAGTGTAAATATAAATGTATGAATAATTAGTGCATGTTATGTTACAAGCAAATCATAGCCAGACCACCTCCTGAGATAAGTTTTCTGAAACCAACCAAATGTGAAAACACTTGGCTTTTGAGATGCCTGTGCTGTCATTTTTATGTCTATACTATTTGAATTTCCCACAGCATTCTCATAAGCACCAGCAGATTTTTTCCCTCAAATCTACTGGTGTCAGATTGTTGTGGTTTGCCTCATAAATATCTTACAAATCGACCAATTAAAGCCACACGTAGCTTTAATACGCATGCTTTCTTTGGTTTCATTATGCGGTAATCGTAATTCACACGCAGACTACGTAGTCCACAGATGTGCACTCATCGGTCTCTGTGGAAAGGGAAGACATGTCCTTGAGATATGTGATTAGCTCTTCTCAACTCCCTTTCCACCCTCCAGTCGCCCATGTCTCATTATACCTCTGTGTGTGAGAGGTGACAGGCAGGCTGGAGTTTGAGATTCAGTCCCCAGCGGATTGTGCAGTCCTGAAGGCTGTGGACTTGCTTGACGGCCTTACTGACCTGACAAACAACAGCTATGACAAGCTGTGACGAGGCTGTCAGGCGCTCTGATGGATGGCACGAGCAGTCGCCTGTCACCCAGAGCAGGCGACATCACGCGGGGGGAAGACGCATCTTCTGTTGAGGTGGTCATGGGTATGTTTAGCACATGGCATGCATAAGAAGCGCTAAACACGTGAGGGGGTATTTGACAGGTTCATATGCACATATAGGTGATCCAAGCAAACTGGATATCAGCAAATGTCGAGTTTTCGGGTACAGAACTGTCTTTTACTCATACTGCTGTCTATTCCACAATGTAAAGTTTCTTTATTACCACACGAGGACTCGAACATTCTTCTGTTTTCATAAGACTTGTAGTTATAGTTGGCAAGGTAAGCACCGCCTACCTCTGGGTAAAAACACATAGGCCCAGTTTCACAGACAATGCTTCGCTTAAGACAGGCCTATGCCTTAGTTGGATTAGGATATTTGAGTCACTTTTATAAAAATATTTTAGAAAGAAACGTTCCCTGTGTGCATCTTTAGACAAAACAATGGCACTGACATATTTTACAATATGTTGGGGCAAGTTCTTTTCTGTTGAGACAGCTTCAACATTCATTTAAGTCTGGGACTTGCCTTAAGCCTTGTCTGTGAAACAGGGCCATAGTTACTCATTTTGATGTGAAATTAATGTTAGATTATGTGAATGAATGTATCAAGGTTTACTAAAACTATACAACATTTCTGTTTATTGAAAATATATATCAAATCTATTTTATGTCTTGGCTTCATTATTATTTTAACCTTAAAAACGTGTGAAAAATTCAAATTTTTATTTTAAGTTGAGGTACTAAATTTTTTACGGGAAAGAAATAAAAACTGAACTAAAACTAAAATAAATTAATCCTACAAAGCAACATAAAAAGTAAACAAAAAAATAATCAAATTAAATGTTATGTTAAAATTTATAACATTCCTAATAATTTAACAAAATATGACATAAAAACAAAAATTATAAAAATAAAAGGTAATTTGAAATATTAAAGGGGTCATATTGGATGGCTAAAACGAACATTATTGTGTGTATTTGGTGTAATACAGTGTGTTTACGGTTAAAAAAAACACATTCGTTTTCACACCCCATGCATTACTGTTGCTCTTCTGTGCCCCGCCTTTCTGAAATGCCTCGATTTTTAACAAAGCTCATTTTTGTGAAAAGCGCTGTGTGCTCTGATTGGCCAGCTACCCAGTGCGTTGTGATCAGTGTTGGGTAAGTTACTCTGAAAAAGTAATTAATTACTAGTTACTAATTACACATTCGATAATGTAATTAGATTACCGTACACGTTACTCTCTTCAAAAAGTATTTAATTACTAATTACTAATTACTTTCTATATCCTACATTAACCTTGATTAGTTAAGTGATTCAAGGATAGACATGAAACGGCTCTTTTAATTCATTCAAATAAATAATATAAAACTACATAAAGTATTATTATTAATTACAAATGTGAGAATTATACATTAAAGCACGGATTTTAAAATTAGACTTTGAATTTAGATGTCAACGCTGTGTCTCGACGCAACGCGACAAAGTCAATAAAACATATTATAATGAGGCATTTGTTGCATCCATTGGGGACATATTTACTGAATATAATGACTTATATTGACTTTTTTTTGTGTAACATAAAGCTGCAGTGGAGAACAGTCATGGGATACGAGGCTGAATCCAGCTCCCGATGGATTCAGCCTCGTAAATATAAAATAATTTCTGCATTTGTGATCGTAGGACCGACAAAAAGCTTACGTTTGAATAGTCAGTTGCAAATTCTTTAATAATGAAAACGTACTTACAGGCTAGGAGTGATACGCAGCAGACTGTCCTTACAAAGTTGGATTTGCCCCACTTTTTAGAAACAGCCGTTGTGCACAACCAAGTGTTAATGTGCTGCACACACTCGGATTTTGGAGTTATGCTGTTGTGGAACATTGTTGTAAATAAAACTTAACCACCGATTTCTAATTCTGTCCTCGTTTGGAAGACACAACTAAGCAATTTTTCATTTGTAATGAAACACGCAGCGTTTCCACGGCATGGCGGCAGCAACAACAACACTACAGCGGGACTAGACACGCCTTCTTTCTTTGCGTATACATTTTGGGCGGTGTTCTTCAATGCTTCTCACGAACTGACGTAGAAATGTGGGGGCGTGTTTAAACAAGGCGTTTTAGGCAGGTTTGGATGAGCCTCCGCTTTTAAATAAAACATCTCTTTTGGTTATAGACTTTAAATTTTGCAATTTTACGTGTCTAATATATGCATGAACAACTTGTAACACACCAAAGATACAGGAAAAAACGAAATCGCGTCATATGACTCCTTTAACTAAGCAAGGGATAATGTACAGGTGGGTTCGTGATCACAGTGTTAGGGTTTATTTTTGTGATAACAGCCGGCTGTCTGTACATTTTCACACTACGGCTACTTACCTCATAAGTAAGTTATTGAACATTAAAAAATTGATTTGAAATATTTGAAATAATGGTTTTGATTTTTTTATTTGATTTGAAACTTTTTTTTTCTGTCTCTGAAAACATTTTCCTCTGAGCTTGTAAGTTACCAGTGGTGCTTTTTTTATGTATTTTGCTGTCAATGTTGTGTGTATTTTTATTTAAGCTAGCTCTCCGTTTCACCATCCAAAATGACTTTTTAATCAGTATGTGTGTTCTGTAGGAATCAAAACTACATGCTGTGATGCTAACATCAGTAAAGTAACTCTTATCAGCACCAGGACATTTCTCCCCACAAAACTGCCCAGTTTGTTGTGGTTAGCCTCATAATTGTGACTGTCAGATGGAGCAATTATAACCGTGGATCTCTTACACATGATATCTTTGGTTTAACCATATTGTGGTTACTATACTTAACACAAACAAATCCACAGACGTGTAATCAGTAACTTTTTGTCTTGTTATCCAGTAAAATGTCTCAATATTGTGAGATAAATGTACCTTAGAAGTAAACTTGGTTTATTTAAATAGGATGTGTGCTTAAAACGAGTAAAACAAAGGCTTAGAAAGCGTAATGCTTAATATCTCATATACTTGCTTCTCAACTAAATTTCTCTCATTTTAAGAATGTTTTTACTGGTAAACAAGAGGCTGATTAAAGAATATCATTGTTTTAGCAATTGTCTTGCGGTTGTTTGTGTAGAACAAAACTGTATTATTGTAAACAGCAGCGTTACAAAGCATCTCGGTTGCATGAGCCTGTTTGTGGCTTGATTGCTGTAGGTTCAGCTTCAGAAGACCCCAGACTGAAGTTATTTACCCTAATTGGAAATTGTACAAGAAAAAGCTTGTACTCCCTGACTCACAGAGGTCCTTTCTGTGAAGACCTAGTTGGCCCGAGCAATAGCTCTGGGTCGCCACAAGTTCTTTTTTTTTTTTAGATGATTTATTGCAAAACATATGATCCAGATCTTGTTTACGTATAGAGGAAAACAGACCGCTGGGAGCTACGCTGAGCAAAAGAGGTTTAGTTTGTTTTGAATGTGGGTTGCGTCATCCGTTCAAGATTGCTATTTCTATTTTCCTTGGGATGATTAAGGAGAGTCGTCCATTTCAGCGGTCAAATAGCTGCCGCATTGATTCCCATTGCAGCCTATTCAAAAGAAAATATCGGCTTCAAGCGAGCTTCTGATTTAATTTTCCGACTTCCTTTTCCTGCGATACGCAGTAAAAGCGGATTATGACAAAATAGGTCAAGTTGAAAGAAATTACTACCCAACAGCTGTTTAGGTTCATGTAGTTCACTCATCCAGTGCTTGACTAGGCGGCCTATTACAGAACAATAAATTAAATTAAGTGCTGTTTTGTCTTCTTAAAAAGAAAATGGCGACTGGAAAGAGCCGTGCCCTGTTACAACAACAGAACTCGGATATTTATTTACTAATACGATTAAATTGGTAAGATGGCCTGTAAAACATTCAATACATCATTTTGGACGGCTTTCATCTTCTCTTAAAGGAACAGTACACCCAAAACAAAAAAGTAGCATCATTTATTTATTCATACTCATTTCAGTGTATTCTTTTTTTCTCTCCTATGAAACACAAAATAAGATGTAAAATAAGTTTAATGGCTGATTTTAATTGTATTTTATTCGTAAATTTTCCAAAATGTCTTGAGCAGATGTCAACAGTTCTGTAGATTCCCAGAGCGGTTAGTCACAGATCTGTGTCGTGGCTTGAGGCTGTAACATCTGCATCTCTGTCGTGTGTGATCTTTCTTTTTCTAAGTCTCAGTTAATTGACTGAGATTAGTAGGAAAAAAAGGTTAGAAATGTGGTGCTGGTCTGAATCATATGTACTAAAAGTACTTCAGAGCAGAGCAGTTCTGTTTTCATTGATGTCAATGAATGTCTATAGACAGCAAAATGCCAGGGTTTTATTTCTTGTAACTCAGTTCTCAAGATACGACATGTTACACTCAATTAGGTTAGGGCCACAAATAATGATAAATGTGCTCAACCAGAGAATATAACTATGACAACTCTAAAGCCGCAGAATCCGTTTTCCAGCTTTACAAGAAATTGACACTATTTTGAAAGTGACATTTTTCTATTAGACCAAAATAGTTCAGGACATGCTAGTCAGTCTGATGTTTCAACATTCTATCAGTGACCTTATTATAAAGAGTGGTGGAATGGTACAGGTGGGTAAGATCAAAATGGCTGATATACAATTTTTGGCCTTTTTTGAGTTAAAATATTTTGTGCGATTTTAGCCAAGATTAGTCACATCTATATGATACTTTTCTGAGTAAAAACGATTCATATTTTGAGCGAATTTAGCCAATGTATGTATGGTCAATACAGGTTCTCATCTATACATGTTAAAGGTCTAACGCAACTTATCAATTTGTAATTTTAGATAAATTTACTGTTGTTTTTACAGATTTTTCATGTATAATGTAAAAAAACTTTACATAATTTTACTGTTTTTATGCATATTTCAAATACGATAAACAACCCGTAAAAATACAGAAAATGCTGTAAATGTTCAAGAAATACATGAGAAACATGTACATCCACTATTACTGGCAAAGAAGGCTGTAAAAATAAATCGGCATTGTTTCTCCTTTTGATTTATCACACTGGATAAAACCAAAGAAAATAGTTCTGATGTGCAATATAGTTCTGTTGAGCTACACAAAATACAAAATGGCTTTAAGGAAATAGTTAAAACAATAAAAAAAATCTCATTTCCAACATCAGGGCAATGATCAAGAAGTTTTAATGGACTGGAGATGTTGAAAATCAGCTTGAAACATGATGTGTGTCTATATTGTCTCACAGCGAGGAGATCATTTGAGTGGCCAAAGACTCTTCAAAGAGCACAGATGGAAAATTGCAGAAATCAGTTGAATTTTGGGGTCAGAAAGCATTTAATAAAAATAAAGGAAAACTGCTCCTCCATCACCACAAGTTGTTTGGGACACTTCAAGAAACAAATCTTCTGCTCTTATGCAAAAACAAACTCCACCATATTAATCTGCCATACTGGAACTGTGGTATGTACTGGAACTTCAACCAGGACTGAGTTCTATGGCCATATGAAATTAAAAATAGTTTTTTTTTTGGCAGCAATAACACAAGATAGGTTTGGTGCACACAGGGATAAAAAGTGCCCCATGTCCACAGTTAAAAATGTCGCCAGAACTTTATTGTTGTGAACCTACTTTTATAGCAGAGGTCCTGGACATCTTGTTCAGATACATGTCATCATGTTTTCTATCAAATACCAACAAATAAAAAATCAAAACTTGCTCTGCTAGAAATATTATAATGGGTCATGGTTAGATCTTCCATCAGCACACTGGTTCAAAATAAACATCAAAATCAACAAAAAATGTGTAACTCACACAAAATCAAGATCCTGCCATAGCCATCCCAGTTCCCTGACCTGAACACTTTAGAAAATGAGTGGGATGAACTGAAGATAAGAGAGCACCAACATTTGAAGGATCTTAAGAGATTCTGTATGAAGGACTGGACTCGGATGACTATGCCTCGTCAAACATAAAATAATAATTGTGACCAGGGTGTATTAGAGACATTTTTTTTCATAATGTGATATCCCCCCACTTCAAATTGTTTTACTTTAATGAAATGTTGGAATATTGTAGATTTTTTGAATAAAAGATCAAAAGGAGAAACAATGCAGATTTATTGTTACAGCCTTCTTTGCTCATATTTACCAAGGGTGCCAATAATAGTAGAGGGCACTGTAATTTTACATGAAAAAAATATATTTTATGGTAAAATATGTGTAAATATGCTCAAAATATGAATCGTTTTTACTGAAAAAAGTATTGTTTTGCTTCAGAAGAAGTTTATTAATCTCATATGGATTAATTTTTTGACGGATGTTTGCCCTTTTTGGTCTTCAAAAAATTGGGCACGCTCCATTAAAAAAAATCATTTGTATTAGGGTGTGACTTTCTGCTTAAATGTTTTACCTTTGCTGGTTGTTCCAGTCCTAGTATAGCATGTTCATGAGTTAACATGAAGCTAAAGCAGCATATATTTTACTGCAAATCTTAGTATTTTAACTCATTCGTAGGTAATCGAAAGCGCAGGGCAACCCATGAGCAGTTTGTGACCACCAGGTGTAAACAGCAATGTGGCTGGATCACCCAAGACCGATCTACATACCGGGTGTAAACAGGGTCATCAAAGCATAGCGTGTAACTTGTCATTAAGTGATGATGTCACGATCAGAGGCTTGGACCGCGGCTGTGTTAAAGAGACCGCTAATACCGCTGTCGCTAATCTGTTTGTATGTGGTTTCCCGGGATGAGTCGGGCGGATTGGGAGTTAGCAAAGCAGCTTAATTAGCCGAGATCTTTTTGTGTGGGTCTGAATCTGTCAGCATGTGTTTGTCTTGTAGGGCAGAAACTGACTTGGCAAGAGGCCGGACATCTGTCATGGGCTTTAATGAGAAAACAGGCTATATCAAAGATCAGCTCAGCAGTCTGGCTATAAGGCTTTTTATTATTACCTCCCGATAAGTGTTAAAGGTTGTTCTGTGTTGTCTGTGTGTGTGCACGCTCACATTTAATTTAACAAAGAGTGTTATTTTACAGAGCCCTCCAGCTTTACAATCATGATTGCCTTTAATCGCTTGAATCAGTCATGTATAAAGCACAGTTCTCCTTTACAAGCCAACAGAAACAAGCAATAATGCCTTGACACATTCTTGCTTTCCAAGAGGAGCCAACAGCCACCCCAGACCAATTCCAGCGATTTGATTAATAAGGGACTTGTGTTTCCTTATAAGGTGCCTTTTATTATTAAGAACAGGTGTCCCATCACATAACAAGAGCTTGTTTAATAGGAGCGCAACATTTATAACCACAAATGAACGGCCCACATTTGCATATTGAACGGCATGCTTTTATGAGAAACATATTACAAGAACATTATCGAAAAGTTGCTGACAGGCTGGAGACATTAATATCCGCTAGCTTGAGTTATTTCCATTGTTTATTAATATCGTTTGTCGTCAGTGGAAAAGAAAGAAAGTGCTAAAGAATGTTGTAACCGCTATAATCACGCTCCATAAAGGAATGTTCCGGATTAAACTAGATCTTAATCGTAAAATCTATAACGCAGATTGGCGCCGAGAATCTTCAGGGTTTATGTATTGTTTATGGTTCATTTGAATGTAAGGAATGTATTTAGGTCAAAGCGCATCATTTGAGATGGTTTTACATTTTTAGATGGATATAATAAAATAGAATCATTTTTATTTATTTATTTATTATTGCTGTTGCTCAATTAAAATGTGGTTCACGAATAGTCTTGAATGGTCAATTCATTATAAAAAAGGTTGTCATTTCGCCTGTGTTTCATAGTCTTTATGTAAGCGCATTAAAGGAATAGTTTACCCAAATATAAAACTTTGTCATCATTTCCTCACCCAAAAGTTGTTTCAAACCTACATTTTCTTGTCATGCTGAGCCCAAAGAAAGATATTCGGAAGAAAGTTTGTAACCAAACAGTTCTGGGTCACCATTGACTACCATAGTAGGAAGAAAAACTACTATGGTAGTCAATGGTGCCCCAGATCTGATTGGTGCTTCAAAATATCTTCAGAACAAAAAACTTATATACGTAGCTTAGGAACGCCTTCAGGATGAGTAAATGATGACAGGTGAACTATTCCTATATCAGCTTCTTTTTGGCTTTCTGCTGTACTTGTAAAGCCACTTGTTGCTGTTATGCCTTTGTGTGCACAACTACCAGAGGATTGTGGCTGTTGAGGTCACCTAACGTCAAAAACCCAAGAGTGGATTTCATTCGCACCCCATCTCAATTGATCTGGCGCCCGCACTGTTTTCTTAAAAAAGGCTTTAAAGGCTGAACTGCGACCGCGAGACATTGATCTCAAGCGTCGTGCTGCCACAGTCGCTTTGACAGCCCAATTAGAAAAATGTCTGTTCACCTTATTTGTTTATGTCTTGGCGTCAGCCTTCGGTTTAAGAGCTTTCGGTCTTAAAATGACTGAAATCACAGAGGCCTTTGTTCAAAGCGTCATTTCATCCACCCGCACATTAAAGAACGGGAGTGTTGCGTATAAATGTCCGTATCCTCGTTCTTTCTTAACTTCTCATTCTTAAACTCTTCTCGAGCGCTCATTAAAACTAATAACCAACTGCAGAGGGATCGCTAAGGAAAGACTGCACGTGTGTTTAAGGGACTCTTCAAAAGGTCTTGTGAAGTGGCAGGACTCAACATGTCCCCCCCCTTAAAAAAAAGCTACAGAAAAAAAACGTTTTTTTGATGCGGCTCTCATGCATAATTGAAATGGTTTCCCTGTGTCGCGGGACAACATCAGAAGAGCTTTAGCATGATTACCGCGAGCAGACAGTCTTTTGTTCTAAGCCGCATACATGAGGGTGGAGATGCCCAGGACCTCTACACAGATGTTCACGCATAAGGGTACTAAATACGCAAGACACGAGCAGATGGACCCAGATTGCGGCTTGCTCAGCACCAGAGAGAGAGCAGAACAGCGCTTAATATTTATAATCTGGGAGCGAGAACATCTTTCGAGTTGACAGCACAGCATTTAAGATTAAAAGACGAGTACAATAGTTGCTGCTTTGCAGATGCTCTTCATCCACAGTAACTTGTGCTGTGTTAATTGTGGGAAGCGACTTTGGTTGAGAACACAATAGCTGTAAAGCTGAATTGGGATAACAGTAACAACTCCACAGGATGAGTCAATAGGTTTAGGGTTAACCTTGGTTTAGACAGGCCAGGCCCTTTATCAGTTACACTACAACCAGCCACACAAGGACATGGTGGTATGAAGATGTGGTTATTTTGTTTAGCATATGATTTAGCACACATGGCTTTATCATTTTGTCGATTTCGGAATGGCGGAATCCAGGCATAAAAACGGAATTTGCTGTTTAATGCAGAATAACATGGAAATTTTGAATTTCTTAAGCCTAAAATAGTGCTAAACAGCAAATAGAATAAAAATTGTACTATGAATAACGTTTCAGCTGCCGTTCAAATTTACGGGTAAGATACTTGTTTATATTAACGTAGTTATCTATTATACCTAGGTTTTTTTTCGAATGAGGTATTTTTCTATAGTTTATTGGTAAATTCTGTATAGCATGATTTTTACATGTGGGCAAGTATATTTTGTCTTCATAAACCATAAAATATGACTTTCATTCATAAACCATTGCAGAATTAGTGTGTGGGGTTGAGTATTATTATATTTAATGTTACACTGTATAATACTGTTTAAATCCTGTTAAAGATGTGGACATAAAGATATGTAGGTTGGGTGATTTAGCTGGTTTCAAAGCAACAACATAAACATCACTGCGCATGCCCGCCTTTGTGGCCCGAACTTCCGGTACCCGTCTGCAAAGAATAGAGTCCCTGCAGATTATTTCAGATAACGAGCTGAAACAAGAAATAACAAGTAAATTACATTAGCTAGCAAGTTAAATGTATGTCTAGCTGGTATTATTTTGGATTACCAGTAGAGAAACCGTTGCTCGGCTAAACTTCAATGCGACAGTTGCACAAGCCATTCAACAGACCGTTTATTTAATAAAATGAATATACAATCAAATTAAATAGATTGTTTATTTAATAAAATTATTATACATAAAAAAATGAATATAAACGTAATACAATTTCAATAGTTACAGTATATTATTAGCCACTAGCCAGACCGATCAGCAAACACAAACCGTTTTAAGTTAAGTTCGGGCCAGACGCGTGCATCCGACGAAACCGTCTATAGACAAAAGTCTATGTTGTATCTGTATGTGTGTACTGAAGAGTGACCTAAAATTTTGACGTACAGTTGTGCAATGACAATAAAGGTACAGTGCTCTACAGCTATTCTATTCTATACACATGCTGATAAAAAAATAAAACACTGTGAGTTGATTTGGATACAACCGTTTTCCAAAAGCATAATTGCTAAAAATGCTTTATAAAGAGAAAACTGCATGACCTCTGAAAAAATGCATGACCTCTGGTTGCTTTGCCTTTTAGATCTTCTTTTAGCTTCCCACAAGTGTAAATCACTGTGTACTAAATCAGCCAAGAGCTTTCCCTAGACAGGTTTAATCCGTTAATTTTGAGGTTGAAGTCTTTATTTACAACATCATTACCTTGTTTACCTCATTTTAAGCACTATCATTAACAGTGCCTGGTTTGCAGTCAAAGAAAATGACCCACTGTTTTTGAGAATATATCTACATTAAAAAAAGAGACACAAGTACCGTTTAACCCGGAACCTTCAGTGGATTCTTTAGCATCGCATAGTCTACCGAGAGCTTCTCGTCTCTGCCTGTCTGTCTTGGAGTCAGTTACAGGAGGAGGAGGTTGGGATTTTAAGCAGCTGACAGCCGAAGTGTTTGCCGACGGTTTAGCTTTTCTGTCTTTTTAGCTATTTTATGAGGGCAGAACCAAGGTAAAGCTGTCACACCCGGGCCGTTAATCTCCCATTCACACCTCTTATCACCATGACAGAGACAGAGATGTGATAGTCCGCTCCGCAAGCAAGGAAATCCTTTTGACAAAACTGCAAGGGCTGTTTATCCTTGTGCCCAGTTCTGTGCCTCTCTTCTCAGCCACGACAAGAATACACAAACGTGTAATGGCGCTCAGAATCCTACATCCCAGTAGGACACGAGGGAATGCGTTGTCAGTTTCTGAAGCCCGGCGGGGTGTCTAAAACAGTTTCAGGATATTTTGAAGGGTTTGTGGGGAAATTGAGTCAAAATGTGAAAGAGGTGAAAAAAGCCAAGGCAGAGATTATTTTTGCATTTTCAGGCAGAAAAGGAAAAGGTGTGACCCCCGTAATTTGAAAGGAAAAGGAGGTCTTGTAGCGAAGATTTAGTGGTAGTTCTTTTAATCTTGTGAATATGTAATGTAGCATTAATTTGAATTGCATGATGTTCCGTTTGCTAGTTTGTTAATTTAGCGAATGTCGTATGTTTCATTTACTCCTGTATTCTCCAGTGTATTCAGCGTGTCATGCAATCATCTCTGTCATTATTCATAATGAGGTCATGACTCGGTTTCATCAGATGAGTTCTGTTATTACCTGGAGAAACCCTTCATTCTTATTCATCTCAGTGGCAGTTACTACATTAGGGTGAATGGAAATGGATGGCTTATTAAAAAGTTCATTTCACAATTTGAAGATCCACCAAAAACACTTCGAACGCTGGTTGAATACAGTATATGTTATAATATTGTCAAATTTTGCTTTAAAAAGTTTGATCGCAATGCACAAAACCTTTAAGAAGTGATAATCAAGGAAGGATGCTTTGTGATGGAAGATGCGTTAGTTACATTATGAGCAATTCCAGCAGTGTTTCCGCAAGGATTTTGTGAAACTGTGGCGCTTGATGATGTCACACGCTAATGAACATATTCGTGACGTCATCACGTAGTTTTAATACAGCGTTCAAGACACCTCGGAAGTGGGATATTAACCACCTCAAACCCGAAAGTAACGTCTGAATTTACTAACATTAAAATGATTTAGTAACATTAAAACATTACAAGTATCTTTTGACATTAAAAGAGCACCGTTCCATGAATTATTTCCGGGTTGAAGTGGGAATTATCAAATTTCCGAGAGCGCATGAAGGCAGCAAAAGTTGCAACTTCAGACCCGTTTCGATTTTGCTCTCTGAACATTACATACATCTTATTTCCCAATAAAGCCATTGTCATTGACATATTTTCTGTTTTTGTTGTCAGTTCTGTTTTATAACCAAGACACATCGTCAGATAAAATCACCACACCCACCTTAAAGAGCGGAAGCCAGTAGCCATTACGCTTTTTTGGCTAAAGGTTGTAGGCTTTCCAATTAGCATCTTTGGCTTCTCCCTGCCGTCTGCCGCTCACTCACAGACGCGTTTTCTTCACCAGGAATGTTATGAATGAATAGAGGATTTTTGGCGTGCTGGCCCACCACGGCAAAATGAATGTAGCGGAAACACTGTCCAACATTATGAATGTGTCATGTTAAGTCAAAATTTGTATCAAAAACTTGTCAAAAGAATGTATTTTTTACCATATATTGAATTATCAGTTTTATTTTACCAAATCCCTGTTGATAAAGTCCAGACATCAGAAAAAATTGTCAGTCTATGCACAAGTTTTCTATTAAAAAAAAAAGAAATAAACATGCGTTATGGATGTGACAAAAAAGAATGCACATTTTTGAGAGACAACATACTTTGTAAGATTTCTTTGAATTATAGAGATGGAAAGAAGACTAAACATACTTTTCAGAAGACTGACACTTCTGTTTAAAATATCCTTTTTCTATTGATCTTATGTAATATTCTAATTTTCTGAGACACTGAATTTCGGGTTTTCATTATCTGTAAGCCATAATCATCAAAATTTCAAGAAATAAAGGCTTGAAATATTTCACTCTATGTGTAATTGAATCTATATAATATATGGGTTTCACTTTCTGAAATGAGTGACAAAAAATATTGACCTTTTTCACGATATTCAAATGTTTTGAGATGTACCTGTATACTCCCTAGAATATATTACATTACATTAAGAAAAATATCTGGAGAGACTCACAGTGCATTCAATGTATATATTGAATCAGTCCGTGTGTGTTCCCTGGAAATCAAACCTGTGATCTTGGTTTTGCAAGCACCATGCTTTACTAACCGAGCTCCAGGAACATCAGAACACAAGCTTACTCACATACACCATTGTCTTTTGATAGAATGTCTGGCCTTGAGTCAGACAAAAGTGCCTTTGTTTCATGCAGATTTGACATACAAGTTTGTGGCTGTGATTGAAGTATTGGAACACTGTATTGTTAACATGATGTAGCCTAGATAAAGGCAGTGAGTTGTTTGGAAAATGCGCTGCATTTTTTTAATCTGTTGTTTTGAGAAATCACAGGTTCTGTGGCGGTGTATCCATCACAAGGTGCTCTGTTGTCTCCTGGAAAAATGAGTATGGTTTATAACAGCGATATGCCGCTTTTTTATCCAACCAGATGTCTGGATTTTATGAGGACACACCTGTCCTCGTAATGTTCTTTTACAGAGCATTGAAATAGTTAATTAGTGTTGTCAATTAAGCATGATCAATTATTAAACAATAACCTTATTCACCAAGGCCTTTATCTCAGTTAAATGCCACTTTCAGTGTGGCAAAACGTCATGCCAAACCATAGTAACCGAAAGCACATGGAGCCTTTCAAATGGGAGACATTCTAGCTTAAGATTTGTGTTTTAAAGTTAAACTGATGTCTTTGAATTATCTTCATCAAGAAGCTTTAATCAGCTAATATTGAATATGTTAATACACATATTGTGTAATAGGGATGTAATAATATTATGGATATAGTGTTATCGCAATAGCAAAATTGTCTCAATATTATTGTGGTCACATGACTGTATGAAACGATAGGTCTTCCGGGCCTAACATAGAGAATGTTCAAAAAAATCATAGATGTTATCTTTGGCAAGATCCATCTGGTGAAATTATTTTATTTTAAAAGGGATTTTTAGGTCATTTGACCCATCTCATACAATAACTCATACCTCTAAGCAACAGTTATGATTAGAGGATAAAGAGGACGCTTATGGCACATTTCCATTTGCCATTTTAAATAATGCAATAAATATCGCACCGTGGACTTTATACCGAGGTATGACCGTACAGTGAGATTTTGATATCGTTACATCCCTATTGTGTGATTATTTTGATGAATGTTGCATTTCAGAATCTTAAAGCTGCAATCTGTAACGTTTTGTTAAAAATGAACAAAAAAACGTTGAGCTGTGTTAAAGATCTTTTAATATTATAATACAGATTTATAACTTAAGCTGTCATGTTCGATTTCTGAGGAACATCGATGTTATTTAACCCAAATAAATAAAAGTACGTAAAGTTAGCCTGCAGTTTTATGTTTCGAACAGAGATGGTGATATAGAGGCAAAAGTTACGGATTGCAGCTTTAATGTCAGCCGTTTGTTGTTTCCAATAACATCTTAACTGTGTTTTCTGAATTTAAATCAGATTCCAAATACTTAAATAGCCTTTGTATTGGATATTGTACTACTCCTTTAAAACCAATTGTATTTTTGTTCTGACTTTAACTTTTTCAGTTTAAGTTCTTTTACTCGAGTCCAGTTTTCAGGCACTCCATCAACCTCTGTTGCAAAGACACAGCCGAGAACAGAGCATTCTTGAGAAAATCACTTCACTGTCTATAGCTATCATCTCCCAAAATGTCACAAGAATTATGCTGAAGTGCCAGAATTTGTTCAAATTGTAGGGGACATGAAGTAAAATGATTGCCTGTATGAGGGACGGACGTGACCCTCGGTGTGCTTTCGTTCAGTCGGTTGTTTCTGTCGACATAAAACGAGTACAAGTTTGCTTTAAGGAAACTTTAAAGAAATAGTTCAGCCAAAATTGAAAATTTGCTCAGTTTTCTCATCGCCATGCCATTTTTTTCCGTAAATACAATTCAAGTTTGGGTATATTTGAGCCTATTTAGCAAAACTGAATTCAACATATGCACATGGCAGTACAACGATAACTTAAAATCTGAACTGATTGGTCTGTCGGCATATTTGATATTATTTACAGTTTTAATATCGCTAAATAAGCTGAAAATATAGTTTTCCTCAAACACGTCTTTCATTTGAGTTCAGAAGACGTTCCCACTTGAGATGTTTGGATTATGTTTGGAGCTTCAATGTTTTAGGACCTATATATGTACAAAGTGACATATTTCTAAAACAAAAACTCAAATAAAGAAAGGAAGTTTTTTTGTGAACTGTTCCTTTAAAAAGATATGAAAATTCTGTCATCATTTACTCACCCTCGGGTTGGTCCAAACCTGTATAAATGTCTTTGTTCTGCTAAACACAAAAGAAGATATTTGGAAGAATGTCAGTAACCAAACAGATCTCATCCCCCATTGACTCCCATAGTATTTATTTTCCCTACTATGGCAGTAAATGGGGGATGAGATCTGTCTGGTTACTTACATTTTTCCAGATATCTTCCTTTGTGTTAAGCAGAACATAGAAATGTATACAGGTTTGGACCAACCAGAGGGTGAGTAAATAATGACAGGACTTTCATTTTTTTGGTGAACTATCTCTTAAGGGTTTACTGCAGTTCACATATCACAAACCCTTCAATCATTGCATAGTTTTGTTCTTCAAAAAAGTGAAAAACTGACAATGAATGTGTTGCTTTGTGATAATAAATAGGAAAGCGAATCACATTTTTGTACTTTTGGGATTGTAGTATTGTGCATTACATGTCAGGAGAGTGTTGCAATTCTCATGAAGTACAATGCTGGAAGTTACATTTCAGATACTCATGCAATAATGCTAGCAACGTGTGTAGAGCTAGATGGGACTATAGACAAATATAGCAGCTTGTCAGAACGTCTGGCAGTCAACATGACAGGAAAACTCAAGGAAACTGAGCCGCACCATGTCACCCAAAATCGGCAACATCGTGAAACATTGTCAGAATGGTTTCAGTATTGTGTGATTACACACATAGTAAAGTGTACTTTAAATACACCAAGTGTTTTTTACCGGTTTAGACCTCGAACCAATGCACTCCTGATGTAGTAGCACTTGTGACGGGCCTCTTTAAAACAGATCCGTGCAGATCAGTTTAGCATGTGGAGCTGCTCTTATGCAATATATAAGGACTTCTAACAGGGATTATAGTGGGGCAACACTAAATAGACGGGGTAGTTACACCGCCCAGTGGCTGCTTAGTTCTACTCGGACAAAGAAATCAATATCATATAACATGACATGAAAGCTCAGTCATGGAACTTTCCCAATTCACTTGGATACTGTATCATATCAAATCGCATTCCTTGGGGCTTAATGGCAGATGCTATATATTTCATCTGAGAATGAAACAGCCATTGCTAATTTTGTCATAAAACACAATAAGGCAAGCCATTTTGACATGGTTTTAGATTAATCGTATGTTGGAACTGACAGCAAACCTGTAACCAGTAAGTGCTGACGCTTTGAATAATGCATTTACATATTAGTCTTAAAGGGATAGTTCACCCAAAAAGAAAAATTCATCATTTATTCACTCTCGTTTTGTTCAAAACCTGTTTATGACTCTTTCTTCTGTGGAATACGTAGGAAGATATTTTGAGACGTCTCAGTGGTTTTGTGTCCATACAATGGAAGTCAATAAGGACCAAAAGTGTTTGGTTACCAACGTTCTTCAAAATATCTTCTTTTGTGTTCTGCAAAAGAAAGTCATACAGGTTTGGAATGACATGAGAGTGAATAAATTATATTTAAAAAAGATATTTTTGGTTGCACTGTCCCTTTAAAGGCACAGTAGCCAAATTGTGGATGGACATTGTAAAGCCACATTTAAGTAGACTCCTTTTAAATGCATTTAAAAAAAATAAACTTAGAATATGTATAGGGCACTTCACAAGATGTAAACACTAGTCCAAAATATTTATTTTATTTTTTTATTTTAAATGTCACAAATGTAATTAAATCTTAAAGATATTTGTTTAACGTTCTTCGTTATAAATATTGGTTGTATTTTGTGGAGACATTTGTGTAGTGTTAAAAAACTGAAACGGGATGTTCTTCTGGACCAGCGTTGTTTACGTCATTCGAAGTGGTCTATATTATTGATGTAGCAGAGTGAAATGATGATAGACAAAATCAAGAAGGAATTCCTGGTTTACAGTCTAAAAACATATTGTTGGCGTTATCATAAGACCTGGGACAGAGTTTCGGAAGAACGTGTCAGGCAGGTTACATAAATCAGATCAAACCACCCTTGTGAGTGCTTGTGGGTGTATCACAACCTGACTTGGACACTGGCCCTTAGCACAGCCTTTGTCTCCTGTGAAAATACATGGATCGGCCGAAATGCAATGGACCGCAAACCGGCAGTGCAAACGGCTTCTCTACTGTGGCCTATTAAGGAGCAAAAGCCCAACATAGCATAAAACATTCACTTTGTAAAGCCGCTTGTGGTATGGTGATCCTGAACGTCCCATATTCCCAGGTCTCGGCTTGATTTAAAAAACAAATCGCTGTTTCAGCTTTTCCTCCCTTCTCTGTCCTCTCAACCTATTTTTCCAGTCTCTAGGTAGATTTAATATTTCCCCCGATGGATTGTTTTGAAAGAAGGCTAACCTTGATGCCGGCATTAAGGAAGCTTCCCAGGACGGTCCATTAGTGTTTGGTGAATGGTGTTAACCCAGTACAGCAGATCTTAGCGTTCAGACGGCTCTAGAGAGGTCCGTGTTGCTCTTATACCTCTTACGCATTCGAGAAAGAGTTGCATTCACTCAAAGGAGCGCTTAAAATAAGTTGTCTCCACGCTGTCTATTGTTCTTTCATTCGATCAATAAATCATATGCTCGGCTTGCGAGTTTCTTGAATATTTAATAGAAATGGCTTGTTTCCTTTTATCTTCCGACTCTCTCACAGAAGAACAAGCAATCGTCACAAACCTTTGTCTTTGCATTGTCTCCTTTCATCTATGACAATGGGGTGGATTTATTCTGACCTAATAGGATGCCCTCATGTACACTAATGGCTGGAGTACACTACAAGACTTATAAAATTAACAGATTTGTTTTAGACATCATACACTTGCAGACTTTTTGAAAGTTTCAGATAGAAACACACTAACTGATCAAATCTGCAGACTGGCACTGACTGAAAATCTGGGCAAAATCTGAGCAAAAGCCTTTAGTACTTTTATTTATTTGGGTTAAATAACATCGATCTTCCTCAGAAATCGAACATGACAGCTTAAGTTATAAATCAGTATTATTATATTATAAGATCTTTAACACAGCTTTGCAAGCTTGCTTTCTATGTCCTTGTTTTATGTTTTTTTGTTCATTTTTAACAAAACGTTACATTTTAGCCTTTAGACAGTCCATTTGACTGACATATGAAGAGGTCAACTACAGTTCATTTCGGTTTGTGAGGCTGACATGAGGTGTTAATAAGCTTGTTGTAAAACTGTTAATTCTGTACCTTGTTCATTTTTGTAGAAGAAATACAATTGTGTTTTGACGTATTGTCACTGAAAGTGTTATTGTGCAGCTTCTCAAGTTCACTCGTGTGGTTTGCTGAGTAAGCGGGCGATCACATAGAACACGCTTTTCATGTTTGAAAGGCGCCCCCGCACTGCTCTTTTGGGGGCGATTCACATTTAGCGTCTAAAACCGCGAGCCACACTGCTTTCTCTTTTTTTTCAAAATCCCCTTGGAGTTTGCGCTCTCCCAGCGTCTGTCGTTACTAAGCAACCATGGGCCACAATTGCCGTTGAGACGATGAGGTATAAACAAAGCATATACTGTATGGATTATATGCACTGAAAATACCTTGCAACAAGTCTGCAACTAGATTTATTTATGCTGTGACCATCCGAAAGGTCCGCCTCTCCTTTCATTCGATTGGACAATAGGAAAAAAGGCGCATGGCGTCAAGCGCTTTTCTGCTCAGAGTTTAGTTTTTTTCAACTTCAGGCGCTCAGAGCGCTCCGCCAAAAATGCGAGGCGCAGCAGGCGGCAAAAATCTGAGGCCCCCGGCGCGCATAAGCAGCACGCAAAACGCTCCCTGCCAACTGAAAACAATTCAAAAGAGGCGCGTCTAACAGCAAAAAAACGCGTTCTGTCTGATTGACCCCTAATGCTGGGTTCCCACCAAACGCGAACAATCGCGTTCCACGCTCTTTATTACTCGTGGGAAAAGTTTGTTATTTTCGCGTGAGTCACGCAATCAGACTAATACTGTGTTCACACCGAACGCGTTCCACGCTCTTTATTACTCGCGGGAAAAGTTTGTTATTTTCGCGTGAGTCACGCGATCAGACTAATACTGTTTTCACACCAAACGCGAGCAATCGCGTTCCACGCTCTTTATTACTCATGGGGAAAGTTTGTTATTTTTGCGTGAGTGACACGAAAACTCTTCGCGCGAATTCATAGCTTGAGTTGAAAATTTTCAACTTGCGCGGAAGAACGTCTCAAACGCGACGCCCGATTCGCGTCATTCACATAGCCTGCCACACGTTCACGTCTATTCGCGTCTTTACATTGACTTTGTATGTAATTTACTCACGCAAAATGTTTAATTCACATTTGGTGTGAACCCCCTATAATGCTGTTCTATGTGGAGGTCAGTAATAATGGCATCTGATGCTGAGGTGTGTGTTCTCAGGCATTATAATATCTAAGATTCCTGTCAAACTCAGGGATGCATCCACCGCTCTGTTTTCCCTCAGGAACAGTGAGTGGGTGGCAATCTATTGGCATGACCGCTGGAGCTCCAAGGTACAGATATCCCATCAATACAGATGTCTATTATCGGATTGTGCTGTGTGTGAGAAGAGTAAACACCTGTTGAGCATTCTTAATGAATCGCTGTGTTATAATGATGGACAGATGCTGTTTGCTGTAAACCGCACTTCACTAAAGCCATTTTATGGGGATGTTCAGTGGAACTTGAATCACAATTTAAACAGAAATAACAATTATATGCAGTTACTAGGTTTGCTAATATTTATAAGTTCTAAATAGCTGTCACACATTTTCTCCAGTGAAAGGTAGGGGTTTATTTAAAAAAAAAAGCTATGTAGTGTTTTCATTGTTACAATCACTGCAGGTTATAGGCTGTGATAGGTCATTTATCTTTTTCACAGATAGATAAAATCTCGCCAGCATACCTTGACTAAAAGTAGTCTTCTAGGGGAAAATGTATTCAATTCAGCTTAATTTATATTACGCTTTTCACAGTTTTGCATTGTTGTATCAATCAGCTTTACATACATTTAGGCAGTGGTTAGTGTAGTATAGAGAAATAAATATGAAAAATAAAGACATAATACTTGGTACTTACACTCACCTAAAGGATTATTAGGAACACCATACTAATACGGTGTTTGACCCCCTTTCGCCTTCAGAACTGCCTTAATTCTACGTGGCATTGATTCAACAAGGTGCTGAAAGCATTCTTTAGAAATGTTGGCCCATATTGATAGGATAGCATCTTGCAATTGATGGAGATTTGTGGGATGCACATCCAGGGCACGAAGCTCCCGTTCCACCACATCCCAAAGATGTTCTATCGGGTTGAGATCTGGTGACTGTGGGGGCCATTCTAGTACAGTGAACTCATTGTCATGTTCAAGAAACCAATTTGAAATGATTCGAGCTTTGTGACATGGTGCATTATCCTGCTGGAAGTAGCCATTAGAGGATGGGTACATGGTGGTCATAAAGGGATGGACATGGTCAGAAACAATGCTCAGGTAGGCCGTGGCATTTAAACGATGCCCAATTGGCACTAAGGGGCCTAAAGTGTGCCAAGAAAACATCCCCCACACCATTACACCACCACCACCAGCCTGCACAGTGGTAACAAGGCATGATGGATCCATGTTCTCATTCTGTTTACGCCAAATTCTGACTCTACCATTTGAATGTCTCAACAGAAATCGAGACTCATCAGACCAGGCAACATTTTTCCAGTCTTCAACTGTCCAATTTTGGTGAGCTCGTGCAAATTGTAGCCTCTTTTTCCTATTTGTAGTGGAGATGAGTGGTACCCGGTGGGGTCTTCTGCTGTTGTAGCCCATCTGCCTCAAGGTTGTGCGTGTTGTGGCTTCACAAATGCTTTGCTGCATACCTCGGTTGTAACGAGTGGTTATTTCAGTCAAAGTTGCTCTTCTATCAGCTTGAATCAGTCGGCCCATTCTCCTCTGACCTCTAGCATCAACAAGGCATTTTCGCCCACAGGACTGCCGCATACTGGATGTTTTTCCCTTTTCACACCATTCTTTGTAAACCCTAGAAATGGTTGTGCGTGAAAATCCCAGTAACTGAGCAGATTGTGAAATACTCAGACCGGCCCGTCTGGCACCAACAACCATGCCACGCTCAAAATTGCTTAAATCACCTTTCTTTCCCATTCTGACATTCAGTTTGGAGTTCAGGAGATTGTCTTGACCAGGACCACACCCCTAAATGCATTGAAGCAACTGCCATGTGATTGGTTGATTAGATAATTGCATTAATGAGAAATTGAACAGGTGTTCCTAATAATCCTTTAGGTGAGTGTATATGGTATTATTTCATTTTTTCACAAAACAATGTACTTCGATGTAACTTAACTGAAATAAAAACTATGTTGGATAGTCAACCGGAAGCTGTCGATGGTTTAAAACCAGCATTTCAGTATGCATAGTATTCATATCATCCTTAATAGCATGGGTTATTTACAATGTTATACGTAGTAGTAATCCTGGTTAATATCGTTGTTAGTGATGCTGGGTTATATTATAACGTGTGAAGTATCAACATTGTTAATAATAAACAATTATTGACAGTACTGGAAGCTTAAAATTACAATAACCCTTCAGATTTGCAATAATACCATAACGTACATAGAATCTATGGTAAATGACGTTAAATGCAAGAAAAGAAAAACCCAAGGAGCAATGTCAGCAGTCTCCTATGCTATAAGAATATTTTAAATGTCCTGAAATAAATCCACATTGTAGAATAATTAAATAGCTGGAATGTTAGACATGTCTTCTGGTTCTCTGTGGCTATACAGTGCATGCCATGGTCACCAAAGGTCTAGCTTACACTCTTAACAAATGTGTGGTTTTAGCGATGCTATAGAAGAGTCGATTTTGGTTTACTAAAGATCCTTATAGTAAGAAGTTCTCAAAAGAAACTTCTTTCTAACCTTTTTAAAGTCTGTAGAGTTTCTTATCCACTACAAAAAAAACAGAAAGATTCTGTGGATGTTAACAACCCGACAAAGCACCTTTTTTAGAGCGTAATTGTGTGAGGTTATTCCTCGGAAGTGATCCTAAAGAGCAAAGTGGAGTACCTGAAGATGATCCTCAGATATTGGTTGAATGCTTTGACTGCCTGCAGACACACAGAAATATAGAGGCGCTCTGATGGACGTGCATGCATGAAAGAGTCTGATGACAGCTTGAGATGTGCGGTTTGATGCGCAAGACACGTCACATCGATTTCTAGAGCATCTCATGCGTGTTATGTCAATGTTCATATCCAATGGGCGATCAGTGATGAATTAAATGAACTTGTCACATGAGCATGTAGTTACTGTGGTTTATGACCGGACAATAAAAGCGGGCTCGTGCTGTGTTTTATAACATAGGCAGTAGTAATCTTATTGATGTTTAGGACAATTGAAATATTTGTTATTTTTCTTTCTTATAAGGACCAGCACTAAACCAGCTTTTCAGCAGGGACTGACTGAAATATTCAGTTTCACATCAAACACGAAATTAAAAACGTTAATGTTCGGATTTGCTTGACAAAAACTATTGTATTTGAATAAATGCAGTCTTGGCTCATAAGAAACCGTGTTCCACACAGATTACAACTGCTGACAGATGAAGATCACAAGGTTTTCATATTCATCAGCAATATTCAAGGCTTAGCGGGTTTTTTGTACAGTTTATTGTATTTACCCTTGTTGATCAAGGACAGGGAGGGGGGGTTCATCCTCAAGTCCTTGCCAGCTTAAGGAAGTGTTTCTTGAATGAAAGCGGTTCTAAAGAGGTGCTCTAGGTGCAGACAGTAATGAATGGTGTGCTTGTGTATATCAGATTCAGGTGGACTTAATCTATTTCATCTGCTCTGATCGATGGTCTCACCGATAGAACCGCTTGATTCTTGCAGGATTTTTCTATATACAAAATATACATATCAGAAACGCATCGTGTTTTTTTAACACGTCACAAATGTTACAATAAAATACTGAAGAAATAAATGAAGTAATTAAAAAACTAAAACCGCAAATGATTCTAGACCACTGTTAATAGGAGCTTTACCTGTTTCTCAAAACAGACTGTGCAAAACCTCTTCTTCAGGCTGGTTGTTATGGTGACTTAGTTGAGTATTTTAAGGTCCCTCAACATGGGAACAAAAGAATGTGATAAGCAAATAGTGAGAGACACGTGTCTTTTTTGGCTCTTTTGTATCTGTTGTCTGAAGAAGGTTCCAGAATTATGAGCATTGTAACATGTTTTTCTCATGTGATTTTCCGTTTTGCCATCTAACCATGCATCACGCCGCCGCAATGTTGAAATCAAAAGCGAGGCAGAGGTGGGAAGAAAACCGAAAGGACAGACAGGCTACAATGGTTTGGATTAAAACAATTTATGATCTTACATGTGAAAATATAAGCTAGGGTGACCAAACGTGCCACACGTCCCGGCCAGGATTTCAGGTGCGTCCTCCGGAGGTCGCACTGGTCGACCGCAAACATCATAGAGGTTCTCACATTTCAGTTAAAAAAACATTATAAAATTAACATTTATTTCTCTTAAGACGTATCATCAATATAGCATTTTGCGGTGGGCAAATGCGACCTCCGGAGGACGCACCCAAAATCCAGGCTTGGACATGTCGGTGAAAATTGGCACGTACGGTTACCCTAATATGAGCAGAGGATTAGTATCTGTTCTGTGTACTACAGATGCTACAGACTGCAATGTTTATGAAGGTGAACGCAACGTGCTTTGCTCCTGATCATTTATCAACATACCCAGACCCATCTTTTTAGTCAATAGACTCATTAGAATTCCCTGTGGATTGGATCTATCACTATTGTTTTCTACTTCCCATGCTCATTAAACAGTCATCTAAAGTCAAATCAATGCTCTTAGCAAGTACGCTTGTATGTGTTGGGTGTGTAATTCAGGTAGGTATACACTTGAGAGTAAAGTGTATTAATATACTAGATATCTTATTTTTTTATTATTATTTTTTTATCTCAATAAAAACACTGTTGCGTGATATCCAAGCCAGTGTTGACATAACACTGAAATAATAAAGCATAATATTGCAAGTTCGATCAATTAAATGTTGTGCGTGAAACAATCTGTGCATGTGCAATCTCTGTATTATAGTCTCCCACAGGCTTGGCTTGAGGCTTGAGGCTTATTAAAACTGAATTAAAATGTTAAATGAACATCTTTAAGACTTAACTAATGTGAAATAAAATTGCCTCTGGAACAGATTTTACTGCTTGCAAAATGGACTTTATTATTATTATTATTTTATCAATGAGAAGGTTAATAGAATTCAGGATATTTATCTTTTTAATACGCTTTTATTCGATAGGCTTTTATTCATTGTAGCTTTGCGTCACATAGTATATATAGTATTTAATGTTCAAAATTCTGATATATTTTTTAGGATATAAATGTTAAAGCTGCCGTGTTAAGATTGTCTTTTTAGCAGCTTCTGGAAACAAACCTTTTTCTGTCCTGCACACAAAATGATCATTTTGCTTAGTTGCTATAATTAGCCCCTTAAATATTTCATAACCCCAATGTGTGGCAGCGCGCCTCGCCATCAGAATTTGCTGGCTTCAGATTTATATCCTGTCACATTCCTAATGACAAATCTCCTCATTCCCTTTTATTTAATTCTGCCATAAATGGCTTTGATGCGAAGCAGTGGCTCGGCATTAGCACTCAGCTCACTGCACGGTGCCTCACATTTTCTGTTATTAAGTCAATTTTCATCCACTCTTAGAAAAAGCCACTTGAACCACAGACAAGGGCAAGTGGTGAAAAGAAGCAAATGTATTAGGCCATGTGGGGTTGATTCATGAAATAATGGCAAAATATGATCAGCAGTTAAAGATGCAATGTCAAAAGAACCATTTCCCAGTAAACATTTCCTTTCTGCATCTTCCCTGTTAGTCAAAACAGAATTTATGCTGTAATGTATCTTGGTAGCGCTGCATGATACAGATAGGCCTGATGTGACGCTAACGGTCGCAGCGCCCGTTTCTTATGTAAATTGATTCATTTGCAACTGTTGTTTGTCATGCTAACTCCAGCCACAGTTCATTCGCTAGCCTCTGAATCACAGCCACTGACAGGCTTGTTAGCATAGCTGTGGATCAAAATGTTTGCTGCGTGCCGCAGAGTTCCTGGTATGCTTATAAATTCCTATTGAGTCTGGTTTTTGGTGAATTAATGAACTCTTTATTTGGCTTACTTGATGTATGCTTTGATTCATGACAGAGAGTTTGATTTCATGGTACAGTATTGCGATGGAAAGTATGTCTTGTTTTACTCCGTAATATATATATATATATATATTAAGTTTCTCTATAATTTAGAGATCATTAGTTTCCCTGTTAGTACTGTATATTGTTTTTGTTCTTTAATGCTTGAAGTGTAACTACATTTTGGTTGATTTACAAGCAAATGAGAAAAATGCCAGTGGTTTGTCATTGGTTAAAAAATAACCTTATTCTAGGATCAATTTAGAGTCTTATTATCTTACATTTCTTTGGATCTTTCCACTGCAAACAAGGTTTAACCTAAAGCTGCACCTAACCTTTTGGTTAAAATAAACAAAAATCTGTTATTTAGCAAGTCACATAAAATCGATGTTACAACAGTAAGCTTATAATGATTTATAAGTTGAGCTGTCAGGTAATATTTTGCACAAAATATTAGTTTGATATTTGACATTCAGCTCACGTAAAGATACATATTTTTCATGTGTCAAATGGAGATGGCAATATAGACGGTTTCATTGGATGCACACGCCTGGCCCGAATTAACTTCCGGTTTGTGTTTGTTGATCGGTCTGGCTAGTGGCTAATAACATAACTATTTATATTTTGATCCATTCATATTAATGATCATTTATATTTATTGTACAATAATTGTATATAATAAACAATTAGTTGAATTTTATTGTTTGTTCATTTTATTAAATAAACAATTTGTTAAATGGGCTGTTAGCCAAGTAACAGTTCTTCTACTGGTAACCTAAAATAATACTGGCTACTTTTAACTTGCTAGCTAATGTAATTTACTTGTTATTTATTTTGCTTGTTATGAAAAATAACCTACAGGGACTTACCGTTAGTTAAGTTTGAGCCCCAAAAGCGCACATGCACGGTAGCGTTGGTTTATGTTGTTGTCTTGAAACCGCCAATAGAGGGAATTGCAGCTTTTACTTACAGGACGCGTCAATCATAAAATCATGGATTGATGAAAAGATGAATTTTTTGCAAATAGTGTGTTGCTTTCTCCATGATGACCACATGGCGGTTTCCCCTTTAGATTGCATTGTTCCTATCTTTCATCACCTGTCACAACTTGTGTTTCACCGTCTTCCTTTTTTCAATTTCCCCTCTGCACATTTCCTTTGGGCGCAGTGGAATGCAGTAATTCAAATGGAACGATTGCGCTCTTCTAGTGTCTCTTTATATAGATGTATTTGAGGAACGGCTCATTAATTAACGCGCTACTCTCTTCAATTTGTTCTGTAATTCAAAATGGGAAGCAATGCTCCATGCCATAAGCACTTTCCAACTTTAACGGACTCAGAAATAAACACAAGCATCAAGAGCACAATTGTTATTCCTCTCGGATACGCACACTTTCATAGTGTGCGTGTCTGCTTGTGTCAGGGGAGGGGAGATCGTATATTAATGCTTATCGTTTTCTATTTTATTTCTAAGATAATGCCGCACGGATTACGTCCCGAAGCAATTGCCCCGCCAGGCCGATTAGTTCAAAGGGAATTAGCACGCTTACGGCGACATCCTTATTCTCTCCGGCTTCTTTAAAAACGCATGTAGGATTACGCAGACCAAATGACAGCGATGATGAGTTATATTGAACAGCAAAACTTTGACATCTCAGGAGGTGTATCGCAGTTTCCATTAGCTGGCATAAGGCGAGAGCTCAAAAGCTGGCCATAGGATCTGATGGAGCCACATTCATATTGACCAACAGATGTGTATCCTGTTACTGAGCTCCACGGCAGCAGGCACCTCACTACACCCAGAGGTCTATTAGCAGGTGGGAGGGGGGAAGAGTTTTGGTGTCATGTTGTAATCCCATATGTGCCTTTTGGTTGACATAGTGCAGAGCCTGTGCAATGATGGGCATGATGGATTTGGTGACCTCACATGGGGCGTATCCCCTGGAGCACTGGAATCACATAATCCAATGAAGCTATTGAAACCATATATACATTAGACCACCTGCATCTGGAGAAGCAGTTGAGAGGAGCACTCTGCCATTTAATGTGTTCATAATGGATTGGCTTTCATAGGCATTATCTCATCCGGTTTAAGAGGTATTCATATCCGTTTCCGTTTAGGCCACAGCCACGCCAAAGGTGTTCAGAACTCCGAGTGTGAGTGAAACGCAATCTCAGGCCTTTTATAATCAGAGCCTGTACATCGTAGGAGTACAATGATAAACGTCAGAGATGTAATGGAGCGGAGGCGGCCTGCCTTGAAAGAAAAGTTAATACCATTATCTCAGAGACTCCCTTTGTGGTAAAGAAAGTGCCGCTCGGTCAGATGCGTTCAAACTGGGGAACGTATTTATTAGAAATGTTGTAAATGATATTCTGCTGCCTGTCTGCAGAAATTTTCATGTGGAGAGAATATTTGCACACAGCGTGGCTATGTAAGGCACAGTATTGTGGTTGAGACAGACAAAAAGAAAATACTGTTTGGATTTTGGAAAAGTGGCGTGGAGGGCGTGTGTGTTTGTTTTTTTAATCCAAATTTTGACAGTTTTTATGCAAGTAACAGGGTTGCAAATTTAGCTATAATTCACTGTGGACTAGCTTTTTTATTTTTATGTATTTTTTTAAATTTAAGATTTTTTAATAAGAAAAAATAAAATGATAAAAGCTAGTCGACAGAAAATGTCATTGAATGACAGATAACTAAAGGCTAAATTTTAAACCCTGTTCCTTGCATACAAATGGTCAAAATTTGGATTTAAACTCACCATTTTATTTTATGTAATTTGTTATCATTTAAATGTAATTTTTTATCAAATAAAATGCTAGTCAACAGAAAATGACAGTGAATGGCAGATAAGTAAAGGATACATTTTCAACCCTGTTACTTGCATACAAACCTTCAAAATCTGGATTTTAACTCTTATTTTCTCACATTTTTATTTTATTTATTTTTTATAATTTAAAACTTTTTATAAAATAAAATAAAAAGGTAATCGACAGAATATGACAGTGAATGACAGATAACTGTAGGCTAAATTAGCAACCCTGTTACTTGCATACTGTACAAACCTTCAAAATCTAGATTTTATTTTATTTTAAAGTTATGATTTGTGGTATTAAGTTATTGTTTGTATTACTACTTCTTACGATACTTTGAGTTTCGAAGTTAGTGTTCACATGTGTGTGCATACATCATCTACCAGGACACTTCTATATCAACTACCTTCATTTACTAAAAACACATCACTCCAAGGCACTCGAAAGCATTATCAAAATTAAAAAGTCTTTATTAACACACGTGCACCTACGCGTTACGGTTAACAAGCCTTCATCAGGGTGTCCAGTGGATTCATTTTTGATGAATTAAGCAATCCTGTATTCAAAGAGCACTGATGTATACCAATGTAAATAGCCGTTGTGGTAAAACATTCTGTGCACAGAGAATCGCCCTGCACATCTCAAATTTTTCTCAGTCTCCTGCCTGCAGAAAACTCTCCTCACGATTAACATGTAACCCACCACCATCCCCCCAATTTCATTCCGATTTATCTCGGAGGGGCCGTCGGATGAGGGAGGACGAGAGCTAATTCGTCAATGATCTTCCCACTAATCCCCCACTCGGTGCCTGTAGGAGCTCAAGTTATGCATCCCTCCCCCAAACCCACCCCCCTCTCAAACACACTCTCTCCCTCATACATCCACATTCAGAGTCTGCCTCAACACGTCCAATGGGAGAAGATGAATGTAATAGGGTAGTTTGTAGTCTGCCACGCTGGTGTCCTGGGAGGAGTGCTTTTGCAATGCCTGTGAATGAGAGCTGAAGAGTTTATTACAGTTTGGGGTGAGGTGTGGCGAGACGGGGCGGCGTCCGGGCTTTGTCTCAGGCTGGAAGGAGGGAACGGGATCTTCCAGGAGGAGTCACGTTCAAACAGGAACTGTTGAGAATAGATGGACTCGCTCCGATCATGCTGTAGGGCAGGAGGAGCCTTTGGAGTTTCCCAACAGGTTTGAGAGAGCAGTCTCTCTTAGATACCAGAGCAGGTTCTGGATTACCGCTGAGAAGATACTGCTGAAAGTTTGAGACTCGGGTTTCAAAGCGTGAACTAAACCTGGCTTTGTGTGTCCCGTAAAATCAAATACTGATCTTAAATGCACACCGTTGGTGGAATATGGGACATTTGCTTGTTCGAGGGGATTTGCCATGGATTTTCAGTTCACTGTGCATTGTCATTATGATAAGTATGCTTTATTTTTCTCTGTTTTGCGAGTGCTGATTGCATTGTGGAATGAAGTGCATATAAATGTATTGCTTGCAGGGAAATGACATGAGAAAGTGCAAATAATTTTTGTGTACTGCGCAATTTGTTTGTGTCCTCGAGTAACATAAGATTGTCTCTTTTTATAACTGTACCAGATGAGCTTTTCATTTATTGCTTTCAAAGACTTGTACTAGTATTTTTATGTTGCTCTGCATTTCCATTTCTACATGGGGTAGATGCTTTTAACCAGAGATACGTACAGTGCATTCAAACATCTTTTTGGGGGATTTAAAACCAAGACCTAAGCCATTTGAGCAACAAGTCACGTTTGCATTGACTGTCAAAGTATCTCTATGTCTCTCAGTGCAGGCGGATTATAATCGGCGTATTGAAGTTTCTGAGCAATCGATTGAGCATGTAGTCTCGGGTAGTTAATCTTAGGACCCCAAGAGATAGAGATCAATGATGCCTTCTGTGTACGATATGTTATCGGACAAATCTCTGTTCGCTACTCAACATCCCACCTCACTCCAATCAGCCGAACGGTGAGAATGTGTGTTAATGTGGCCCACCGCTGTCCTCTTGTTGAACTGATGGGTTTGCAATATGTCCATAATTTGAAATGAGATGATTCAGTGTCACTCGGGACTGTTCATTTGGAAACCTCTTGCATGCCATTAATCAACATATATTGTCGAAGCCAACGGAGCTTCCTGAAACCAAGAACAAGCAGTCATTTGAAAGAGCATTGCACATTTTTCTCTGCCACCAGCAGATACAACAAAGCCTCTTGAGTTCTTTTTATGTAACAAATTTGCTTTGATCAAGCGCGCACTTTATTACTCGTAGTTGTTTTTTATCCAGACCACTTTGCTGTAAAATGACTTGTGGGACTTCCCCGCCTAAAGCTATTCTTTTTTAAGAAGACGAGAAACCCATAAAATCTATTGTTTTTTATCCAGGTGTTTTGTCATATCTTTAACCGTAAGCATGTTGAACTGATTTCTTTGTTATTTCCATCTTTGCAGTTGCTGGTAAAGTTTCCCCTACCAGTTCTGATGCCCTATTCAGCATCCCTGTCCCCAGTGCCACCTCCAGCCCACCAGAAATTTACCTCCCTGCCAACTTCAAGCTCTCCAACACGCAGCTGGCCTTCTTTTTACAGGAGAACCGAATTCCAACATACGGAGGCCCACGCGGTCACCCTCTTCAGCGGTCAGAGAGCTTTGTGGTATTTCAGACCAAGGAGCTACCTGCTATTAACATCTCCCTTGGTCCCTTCACCCAAGACCAGGCGGTGTCCAAGGACTTACTGCAGCCATCAAGTCCATTGGAAATTCCCGGAAGGCTGACGGTCAATTGGAAAGTCCGGGCCTTCATTGTACAATCTAGGGTTTTTGCGAGCAACCCTTTGGTTCAGGTACTGTTCTACATCGCAGGGCGAGATTGGGATGACTTTAAGATTCAGGACAAGCTTCCATGTGTGAGGTTGCATGCTTTCAGAGATGTTCGGGAGATCAAGACATCCTGCAGACTTCAGGGGAATCTGGCGCAGTGTTTGGCCCAACTGGAGCTCCCTTCGACGTGGTTTAATGTTAACGTAGCACCTTTGGGTCGCCGCAAGTCCTCAGGGACAGATGGGCTTGAGTTGAGCGGAGAAACCCTTCAAGTGGAGCTGTACTATACCCTTCATGATCCAGACAGCAACGATGAGTGTGGGGAGAGTTACCCTCGTCGAGGTGGGGCGTCAAGAGGGGAGGGCTCGTCCCAACAACCGCTTCTCCGTATTGGGAGCATCAGTTTATATCAGCCAAGCCAGGAACAACTGGTGGTGGACAAACAGCTTGACAAGAACCTCTTTCTGAGGTTGCCGGAGAGTCCGTTGAAGCCTGGAGAGACCCTTAACATCTTCCTGTTCTTGGTCCCAAATTCAACCGTGGAGCAGTTTACACTCAAGTAAGTGCTTCTTTATTTTTTTGAGCTTGAGGTGTTCAGACACTGTGTGACTTAGACTCAAATTCATTGCAAAATATGTTTGCATATAGAAGATCGCGATATGGATGTGTTGATAAATCGCTTGTGACATGGCAGAGTTTAGGAGACTTCGGGATGGATTCCTCTTCTTGAAGTAAAAACACAATGGATAATAATTGACATCTGTTCAAATTAAATTTCTGATGAGCTTGACCCAGTTCTCCACGAATTAGAGCCAAGGGGATATGAGGCATGCCTTTTCTCATTTGGCCTATGTGTTTTCATTTTATTTCAGAACAAGGGACTTCGGGTTCGTTTGTAGTAAAATTATTATTTAAATCCTTAAAGGCGGAGGAAAATGAGCTTTTTCTCCCCAGATGAGAGAAATAGGAGGGGAGGTAGGATATTAGCTGCTCTTTGAGGCATATCGAAGAAGTACTTTATAAACAGAGTCAGTCTAATTGTAATGGAAACTCTCAGACTTCGCCATGAATTAATTAGGCTTCGATAACTCATTAACCCAAACGGGAGCAGGCTGGACGGTGGTGTAACCTAGCAGAGATACCTCATTATGTGTTATCTGATGTTTTGTCTTTGTGTATGTGTGTGGAGCAGTTTGCAGTGGTGATTGACAGTCGCTATAGCGGCTACCACGTATGTACGTGTTTATCATTATTATTCTGCTATTAGTTTTACAAAATGGAATTGTATTCCATACAAAATGAAAAATGTATTGGTAATTTTCTGTCAGTACATTATCTGTTAATTTTACAGACATTTCCGTTAACTGTAAGGTAAAAGGTAAAGCAGTGTAAAATAGAGCTGTCGGAAGTACGGGAAAATGCTGCTGCATCCGAAAGCCAGAGGGCGCTCTCGTGCGGAAACTCCAAAATATGCACTGCAGAAGAAGACCATAACACCTTCTAGAATCTAGGAAATGCCTATGGACATCTTTTTATCACTGTTACTCAAGCCTCATCAGGTATTTTTATGATAATAAAGTATATTTATAATGATCATGTTTGACGGGTGTTGCTTTTTCAAATGCACATTATAAGCGACTCAAACTCGCACTGCTTTTAGATCGAGCAGCATTTCCTACTGATCCCAGAGCCGTGCTTCACGGACAAGCTACGCATTAAAAAAATATCGACACATTGCATATCGCAGCCAGCTTGATTTTAATAGGATTTAGTGGTATCGCGATAAATTATCGTGCAGCACTAGTGTAAAATGGGAAATACAGTTGTACAAAAATCCTTTATATTAATACAATATATTATGCACTATTTTTATTGATTCTTTTAAAGTGTATGATATATTATTTCATTTATCAACATATCCATATCGTGATCTTCTATATGCAAACATATCAATATTATCAATATATTATTTCTATATTGCCTTTACACTGCTAAATTACAATAATAAATACATTTACAGTAAGTACAGTAAAAAGTGATTAATTCTGGTTTTATTGTCTTTAGGATTTAATATATTTATTTAAGAAATAATATGACTTTAAAAAAAATTGTCAGTTTGTTGACGTATCAACCCAGAGGAAAACTTTAATGTTCAGAGGTTGCTGTATCATAAGTCTCAAAATTTGATGGAGTTCTCAGTTGTGTATCATTAAATAATCAATTTACTCTCAGTTTTGGGCCAATTTAATGATAAATGTTTGATTTCAAATTGAAATCTGAGCTCAGTTTGTGCGATCTGGGTCTGTTCTCTGGACAAATATGAGATCCAGGAGACTTAAAGCGATTGTTCACCCAAAAATGAAAATTCTGTCATCATTTACTCACCCTCAAGTTTGTCCAAGCCTGATACACGTCTTTTGTTCTGTTAAATATAAAGAAATTTGGAAAAATGTTAGCAGCTGACATTTCTGGGGCATCATTGACTACCATAGTCGGAAGAATTATCGTAACCTTTTTGTTCTGTTGAACACAAAGTTTGATATTTTCAAGAATTTAGGAAAGCTAACTGTTCTAGGGCACCTTTGACTACCATTTAAATTTTTCTTACTATGGTAGTCAATGATGTCGCAGAAATGTCAGTTGCTAACATTTTTCCAAATATCTTTATTTCTCTTCATCAGAACAAAGAAATGTATACAATGTATATGGGTGGAGTATCCCTTTAAGCTACAGTCTCCATTTGCTCTCCGTCTAATCTCATTGATTTCAAGAAGAAAAACTTGAGATATTAAAGAAATCTCATGTGTTATTTTTCTTTGTTATAGGGATATCATATGTCGTACAGCCTTTTAAGACAAACCTGCTCAAATGACCAAAAGAGCAGATGTCGGTATGTGACGTTACCCCCAAGCACATTGCTTTCTAACATCAATCCCTTTTAATGGCATATGTAGAGAATTAGCTGTAGTTCAGAAGTTCTCTTCATATCGGAGCATTTCTGGAAAAGAGACCATCAACCTGATTAATATTGCGCAGAACCTCATTTCTCCTCCATGACATCAGATGTAATATTTTTGCCAATCTAATACCAATGAAAGTTCATTTGTGGTCGTTTTTGGGTTTACCTATCTATGATATTAAACTCCAAACAGTAAATCTCTCAAACCTCATACTATTATGCACTCGTATTGAAGATTTTTTTCGGCCCAATATGGTGGCATTAATTCTCCAAGGCAAGGCTGAAGAGCAATAAAAGTATAGGCGAGAAGAAAGGAGATGAGAAAGAACGTGTGAAGTTGAGACCCCTGAGTCAGTCAACTCAACAGGAGGTGAATTAAACTGTGCTGCGAGCCAAATGTTGAGAGATACCAACAAAAAAGGCTATTAAAGATGTAATAAAGAAAGTCTTTAAATATGAATTAAGCTCAGCTGAAGTTTCCCCCACTTCACATTCCTTCCCACCATCAAGCGCTGCTCGTTTTATTCTCCTTTTTTAAAGCATTCCATTATTTCCATCAGTTATTTCTAGAGGTCAAGTTATATGGATTAATCTTAAAACATGTTTTGTTGTGTTAGCCAAACATTGGTCATTATAGACCTGCAATTATATATTTATGATTATAAAACAGGACAGCATGTTGTAACCTAAATGTTAAAATTGCAAAGTTTTGATCTGCCTGTGAGTTTCTATAGAGCTGTTGAGACGAGACACGTTTGTTGCAAGCATCTTATTAGTATTTCAACATCTTTTAAATAAAATTGTCAACTTTAAAATGGTAACAATCAGCTTTCAGAAAACAGCTGTTGTGATGAAAATATCAGTGGCACCATTCAGTCATTCCTCTGCCTGGGAGGTAAACATAAGTCTAAATAAACTGTCTTCAAGTTTCAAGAGAACTCTTGTGTCGAACAACAACACTGTTTAAAAAAGAATATTCTTTTTACTATGTTCAAAATATTATTTTTATTTAGTTTGTCAGAGTAAAATTGTTGTCAGAATATGGTTAGTAGTGAATATTTACTATTATTTATACTTGGAGTTAAAGGTTATTTCTAGATTATGTTTTTATTTATAATTGATTTGTTCTATTTTGACTAGTGGTGAGTTACTGTAACTTAAAAAAAGTTTAAATTGGTTAACTAAAAAAGTAAATTTAACTTTATTAAAAACATTCTATAAACTATTTGCACATTACTTTTAAGGTACATAAGCATATTATTCAGAAGACAGAATACTGCAAATCCAGAGCTTTCTATGAGTTATGTTTTGTAGCAGAGGGCGAAGGTTATGAAATCACATATATTCCAATTACCCCGGGGGAGGTTCTATCCTCCCGAGCCACCGTAATGCAGCGCCTGAAGGTCGCGTGGCGCCGACCCGTGTCCTATAGCACATTGTGTGCAGTGAGCCCTATTCACCCCATGCTCCTTATAGGATGTGTCAGCACGGCGGCTGCGTCTGATTGGGTGACTCATTGGAGTGTCACCTCAACGCTGCTCTGCTCTGCTTGTCAACCACATCTGACCACGTCACGCTCGCTCGCATCAGCAATACCATGTGCCCACGATGTCCCATTCCAAACTCCATTGACATTGCCTGCTGCTGACTGCCACATGCCCTCAGAACATAAGTTTTCTTTACTTTTGTCAGAAATTTCATTCAACTTACCACCTGTATTATTGTTTTTTTTTGCATGCTCTTGTAGTGCCTACAACACACAAACTTATGTAGCATTGAAGCTGTTCAAGAGGTCACTATCTTATATATAGCAATTCTGGGTAACTGTCAGATTTTATTATATATTTTATTATATAAAAAGCAGCATTTCTTATAAAGGGCAATTCTTTCAATAAAATGTTAGTAGTTATTGGTAAATATCTGTTACCCAGTGGAAGCCTAGATACAATATATCTTTGAAAAGCAAGAAATTCGATATAAAATCATACCTACATTACAGGTGCCCTGACCCTGTAAATACACATAAACTACATAGACCAAAGGCAAATAAAGATGAAAAATATCTTTTTTTTGGCTAAACATATTTTTAGATGATTGGAAAGGAAGCAAAAGTATTGCACTTTTAAAAAGGTGGCTGTAACATTTAGGAACTGCTAATCGACTGTTTGAAATGTGGCTTGACATTTATTATACCCAAAAGAGAAAGGTCTCTTGTTCTCCCCCGTGCCTCTTATCCTTCAGAAGATAAATTGAAGCAGTAAAATGGAGAGATCTCAGTCAAACGCAGTCATCTCATCCTCTCGTTTTGCATACTTGAGTAAACGCTGAGTGTCCTGTCCCCACCCAACTTACACAAGGTCATGGACATGTGTACTTAACCATCCTTTAATACCATACCAAGGTCTTTTGATTTATACCGCATAAAAAATGTAGATTGATTTTGTGATGTGTGCATATTAGGCTTTAAATTCAACACGTTCATCTGTTACAATGAATTATAATACGCTAAAAATGAACACATTACTGTTATGAATGACAATTTGTGACCCCTGTACCTGCTACAATGAATTAAGCGACAATGTGTATTTTTTTACCATGTGAATGTTCTACGATTTGTCTTCATTTGCTACAGGTCTTCATTTACGTTTCTCTAAGCATCTAATTGATACGCGTCATTAACTGTGATTTATTTCATTAATAAACCAGCATATCATGCAAATAATTGCATTAAAATTGATTGACACCCCCAATCTTTACGTTTGTCATACTAATACAGAGAAATGAAACGAGGGCTCAAATACAACTTGTATGAAACAGCACCAGCGCTGTCACCAGAGGATGCGACTTAATTTGGTTTTCAACAGCAGTACTGGCAAAACACTCCCGTTTACTTGCCAGGTCTGTGCCGCCAAGAATTATATCATTACAGCAAATTGGTCATGCAACACCATTCTGTCAAAGTCAATCGAAATCTTATTGCGGCACATTTATGACATTTTCTTCTGCTTGGTTAAGCCTGACCAAGATATGCGCTAAACACCTTTCACAACACTAACAGCATGTGTCACCAATATCAGTAGCAAATGTTTGAATTGACCTTACGGCTTTATTTTGGAGATACATCTGCTGTTTCGATATAACTGCACTTTAGTTTGTTTGTGTGATACTTATTGTTAGTGCACAAACACGATAAGTTAGACCCCTCTGTGCCATTTTCTCTAACCTTTCTCTTCATCAGTTTTAATAACAAAACTAGGCTAAAGAGATATGTCGATTCTTTGATTTATCAAAATACTAATTGTAATTGCAAGCAGTGGTGCCGTACATGCGACCAGGACCAAGAAATAATTACAACAAACATCAAATTGTTTTTACTCAACTGTGTAATTTTGTTGACATTAACATTAAGGTGTACATACATTACAATCTGTATTGATTTAATATGCAGAAAGAAATGAAAATGCTTGTGTGATGATGTGGGTGGTGTTTTGCTGTCTTTGTCCAACCAGTGGAAGATGGTAGGAGTAGGAGTTTTAAAAAAACGCAATAATGATTTATTTTGTTTGATGCTGCACATCACATTTAAATACAAACTGGTTTAGCTGGCCATTAAACTGACTGGCAAGGTAAGCATTATAGAAATGATTTACTCCTATGGTAAATGTGACTGTGATCCTACATACGGGTTGCACGGTAAACCGGTTCTGGAAATTTACCGGTAGATGTTACATTTCAAACGGTTCAATACCAGAATTTTGCTCGTTCGGTACTTGAAATACTGCTGTTACAAAGTTCACCACTATGCGGCAGTATGCCATAAAACTGACGCAGAACCGGCAACATAGAAGAACAAGATGAATCGCTCTACAAGCACTTTTGCGACCATTTAAACTGAGACACTGAGTGATTTATTACAAATTCGCCAATTCGGCTCTTTCTACTTTTGCTGAGAGATCTTTAGATTGTTTTACGTATATTCTACATTAGGACTGCACGATAATTTATCGCGATACCACTAAATCCTCAATATTTTTTAATGCGTAGCTTGTCCGTGAAGCACGGCTCTGGGATCAGTAGGAAATGCTGCTCGATCTAAAAGCAGTGCGAGTTTGAGTCGCTTATAATGTGCATTTGAAAAAGCAACACTCGTCAAACATGATCATTATAAATATACTTTATTATCATAAAAATACCTGATGAGGCTTGAGTAACAGTGATAAAAACATGTCCATAGGCATTTCCTAGAACGTGTTATGGTCTTCTTCTGCAGTGCGTATTTGGAGTTTCCGCACGAGAGCGCCCTCTGGCTTTCGGATGCAGCAGCATTTTCCCGTACTTCACTCAAATATTTATCTGTACATCCCCATTCAACAGCATACATCGCATATATAACGTTATCTGTGTTCCAGACATCTCAGTTAGCCTACTCATCATCATGAAGTTCTCTTTCAAATACACACGCTGTTATGTCAAAACACAAAAGGTTCACATAAGCACAGTCCGTTGTGTTTTAAATGTATATCTGCATCAAAAAATAATTTTCCTTAAAGTGACAGTAACCTAATAAACTGTGTCATATATTAAAGAGAAAATGAAACTTTTGTAGCTTTATTTAGAGTCATTGCATATTTATTTAAGACTGTGCAGTGTTTTATTCTTATTGATCATTCAGTTTTCATCAGAAATGCTACTGTTAAATAGACCTATGTGAAACATTTAATAGTTGTTCAAAATTTTATTGTTCATATTTGTGGGATTATGATGGTAAGTCTATATAACCAAAGTATTTTTCAGTAATACAGTGTAAAAGTGTAAAAATAAAATGGTGCTATATAAAAATATTACATAAAATATGCATTAAAGCAGTTACAGCAGTTTCATGCAGTCTTTTTTATATTTTTCAAATAATTTATTTTGGGGCTGGTTATTGATCACCTATGGTACCGATGTGGTGCCGATATTACCGGTATTAGATTCTGGTACCGTACCAAAGCCAAAATTTTGGTATCAAGCCAACCCTAATCCTACATAATATACATTCTTCAAGCATGTTTTACTTTCTCCTCTGTCAATCATGAGAGCAATAATAGTACACTATCTCGATGATTCATTTCCTTTCATTCTTGATGCGGGTCAGTTAAAAGCGTCTCAGTAACTTTTTTATCTCTTAGGTGATACATTCTAACATTGTGCTGTGTGTAAAGGCCTTGGATTGTACGCAGGATGCTGATTTTGTACACAATAAAACCACAAATAGGAAGCATTGGGGCTAGCTGACACAGTTTTTACTCAAGTGAACGTTCTGTCTTAATTAAAACATACCATAAAGTCTTGGCTACATGAAAGCATTTCCACTATTTAACACAGAAAAAGAAGATATTGTACATTGCATATGTGTAGCTGTGACAGCAAAAATGTAGGAACAAAACTGACAGTGAAGATACATCTCTTGTATGCTGTGTTATATTTTAAATAGAAATATTAATAATATAAAGTAATATATTATTAACAGTTTGGTTTTCTACAGTTTTGCTATGTCAAAGACACATTCACAGTATATTTGTCAACTACCCATAATGGGTTTGTTTAAACATGTCAGGTACTAGTTGTCACAATGAAATCTGCCATTAAAGGGATACTTCACCCAAAAATGAAAATTCTGCCATCATTTACTCACCTTCGAGTTGTTCCAAATCTGTATAAATGTCTTTGTTCTGATGAACACAGAATGCTTATACAGTTTTTTTGACTCCCATAGTAGGAAAAAATTCAATGGTAGTCAAAAGTGCCCCAGAATTGTTTGTTGTCCTACATTCTTCAAAATATCTTCTTTTGTGTTCAACAGAACTAAAAAATGATCAAATAATTTTCCCTATGGGAGTCAATGGGGGGGGGGCAAGATCTGTTTGGTTATAAGCATTCTTCCAAATATCTTTCTATGTGTTCATCAGAACAAAGGAATTTATACAAGTCGAAGGTGAGTAAACGATGACAGAATTTTCATTTTTGGGTGAAGCATCCCTTTATAGTGCCATACTTTTTGGCAAAATTGAAAGTCAATCAACTTATGAAAGAGGAAAATGTTAAGACGGTGTTCAAAATATCAAAATATGTGGTCTACATTTATACCACATAGTGACAACTTGCCCCAATTAAAAATGTGACCGCATGCTTTGGTCTGACATTTAAAGAAAAACTCTTGTACTGAAGAAATAGTTTAACCTTTTGGTTAAAATACCTTCATTATATAGTTACATATTTGGAGCAAAAAAGAGCGACCGTTTGCCTTTAAAATCTGTGCGCACATAGAAACTTGATTTCTTCAATAGAAGATTAAAAAGTGTCTGCTTTTGACTTTTCGATTCAATTTTGAGGATCTCATATATAATGCCACCAGTCTGACACAGCAGTTTCAAGTATTTTAAGACTAGACCGCTTTTAATTGACCGCTATATTTATTTAATTTTAGTATGTTTGAGATGTAGATTTCAAGTTTGATTAAATGTGAAATGTTTTACAAAATAACCAACCTTACATGCCCTTTTGTGTTCCATGGATGAAAAACAGGTTTAGAATATATGAGAATGAGTACATTTTTATTTATAAGTTAGATTTTCTAAGGCATTTTTTCTCAGGTCTGACAGAGAACAGTCAAGAGAACAAATGTATAGAACACATAAAAATACCTCAGTGACAAAAAAACATCTAAATGAGTGGTTTACCAAAGCCGGTGTGTCATTTTTGTTTCAGGCTATCCACATTTTAAGATCTGTCCAACATGTAGAAGTGAGTCTCCTTGGCTTCCAGCAAGGATGAGAAAATATTGTCCCCTCCCACTCCTGGGACTTGCTCAACATCATCTGCTATTACCACAGAGGGATTCTGAGCACAATAGGCAGTTTCAGCCCTTTTTTTGTGCCAGCTTTTCTATCGACTGGTTTCTTTGGCTCCCTCAAGCTATTTCATTTTCATGTTTTTGATGTCGCATTTTTGTTGCGATCGATGAAATCTCAAAAGAAGCCTTCTAACTGCCCCTCCAAGCTCTCGCGCTGTGGCCAGTCTTTACAACAACGTTTTTTTCAATACGTCCAAGGGGATCCAAGGCACACATTTTTGGGTGCCTTTACAAAATGCTTCCACACATGTTGGTCACCACCGGCATTTTACGGTCACAGTAATAACGTGCAACCGTGGAAATAATGCATCCTCGGTTTCGTGGCCCTGTTGTGTGGATGTAAACAGTAGCATTATACGCTGTGGTCAGAAAGCAGTTGGCTTTCGATGAAATTGATTCCGGCGTGCTTATGCCACGCTGCTATGTGCCAAGAAGGATTACCTATCGGCTGAGGCTTCAAATCATTACACGCACTGGCAAATAGATCCCACGAATTCATTATCTCGCACAAATACTCGACTCATTTTGATAGTGAGGTCTGTACTCGGAACATCAGTGTCTGCGTGCATTTGTCTCTGTGTGTGTCTGCGGGTGCAGATATGCACTCATTAGAGGCTAATGAGGTAGATGCACGCTAAAGTGGCATTGTAGATGCATTTTCTCTATGTAAATAAATGAAGATCTCCTGTTATGCCCATGTTTGGGTTGCCAGATTGGTCAATGCTCACAGATGGGTGACATTGATCCAAGACGGCTGGATATGAGTACATGCCTCCCAATTGGTGTTTATTAGACCCTTATCAAAGACTGAAAGGTCACGCAGTATTTGTATTCCACTCCGGGGCCGACCAAAGGGCATGTTTATTAGAAAGTCGGTAGGTGTTATGTTAAGAAAAGAGTACTTTTTTCTGGTAATTACCGTGGTGTTACGCTGCGCAGAGTCATCCAGCCGGTAATTGTAACACTGCGGGATATTTTTTGTCAGTGGATGCATTCATTATGACTCATTCCAGACCCACGTAGAAACTGAGCTCAAAAAACCCTGAAGACTTGGAATGCTAATCATTCGCAAAATGAATTCCACCTTCGTGTTTGTTTTTTGTGTGTTTTTTGGCTAATTTGGTTACATCCAATAGTATTCCATAGTCTGAATAGATTTCATTATTTTATAATAAATATAATAATTTTCACTGGAAATTGTTTGTATTATTAGGATATTGAAGAGTCCTCAACAGGGCTTACATCCATTTGTCAGTTTTTTGGTTTGTTTCTCATTTTTGCTGTCAAATAGTCCTTGTTGTATAACATAGAATGACCACATTGTGGTTGCACAAAAGGGCAGCGTTTCTGTGTTAGGCAATGTATGTGGATGAGGGTATATAGTTATGCCTACAAACACCTTGCAGGATCTGCTAGATGTTTTTTGTTTAAATAATCATAATAAAATAAATAAATAAATAAATAAGACAGATCATAAAGACATGCATTTTTGTTTTTTATGTAGTAGTGCCTGATGAAGCTGTTTCACATAACACAATTACACAAAGGCTCCGATTTCAACTTTTGTACTCCCTTATACACCCACAGTGTGTTGTGTCCTTAGGCATCCAAACTTTAGTCCCTTGTTTGTCTTGGGCATTCTTTCTACTGTTTTGATCAACAACAACAAAAATCCAGGTACTGAAAGTTCTGCACTTTTGAGTTCTCTTTTTTCATACTTTATGTCTGCAAAAATGTGTGCCCGGGGACATCGCAGGATCAAGGTCCGGCCCTGTCCCTCACAGCCATTTTTTTATATACATTAAATTAAAAATGGAGTGTACCCTGACTTAAAGTTCATAAGAACATGTTGTAACCCAGCTACACACAGTTTACTGTCCTTTCAAAATCACTTCAGAAGTTCTGGTTCTCATTGGTGTGGTCCTATTAAAGGGATGGCTCACCCAAAAGGAAAATTCTTTCATTATTTTCTCACTCTCGTGTCATTCCTGTATGACATTCTTCTGATGGTATTTTGAAGAATGTTGGTAACAAAACAACACTTCCCCCATTGACTTTCATTGTATGGACACAAAATCACTGGGACATTTTTCAAAATATATCTTTTACGTTCCACAGAGAAAAGACTAGGGGTTGAACGACCTCAGATTTTTTGAAGTCGACTATTATGTGATAAAAGCCGCGTTGATGTCGACTAGTCGATGACGTCATTAATAACTAAAATAAGAGCTAGGGAATGTTTTGCAACAAGATTTGATGGGTGTGGGCAGTAAGACACTTGTGTGTGCGGGCTGCGGGAGAATGGCGGGACTCCCCCAAAATAGCCTCTAAATATATTGTATCTAAATACAGATAAACTGTTGTTCATCTATTGCACAAGAGCAGCAACAACTAAACTAGAATAAAACTATTTTAAAGCGCGAGGTCGGTGGTAGCGGGACTATGCAGTAAAAGAGCAGCAGGTGGATCTCTACAGCAGCCTAACGTTACTTCAGATCTGAAGCGCGTGTACAGACCAAACTCCCCGTGCATTTACAACAAGTCAACTGAAAGTGTCATGTGCACTAATAGATGAAACAACAGAAAAATGTGTCGAGTTTGTTTGTGACGGCCTATGACTTTAGAACAACGTCAATATATTTATTAGCCTAATGCAGCAGACGCTTATCATAGCGGACTTACAAACGCAGCACCTCAGTGACACAGCAGCCAATATGAGAAACATTTTTATTTATTCGGATTCTTTCATGTTTTATTAAACGGGGAACAAGTACAAAAATAGCCTATGATATTAAAAGATCTGTGTGTAGAAGCTAGCGCACTGACATGTAAGGCTTTACCTGCGAGCTTTTGCGGCGTCACTACAAATCGTGAATGTTGCGGACGAAAACAGGACACATTGTGAATGATGCGTGCGGATGCAGGATAAGATAACATATATTATTGCCGGGAGTGTGACAGAATATGGAAATGACATCCGTCCCGCGCGCAGCTCTCTTGGAACAGCCTCTTCTTAAAGGTACAGTGTCAAAATCACATGACCTAGTAGACATCAAGCTTTAAAGCATTAATGTCGACTAGTTCGTGCAACCCTTATCATCTAAAGGTTTTGAATGCCATGAGGGTGAATTAATTTTCTTTGAAAACCAAGATGAAGGTGATTGTACTTCCCGCAGTACAATAGTATAGATGTTTGTTTTGATTTGCGATAGTACAATTTGCGTGTCTGTTGGTGAAGCTAGTATCAATTTAAACAGCAGACAGTGAATGAGACTAAAAGGGAAGTAATTGACGTACATTACAGTAATTACCTTGACACTGACATACTGTCCTGCGGTCTGAACAATTCTACTCAACCAAGCGCCTCATACACACACACACACACACACACACACACACACACACACACAATCCTCAGGGTGATTCGCCTGTGGGGTTGTGAGATAAGGGAGCCTTGTGTGCAGCTGAGACACCCCACGACACTGGACACGGCCACATGCCCCTCATACACACAGATATGGATGTACGCAGACGCACACACACACTATGGACTACTGTATATGTATATCACCTCCCAGAGGACTAAACACAACCCAAAAATACACACGTTTGGTGTTGTGTTCAGTCCTCTGGGAGTTTATATACAGTACATATACAGTAGTGTGTGTTTGTGTGGAATGCTGATGGTTGTGTCTAGTCCTCCGAGAGTTGATGGATGAGATCTGATGCTCGAAACCCTCATGCTCCCTGTAGCTTGAGCACTAAAACTGCATCACTCCCTCCTCCTGCCTCTCACGATACTGCACATATGCTTTCACCTTTATTTCAGCTCTTATTCATCATCTTCATGTTTTTTGAGTGGCACGTGCGTGTCTGACAGGCTTCATGCTGTGACATTAATGAATTTAGCTATTAAAGAGTGTGAAGGAAAAATTGCGATCATTGTTCTTCGGCGTCTCGCTTTGTGGGGTGCTGATAAATCTGATCACATGGATTTAAAGAGGAAAGATGAGAGGAATGCATTTGTTTATTTTTGACTCCTGTAGCGACATTTTGAGTTTGTAATTATCATACAGGCGACGTTTCTTTCTCATTTCCTGCACCGAACATTTTTTGGGTTGTTTCTCGCTTGAATATTTTCTCTGTTATCACCAAGGAAGTACGATATTGAAAATGTAATAACAACCAATAACGGGGCATGTTGTCACAATAAAATTCGCCATACGGGTGTTATAACCTTTTAGCAGAACAGTAAAAAATAAAAAACAAAACGATGCTTTAAAAGTCAAAATGTTTTAAACCAATGTTTTGTGCAACATATATAGAATTTAATAAATTCTATAAAAAAACGTGACAACTTGCCCCTATACAAATGCGAAAAAAAACAATAACAACCAATAGTGGGGCATGTTGTCACAAGAAAATATGCCATACGGGTGTTATAAACTTTTAGCAGAACAGTAAAAAATAAAAAACAAAACGATGCTTTAAAAGTCAAAATGTTTTAAACCAATGTTTCGTGCAACCTATATAGAATTGAATAAACTCTATAAAAAAAACACAGGACAACTTGCCCCTATACAATTGCAAACATCTTTTCTGTATGCATGGACTTTGGCCATTAAAAAAAACACATTTTTAGATTATCACACCACTGGTTTATACGAACGTACTGTTATTCACAGCAAGTCAACCCTGTTAAATGTTTTGTGCGACACATATAGAATTGAATAAATTCTATAAAAAAACGTGACAACTTGCCCCTATACAAATGCAAAAACATTTTCTGTAGGTATGAACATTGGCCATTAAAAAAACCCCACATTTTTGATCATCACACCACTGGTTCATACGAATGTACTATTATTCACAGCAAGACAACCCCGTGAAATGTTTTGTGCGACGTATATAGATTTGAATAAATTCTATAAAAAGCATGTGACAACTTGCCCCTATACAAATGTGGAAACATTTTGTGTACGCATGAACATCATCCATTAAAAATATTTTTTTTTCACTCATCACACCACTGGGTTATATGAATGTACAGTTATTCACAGCAAGTCAACCCCGTTAAATAAAACTAACTGAGAGTCGCTTGTAAATTGGCATGAATTTTTAACTCGTGCTGCGTTTTGCACGACACATACAGTCATCAAAGAGTCTGTGGGCGGGGACTGTCTAAAACAACTGTTAAAAAGCTGTTCAGATCTAATGGTATTACACGAAGCATTAAACTCAAAGAGGCAGCGCTTTCAAAGCGCTCTGATGCAACCTCACATAACAGTTCTTCACCTCTACCTGTATAAGCGCAGTATCGCCTCGGCTCGGAAATCTCATAAACACTCGACCTGCGCTCGACGTTAACATTCAAGCATTCACGTCAAGGATATGGTTGTGAAAAGACAAGATATGAACGTTGCCCCAGATATGGCTGTCTGCTCACTTTAATATGTTTACCGCAATAGATGAACACATGGAGCTGCTGATCTCTGCCGCCCAGAGGCATGGCAGGCGCTCCTTTAAATAGATTTTTGTCACTGCGACGGTACTGTAAATAGACAATATAAAAAATACACTTCTCGCAGTACTTTGAAACTCTGCCTGCCTGCCAAAAATGGTGAAATGCCAAGTACGCCCCCCCAGCGGGGACCCCTTATCAGTGCCAGCGGATTCACCAGCGAAATAATACGGAGAAAGAAAAGCTCGGTGTGATCCCAGGTGCTTTTTATGCATAATGCTAAGCCAAATTTCCGAGGTAGGTTCTCTGTTGAATGCACTCTACATTCCGCTCCAAATATCAGAAGTTGCTAAAATGTAAAAATTTTCTTCACATTTTTTACGTTTCGCTCTGCGGGCGGTCCTGAAGAATTAAATGGATGCAGGAATCTGTTGTTGTGTTCATATGTTTGTTTTATCCATAAATAATAAATTAGCATGCGCATATCTGTGCATGTGTCTGCGTAGTTGTTAAATGCATTCAGACTTCACGTAGGAGCTGTGTGTTTAATTCTTTCTTCTACTGTTCACTGTGGAAGTGTGAATAACACAGGAAACATATTTGTACATCTCTGCAGTATGTCTCCGCCAACAAGGCCTGCTGAGAATTTATTTTCCCGGCGCTTGTTTTATTTTAGTTCTTTCTCTCTTTCTCTGCCTGGGATGATACAACAGACCTCACAGCTAGAATGACTGTGACAGCTCTAGCCGGCAAGCGTGCGCGAAGCACTCACTTCTCCATGGCTGGGCGCCACGGCGAGCGAGGCCACTCCGTGAGGCTGGTTTAAATGAGAGGAGAATCTTAGCGTGGCCTTGTTATGGGGCGCCTTCCAGCCAACTGGGCCACAGACGCTGCGGCTTTTACCACTGACGTCCGCTCCGCTTTAATGGCCGCGTAGTGCCTCGTCCCTCACTGCGCCCTTTTCCTAAGAGGGCCATTTTCCATTTTAAATAAAGTCATTTAAGGCCAAAGATCTTGAAAATGGCTTTAGGAAGGAAAAGAACGTCATTTAAATAGGACTAAAGGGTACTTACTGAATGTATGTGGCTCATTTAAGCTGCTGTACTTTTTTTAAAATGTGAATATGCTGTTTTTTTATTATATGGAAGAAAAGCCGTACAAGGGTTTCTACTAGAGTTTCAGAAATATGCTGAGGTCAAGACATTTAAGCATGATTTATTATGACTTGATTTTTGTATAAAATTAACAGTAGGTTATGTGTAACAGGGTGGAAGTTTCAGTAACAGGGTGGAACTTTGTTTCGTTTAGAGATCAGGTTGCAAGTTTCTTTAGAATATTTTAAGTTTGTTTATAGGTTTTATAATTCAAGCAAGAATTATAATGAATTTATGAAATTGGTACTAATCCATACTGATGGTTTTGGTTTTCCTTACGAAAGCCTAATGAAGATGTCATTAAGAAATGATCTTTTATTAAGTTTTTCAAAAACATGAGAAAGAAGACCTAAAGTGCATTGATTGTAAATATTAATTAGTAATTAAAACATTATTTCCAAAAATAACATTGTTTAAAAAAACATTAATTACAGAGAGTGAAAACAATGGAACACTTGAAATGTTTCTGAATTTTTGGTAATAGTATATTAGAGTTATTAAATTGAGTATTATTGTTTCGGAAAAAATTAAGATGATGCAATACATAGGAACAAATAGCAATGTCCCACTTTTGCTATCAAGTTAAAATGAATTTGTTTTTGTTCTCTTAATTCATTTGTCTAATTTCTCCCAAGAAGATACCAATTGTAAAACATAGGCACGTCCATGTTGTCATCACCTTTCAGCATTTTCTCAGAATATAAGCCTGCAATAGCCTCTATTTTTACTGAGAGCTCTGGTCGCTGTGGGTCGATCTTTTGCTCAACGCTGGGTAAAGCCAATGCAAACTTGTCCCTCTCTATCAGTCCTGAAAGTAGGTTTCTCGTCCCAAACCCTGTTTAAAGTGAGCGAGCAAGCTGATGGGAAAAGACAAGCTTTGCCTGAGGAAAACTACCTCCTCACTGGTCTCTCTCTCTCTCTCTCTTTCTGTCTTGTATGGATGGCTCCCCTTGGTCTAAACCTCATGGTGTGCTGGTTAAGAGCGACAGCGCAGGGGTGGGCCGCAGCATGAGTCCTTTCACACTTAAAGAGCGGGATAGAATTGTGTGTATGAGAGAAAGAGGATGTGGATACCGTAGTGCTAGATCGGCTTTGTTGTGGAATGACTTACCTTTGTGTTCTCTGTAAAAATATGTGTGCGGTGTTTATAGATATGCAAATTTTAAGTCTGAGAATATGGCTGGGATCTCGGGTTGCTCAGAACTGCACCTGTATAATACTTGTGGTAGTGGCATGGGAATCCAAGCTTTTGTTTTGTTTCATATGTGCAAGGGAGCACTTGTCAGTTCTTTTTTCTTGTTACATTTCAGAATATAAAAATGTACCAGGGTAATGCTGAGTTATTACTAAACTTTATTCTTGTACATGTTTTCTTCTGGACACTAATGGCCACAATAATGGCCTCTCAACGGAATTGTAACTTCTAGAATTCCTACGATAAAATACTTTTGCAGTTCTCAGTGCATTCTTAAAAAAAAGGTGCTTCAAAGGGTTCTTCGATGCTATAGAAGAACATTTTGGTTCCATAAAGAACCTTTAACATCTAATGCAGTGGTTCTCAAACTTTTTCGTTGTAAGGCCCCCTTTGTGTTAAGTGCATCGCTTTGCGGCCCCCATATAAAGACGTATAATCTTAAACTTAGAATTTTAATTAAACCAAAAACATTCAGTTATACAATGCTGGAACCTCAATTCTTTTGGTTGGTGGTGTCATTTTTCTGAGGTTTGATTGCATAAAATCTATGATAAATTTCTATATTTCATAAAATGCCACAACATCTGTGGCCCCCCTGGATCCATCTTGGGGCCCCCCAGGGGGCCACGGCCCCAAGTTTGAGAACCACTGATCTAATGAACCTTTCTGTTTCACAAAAGGTTCTTTGTGGCGAAAAAAGGTTCTTTAGATGATAAAAAGTAAGATGGAGAGGGTTTCTTAAAGAACCATTGGCTGAATGGTTCTTTTGTGGAACCAAAAATGGTTCTTCTAAGGCATCGCTGTAAAGAACCTTTTAAGCGCCTTTATTTTTAAGAATGTACTCATTGTTACATTCACAGACTGTTAATTAAATGAGCTCTCAGAAAATAATTGTATAAAAGATATAATAAATATAATTATAAAAGATGGTATAGGGGTGTCTATTAAAGTTTTTTCTTTTTAGGTTAAGTTAGGTTTTACACATTGCAGGGCTGTTAAACGATTATTCGCGATTAATCGCATCCGGAATAAAAGTCTCTGTGTACTGTGCATATTTCACTTGTATTTGTAAACACATACTCATACATGTATGTATTTAGTAAATATTTGCATGTATATACGTATTTATATATAATTTAAATTATATATGAACAATTTTATATTTTTCTTAAATATATACATCTATGTGTTCATAAATACAAAATGCAAAGTGCATAGACATTCTGGAAGCGATAAATTGGCCCTAAACCATTTTTTGTCTGTTATTGACTGATGACATATTTCACCAAACTTGCTTACTGTAGAGAAAAATTAAGATTTGTATTATTTTATTGTACGCAAATGCTCATCGACTAAACATAAGCATAACAGAAAATTTCAATTTTCTTTTGTTTAATAACACAAAAGCGCTTTCTAATGTTGCTTAGAGACATTTCACTACAGATTGCTACACATTATATTATAATTTGCATGACCTCATTTATCTCTATGGAAACGTTTATGGTTTGCATTCATTTGATATAATAGTTGAAACAGTTGAGCAGGCAAGAGTCCTCATGTCATTTAAAACTTAATGTCTTTATTCCATTAGATTAAACTAGAAGATGCTTACTCACGATAATCAAACTGTACCATCAGATAAATCCTAATAAAAGTTTATTGTTCTTCTCCTGCCTTGGTTTTATGCTGCAGCAGTGGCGTGTTAAAGCCAGTCACCTCCTTAATGTCAGCATTAGCATCCATTATGAGCTTTATATTTGTGGTGGTGAACAACAGGGGATTTATGAGGGGAGTCATATCACAAACAGGCCTTTGAGAAGAAGACAGTTCATTCAAACTCGGTTATGAGAACCCCTGACACAGACCCAGACCCCCAGCCTCTCCACACACACAATCCCTTTCACAGCACAATGAAGGAAAAGAATGCATTGTTCCATTTGAGTGAGCGCTGCTGTACGAAACGTTTCCAGAGCGTGTGAAAAGTAAATGTTGTCTCATCAGCTCTGTGTGGTAATCTGCCCTGATCCTGTGATGGAACACAGATTTTAGATTGCGGAGATGATGGCTATGTCATCTCTCTCTCTCTCTCTCTCTCTCTCTCTCTATGTATTCTCTTTTTATCTTAATGGAATTTTGCAGGTTAAATATAAGTTAAGTTATTACTTAATCAAAACAAACCAACTGCCGTTTGATTGATATTAATTGTAATGCACAATAAAAAAACATTGATTTTAGTTACCCGATTTTGCAAAGTGAAGCAAACTGTAGAATTGTGGACACAGACAAGCTAAAAAAATACATCCAATTAAGCGTTCCATTTCTGTTATTCCATATTTCAACATACTTGGAATTGTCCAATCAAATGAAATAACTGTTGAGTTGGATAAGAGAAAGTTATTTTTTACTTTGAAGAAATAACAGGCATGGGCTTGAGCATTTTTTATCCCTTTTATTTAGGTGTGTTATGTTTGTGGGTCTCGGCACAGTGCACAAACAGTCATAATAAAGTGAGAGGTTTAGCAGAAGAGTTTCATGGATGGCTGAATATCAGTATAAAGCAGGGCCCTGAGCGAGATGGAGGGCGTTTGGTAAAAGCTTCAGAGTCTGTTAAACAGACACTTATGTTTTGAGGCCTCTGTGATTCTCGCTGAACTTTGAGGCAAGCAGATGATGTGTGGCTGAAGTATGAGAAATTATGATCAGTGCCACTCTTCGTGTCTAAAATGCCAAGAATGAATCATGTACTGTTTTTGGGGACTGGAATGTTATGGTTGGCTTCAGATTTCTGCTCAATGAGCAACCGAGACCCCTTTGGACTTGTGTTGTATCCATGATGTGCAATAAAGTGTCGATCTGAGCATGCACATATTCACCAGAGTTTAAAAAACAGTGGTGCATCATTCCACTATTGTCGTGGGCCGAACAGAGCAACCTTGGAGACAACCAGGAGAAAAGCAGCAGTGAGAACGTTTGCATGTGTGTTTGAGGCTGTGCATCTATTTGTGCACATTGGAAACGGAGTTGTGCATTCATGTGTGTAAGCCAAAGTGAGAGAGAGAGAGAGAGAGAGGTGAGGACTCTGAGGGAGAGAATAAGGAGGCAGGAACTCATGCACAACGGTTTAAGCAGCGCCAGGGGAAGCAGATTAGACTAGAGGTGATCAGGAGGACAACGCTCGGTGCATTAAAAACAAGAGCAATGTGAGGAAACCAGAGGTCAGGGGGATAATACTCTTGTGCTTGTTTAATTACATGCTTATTGTATTGTTTTTTCATTTCTCTTTCTTCTGGCTTCCTTCACTGAACAAGTAAAACAAAGCATTAAGGAAAATATAAAAGTGATTTCTTGGAACTGGCGGCTAGCGGAAGTGCTCTGATACTTTAGATCTGTTCCAAAAACTAAGATGATGCATCTGTAAATACTCTAGCATTATTCATGAATACAATCACGATTGTTTTGGTTAAATACATCTCTTAGGAAAATGAACAGTGGTTTTATTATAGTAGATTAATTGGCATTTATATTACCAAAGTCGTTTTACTACAAATGTCATGGTTAAACTATTAGAGAACCAACAGTTTGGCTTATTGTAGTGAGACTTTAGTAAATTTGTGTAACAATGGTATTACCACAAATGACATTACATTGTCATTTACATTTGGGCATGTAGCAGACACTTTTATCCCAAGCGATTTACACAGAAATTAGGGAACAATAAAGCACATTTTCATAAGGAGGCAATAACACAATAAGTGCTTCTACCAAGATACAGTTAATACTATTATTAAAGGGAACCCGGTGTATAGAGAGATGTATGGCTTAATGCGTTGTAATAGCCTTACACTACTAGCATTTGTCGTTAGAAACGCATCAAATATTTTCAGTTCTTATCTATATATGTGTAACAATGTTCACAGCAAGGAAGAAGGAGGAGGGAACCGGCGAACGTTGAACCACAAAACTTTAATAAAATAAACAAACAACAAAACGAAAGTAAAATGCCGGCAGCTCCCTCACGGTCACGCATAATAAAACATAACGTAAAGTCCAGGCCTGGTTCTCTCTCGTCCTTTACTGTTGTCGCTCCTCCTTTTATATAATGCTAAAAGAAGAAAGAAAGAAAATAAAGACGCTATTTGGTGTATTTTCCTACATTTTAATATTGTTTGTCAGAAACAACACAAACATGCATATTAATAACCAAAATCATTTCGAATTTATCATATACACGATGTTTTAGCCATTATACAATGCATTTTATCCAGATTTTGACTTTTTGATGTTGATTTATCAACATTAGTAGCCTAACGTTATTGTCTTCTCTCCCTCGGTCATTAGCTGACGGGGGCTAATATTCACGTGTGCTCTAATACAGAATAAATAACCAAACCGCAAGCATTATTATTGTGTTTATCAGTATATTCTCATAATGTATAAAGTATACGATTATGGTGGATGCTGATGTCTTAAATAGTCTTAAATGTCTCAAAGGCGGTAGTTTAAAGCTATGATTTAATGCACGCTCACCTTGAACAGACGTCTAATACTGAACGCGTTCTTTTATGGCTGGCAGGCTGGCTTGTGTCAAGAGGACATACCGCCACCTACTGTCCCTGTGTGTTTGTATATCTGATCTTATGTTTTACGTGTCATATTTTACTGTTATATATGGAAAACGTGTGTGCTTCGCTGTTGCGAAAGAGAACAGGTTTAGGTCGCAACCATTTGACATCACGGATTCTGACGCAAAAAAATGGCGGCCTCCAAGTAAAAATATTTTTTCAAAGTTTATGAATACTGTGACAGTTACACTGTTTTTTTATTTCACAATTATAAAGTCAATGCCATTGTTCATATATTAAGCCATACATCGCTCTATACCCAGGGATCCTTTTAAAAATGATTTTTGTTAGTAAACAAACATGTATTCTTTGTAAAACAAAATCCATTTAAGGTAGTCAGAGACAATTGTTTATAAATGTTGTTTACTTACATTTACCAAATTAACCATAAATTTATTCTCTGTAATTTGTAGTTTTTATCACGCTGGTTAATGACAGTTGACTTGTTTTTATACTGACATCTAGTGGTGTGGATGCAGCATTACACAAAAGATGTAAACATGTTTGCACTCTCCCATGTTTGCATTTTTATAGAGATTAGTTGTTTTCAGCTTGTTTCCAGTTCCCAGGCACTCGTGAGGTGACGCACATCTTTTATTAATCTAATAATATGCATCATTTTGACACTGACATTCGTGTATTTTTCAGACAATGCATTCAAAGGATTTTGAAATCCACAGTATGTGAAAGAATTTTATCAGTATGTGTGTTCCCTGGTGTCATTTAACACTTTTCATAGCCTTTTGGCCTTTTTGAGAAAAGAAGATGGTTGAATTGGATTACAATGCAGCGTAATGTGTTTTGGAGAAGACCTTTGAATAGGCGATACAATTTCGGGCCAAAATGCTAAGATATTTGCTTTTCTGCTACATTTTCACCAATGCACATCAACTGAGGGGAATCTTGATTATCCATCTGTGAGACACCACAATTGATTTCCTCCACTATTTCATTATTTTGCCCTAATTTATGGCAGCTTGAAAAAGGCACATTATGACATGATGAAATGGGGAAATACGACACGGGTCTGACTTTACTCATCAGCGTGTTGACCTTATTAAAGCGTACAGGCTGTATTTGAACTAATACAGCTGTGCATTTATCAATGCTGAGCACATAAAGCCAGAGCAGCCACAGGCCTCCTGCTGGGCAATCAGTGTACTGCACAACTACAAATACAGGAGAAAGTGAACAGATGTCCGTATGTTTTTCCCAGGTCGGTACCGTACGTTAGATGCTTCTCAGGTGTCCCGTCTCATTACAAATACAGGACGTTCCCCAGAAAAGCAGAACATCTGGTTATCCTAAGAGAACATATAAGTCTCACACGAAACGACTCCCCAACGTAACCTATAGTGGGTCTGCTCATAGATCTGTCTTAACAAGAAATGATTCAGTGGTCTCCATCACAAAAGCTGGACCACAAAGGCACTGTAACACTGCAGGCGTTGGCAGGAATAGATGATAGACGCACAGGGCCTTTCTCTACAAAGAAAGAGAGTCCGGACGACGCCAAGCAAAGCCTAGTAAAAGTTTCATAGAGCAGCTGTGCTGTTACAAGTGATTTATTTAAGAGGAAAAGCATGTACGCGCGAGAAATAGAGGTGAGAGTGTGTGGTAGTGGGAGAGGGTTGGTGGCGAGAGATAGCGGTCGGGATGTAATAAGTATTGATGCGAGGGAAAAGGGGGATTGAATGGAAAGACGGAGATGGAGAGACATGGCCGTGTTGCGTTTTCTAGCATTTGTCATGAGGAGGTATATGAGAAAAAGCTCTTTTGCTGGTTTAACCAAACATCTCATGTTGTTGCGATGAAATAGAGCTTGAGTGGTGGAAATATAATGTGTGGGATTTTTTTCAATTTCTCATTTCACACGCATACTCCTATGGCAACAACAACTTGGTTTGCCACAAGTTTATATTTTCACATGCTTTATTTGAACCGCAGGTTTTTCCTCAAAACACATGAGCACTCTTTTGTTGAGCTGTTAAACTGTTGCACTCATGTGAGGTAAGGGCTTGTATCATTGAGTGGTAAATGGAGGGCTCTCAAAAGCCTTTTTCACTGTCCTCTTCTTTCTTTTCAACTCTCCTGTTAAACCGGTGCTTCTCTTATTGTATTTGACACCGAAACAGTGTTAAAAAGAATCTGATATTTGGTTTGATCTTCAAAAGCGCTTGGCTTCACCGTCAAAGTCATTTGCGGTGTCATTCTGTCGGTTCTGAAAGCGAGGGCTGGAGAGTTAGGGGATGCTTTTAGAAGCCACATGAAACTCAGATCTGATTAGTACTTAATCCCAGCGTGCGTCCTCCTGTGGTTTCCACTGTTGTCAGACCTATCCCAGCATGCCGTGCATATACATTGATGGTCTGACAGATTGGTCCCTCTCACGTAACGAGTGACTGTCCCAAATGAAATACTGCTACTACACACTAAAAGTAAGTTCTTGACTGGAGATGGGAAAGTACATACTTTTGAGTAAGAATAAGAGACTGTTTGGTAATTTTGGGGCATATTATACTTGACTAAAATTAAAGTTCTAAAAAGTATTAATAATAAACTTGAGGTTTTTAGTTGCACCGATACTAAATTTCTCCACTGATACCGATAGCCGATTATTCCGAGTGCTATCTGCCGATACCGATTCTGAAGATTCAATTAATAATTCTTAACCTTCTGAATGTTATTAATTCACATAATGACTATTAATATTGAACAACAAGCTGGTGATGTTTCTTAACATTTTATATGTACAGAGCACAAGTTTATGCATTTCTTCTGGCATTTTCCTGTCCTCTTTTGATTGACAGGACATGTCGGCCTTGATCATCGGCTGTTTTAAACTATCGGCCGAAAGTGTGAAAAATTGCTTTTATCGGCCGATACCGATTATTGGCCGATATATCGGTGCATCTCTAGTGTGGTTGTGGGTGGGAATACAAAAATAAGATTTGTATAATTCGTATAAGATCATACGATCTTATTTGTGCGTTTTAATTTGATTTACTTGAAAGCCAGTGATGTTAGGTTTAGGGGTGGGGTTAGGGGGAGGGGCTTCAGTGTTGCTTTTTCCAATAATTCTACCTTTTTGTACGATCCACATCGTAGGAATACATACAAATTAGCCACCTCATAAAATCGTTAAGAAACCCAGCGAGACCAGGTTGGATTAAAAAAATTGTCTGCACGGCTGGTTAGGACCAAAACTATAAAAAAACATAATTAACCTCTAATCTAATATCTTGTAATGTTGGGTCACGTCGAGTTGATAGATTATTATTAATCGTCAACACATTGTTCCAGCTGTACATTATATCATACACATGTGTTACACCATCCATAAATCTTTTGACATCATGTTTTTAGTGCAGTATGATTTCATACTCCTAATCTCGTGTACTATTTAGGATGCATAGTATGCACATTCTGACAGCTCATTTCTTTTAACTGATTGGTATTCAAGTAATGTTTAAATTGTTCTTCATCATAAATCTCTTCTGTATTCTAACCCTCTGCATCAGTTGTTTATATGCTCATATACGAATCATATATAAATATAAAACATTTCACATCTCTACACTGATGTGGGCAGTGAAATGTCATACGGCTGACGAGAGCTGGCCGAGGGTTCGAGGGTGATTTTCCTGTGCTTTGCAGCAGTTGGCAGGACTGAGTTCCGCTTGCCTTATCAAATAAATTGGAGAGCTGCTTTTTTCCCTATTGCCACGGCAGAAAAGGTTTTGGCTCACCGGAGGGTCTTCCACTCTTGCCTGGCGCTGATGGGAAAACTACTTAGAATAATTGCGTTCCAGGCGGGAGGATTGCGAAGCGCTGCGTGGCTCTCTCTCTCTCTCTCTCTCTCTCTCTCTCTCTCCTGCGCTGTTGCCATGTATCTCTCTCTCTCTCTCTTTTGCTCAGTGCATCTCTCTGGCTCATTCTCTCTGTTTCTCTGCATTAAGAGCGCAGGACCTTCCCGGCTTTTAAAAGAGATAGAGGGGGCTGGTTCAGTCTGTCTTTGCGTCACCTCCGTTTTAAAGCTGATTATGTAACAACTATGTGAAGTGAATCCACATGTAGCGGTTTTGATAAACCGTGTGCTGTTGGATGATGATATTTTATTTTTAGAATAGAATAGAATTATTATTGGTTTGTATTTATTTTGCTTTGCAACAATCAATGCAAACTTTTTAAAGAGGAAAACCTTAGAAATGCATTTGAATTTTACATAAATTTCAATAGTGATATATTATTGTCGTGATTTTAAAGCACGTTTTCCTCGCATTTTCTTGACTGTAATGCGAACACCCACTCATTATTGTAATACAGCAAAGATCCCCATTACATTTTTTTATTTGATATGGTGGAAGTCAAACAGACTTGACATGATCTCGCTCCGAATGCCCTTCATTGAGTTAAATGCTAAATCTTTTACCTTTTAATATTTGCCTCCTTTGATGAACGATCATATTTGTGCAAATCCCCCTGTCTTCATTCTATCTTCTTCAAAAGTGACAGAGAAAGACCATAATTCCCTTCCTCTCAGTGCCAGTGGGTCTCAATCTGTCTGTCTGTTTCTGTGGCACTGTCTTCTCGTGCTCAGCATCAGTGACAGATCGCAGTATTCTGATTTGTGCAGTAAACATCTGTCTGTATGGATGCTTCCCAGTCAATTGAATGAAACGATCACGTACTAGAGAATGAATCAGCCCAAAGGAGCATTTCATTGTTTAGAGGCTGCTCTTTCTTTGGCTCGGAAGACTTTTTTTATTGAATTCTCAATGTCTAATGTTTCATTCGAGACGTTTCTTTTAGAATTCCTCAGAGGAAGTAAATGAGAAATAAAACTAGACACAAATGGGACAATTGTTAGGTGTAACTAATCAGAAAGAGCTTTTATTGCCAAGTGTGCTTATATACACAAGGTATTTACTTGAAATAAAGCCTCGCACACAAATACATCAGCTAATGTGGATAGCATCATTCAGAATTTTGGATTTAACACGTCATTTTTGAGAATGTAGTCAATCCTGTAAGACTTTTCCTTTTTTATGAAGCCAATAATTTTTTTTCCATACAATACAATTGAATAGCAACTAGCTATGATTTAAGCCAAATGCACTGAATTCAAACAGTGACAAAAAATACAGTCATCTTCATCCTGATGCTCAGAAAAAATCTTCATTGAATTCCGGATTTTCAAGAAAAGATTGTCTATTTGGACACAGAGGAGTTATTTACATGTGTCCTTTTTAATGTTTAAAGGAACAGATGTTTCCGTGACACGCACAAATAAGTAAACGCTCTTCTTTGCGTGTTGTGACTGTATATTGTGACTCCGGAACTGCATCAATCATTTATTTATGTAAAGTGGCCCTTTCTGCAGTGCAACTAATGGAAAGCCCTGATTCTACAAATGGGTGGAGAAAAAAACGTTACTGGCCCGATTTAGTCGTTGAAGTGCGGGACAGCTTTTTCAGTAATGCAGATCGAGAGAGAGAGAGAGAGAGAGAGAGTCTAATGCCTCTGAGACAGGCATCTGCTGACATTTCTCATCTTGCTTGTTTGTGTTTCTTTACAGCAGTTTTTATGGTAAGAGTCTACAGTTATTCATCACTGCTTATATGTTTCACACGGCTGCTACAGGCCACTCTGGTGTCTGGTCATTATTTTACATGCAGACACTTCAATTCTAGGTTTAATTGCCTCGGTCATTGAAGACGTGGAAAGGCGAAGGGAATTTTGAATCCGTGTGTAACTGTGTATTACGCAATGTATAAATGTAGCCTTCGCCACTGCATGGAAATATCTACAGTGAATTTACGCTGTGGTGGTTAATGCTCTGTGCTTAAATATTTTGTTGGTTCGAAATTGATTTCGTGTAGTTCTGCTCAAAAGTAATAGAGATGTCCAATTTGCAAGTAAATTGTTTTTCTGAGTTTTTTCTTTTTAACAAATCGCTCAAACCGGTTCACTGATCAATGTAAATGATTCATAAGCACCCAGGTTGGAATCAAACTGTTTATCCAAAGGACTGTAAATGTTTTGGGAAATGATCTGTCGAAACGTCTGGAAAGCTTGTTGAAGTCCAGAAGCTTAATTGTGATTGTATACGTTAAGGCTGTCATATAGTTTCGTAATATTTCATTTAATACAATGACATATTCCATACGTAATATTTCAAAAGGATGCGTAAGGAACGGATGTTTCAGTGACACGCACAAATAACAAAACTTTGTCTTTCTGCGTGACATTTGTATGTTGTGCCATACATCATTTATCATAGACGCATATTGGGTCTATTGCTGTTAAATAAATGTTGGATTAAGAAAATTTAAACCACAAATGTTGTGACAAATCGTTTGATTGCTTCAAGTTCTCATTTAGTTGCCTTAAGTCCAAACCATTGAAATTGATCATGTAATGGCCTTTTCTAAATCTGACCGCCGAGCGTGGGTTATTGTTTATTAATGTGAACCCTGTGAGGCTTTTAAGATAAAGTAATTCAGCGCTATGCTTAATAAATGTATCATCTAATTGTACACGGTATTTGCTATCATCAACCAAAGCGGCGAGGCCTGCCTGTCATTCTCTGCTTTCCGCCGTTTTGCAACGCAACGTGAAGTGCAACGTCAGAACTCGGATATGATCTGTCTATCGAAAGGCTTGTGTTTGATTTTAAGCCGTCAGCCCTGATTATTGCCAATATTTATATATTAAATCTCATTTCTATAAAAGTGAAGCGGGTCCTATGATCAGCAGAGCCTTGTTTGATGGAGGTGCTGAGGGGCTGAGATAAGGTTATGTTGAGGGGATTGTTGAAATGGGTGACTGAAGCCCCTGCTATTGGTCACGGTCCACTCCTCAAAGCGGCGACTGCCTTTTATCAGGTAACTGCAATTGGAAAGAGTTGAAAGAGAAAGGAGATGAATTTTTGAGGTTAACCTGTTTGAGGTTAATCCTACAGACAGATTGTGCTATCAATGAACGTTTCGTCATGTTGCAAGCATTCGTTCAACCATTTAATATGGATCCTGTAGGTTTCCAAAGAGCTATTAAATGGCTGTCCAATAAAACGAGAAAGTGAAATTCTAAGATAGATGTTAAAATAAAGCAATATACCATGAGAGGCTATGTGTTAGTGATTTTACGGTTAAGGGGGTTTTGGGTACGAACAACACACCATAACTGTTGTAAAAATACACAACGGCAAAATAATAAAACACACTAGGGTTTGATCTTTACATTTATGAATAATAATATCCACCAAGTAATGTAGTGGTAATCTAACGGGCTGTTCAACATTTAATGGATTATATTCATGTCGGTTAATAAATTGAATAAAATGTGCAATAATATAGAATTAATTTGGTGCGCAGTCATGAGCTAAATTTGATAAACGTTTTAAAACCACACATTTTGCAAGAAAAGATGTTTGTCAATAGCACTTCTATACATCTAATGACCACTGTGCAAGATGTAAACACTGGTCCAGAAGCACTTCTGGTTTTGTTATTTTTTATCTTACATAATTAAATCTTACAACTAAATCTTTAAGATATTTGTTTAATATTTTAAAGGGGTCATAAATATGCTTGTTATATTTTGTTTAAACGTTTAAAAAGACTGAAACAGGAAGTTCATCTGGACCAGCGTTGTACATCGATACACGTATTCTGACCTTTGACCCCTTATTTTAAAACGGATGCTTAATTTGAGCTTTACTACCGTTTAATGAAAACACAATAAGAAACCCTAAAAAAACACAATGGACAAATAAAGTATTCAGTCTGTGGCTGAACATGTAACACCCACAACTACAGGACATGATGATGTCATCATAAGCAAGACATCACCAATTTTTATCATCCTCTTTTTCTTTTGTTTCAGTTTTAACACAGCCACTATGATTTTTTTACCACACCAAAAATGTCCAACATGTAAATTCCCTATTGATGTTTCTTCATAATTTCTCTCTGTGATTCTATATCTGACTTTCCCTGACGGTCTCGTCCATGTCCCCCCGTCTCTGTTATTAAAGTTCCATGCCTCTTTGATGAAGGGAAACCTCGAAGCTGTTTACTGTCACTGATGCTCCAGGCAGATGTAAGAGGGCAGGAACTCCGATAGCAGTCGGTAATCCAGAGGCTAAAAACATGCACTGTTTGGCATGTCTTGTGTCGTTGCACCTATTCGAGGTGTTAACCAGTAGATGTATGCTACCGCAAAAACACAGACTTTCATCTTGTTAGACAGAACCCTGTTGGAAACACAGTGCTGTTTGAAGTTCTGGATTCTTTGAGAGATGTTCCGTAGGGACTCGATCACAGAAATATGGCTTCAGATTGGAGAAAAGGCTGATGTTTTTCAATTTGATGGGACAGAGGGGATATGAGAGGCATAGAAGCTTTAGTAGGTATAAAAAGGAGTTGATTTTTTCAGATGTAAGCCCTCAGACGTATTGGTTATAAATCACATTCTGTAAATCAACATCTCAATGAGTGGAGTTACTTAAGACGGATAGCAGACAAGCTTTTTTAAGCAGAGAGATGTCTTTGTAAACGGTACGCTTGTGCGTGCGTGTTTTTAGCGTGGAAAACGCAGTACTCAAACTAAAAATATCTGAATTATGAGTGGCAAAATTGAGCACTCGATATGAAACAGGAGTTGTACTATAAGAACCATTGATTTACCAGAAGTATAGTCAAGGAGGCTATGATCACCTTCTTGGAGCTGAATAAAAAACACAGCTTGATTTTTGTTCAAACCCTCCATGTCTGTTTTACAGGGTGAAAGCGAAGAAGGGAGTGAACCTTCTGAGCACCAAATCCAAGAGTAACCAGTGGAAGGTGGAATGGGACGTGCAGTCTGGAGCCAAACACTCCATTGCCACAGTGGAAGTCAGCAAAATCAACGGAGAGCCCGGGTAAGACATCCACCCTACTTATTGAACACTGATCTAGGAAAAGCTTTTGCATTTTTGATTGACAAATCAGATAGAAGCGTGCAGTACAGTACATTACAGATAAACAATAACATTCAATTCTCCTAATAACATTGAACTAAAACAGAAGGTCATCTGGTAAGACGTTTGTTTCTGTAAAAACATTTAAGTTTAAGAGGCTTACAATCACTGAAATGTTTGTAACTAGTACTTTCTATTTAATGAATTATGCACAAATATCGCAGACCTGTACTATTGATGCAGCTCATTAAAGAGTCACCAAAATCATTGTTTGAATCATAACTGGGACACAAATGTAAATGAAGTCATATTGAATAAGCGGACATGCTAAACAATAGGGCTGTGCGATATTGAGGGAAAATGCGATATGCGATGGCATGCTAAATAATGCGATATTCGATACGATATTTCTTTTTCTAAAATCAATTTAAATTATATTTAAATATATTAAAGAAATTATATAACCAACATATATTTCACATTATTTTAGGAAAAAGAAAGCATCACTACAACTTCTGAAAGTGAACAGCCATGTTTTACTGTTGCATTAAACAAATCTGACATTTTGTAAATAAACAAAAATAAATGAAACAAATTTAGCTTCGCGGCGCGGATTGTTGATTGACTTGCGCCAGAACACGCACACACTATCCTGCGCACGCACGCATATCCCAACTAACATCCGCGTGCCAGATAGATACTATACTATCCGCATCGAACTAAAACTTTGACCATATATAACTTTCCGAAGAATTAAATAGCTCATTTATCGCAAACCATCGCGATATGCATATTGCGAAATGCACATGTGCGATATTTCGATAATTTCGATATATTGCACAGCCCTACTAAACAAATATGTACACTGTACAGATTAGCATACATATTCGGGTTTATCTATCATTGCATTGTGGGATACGGTATTCCCTGCCGTTGTTACACATCGGTAGTTCATCGGTTTGTTTCACGCAGACAAAAAAATTGTAGTATACTGCAGAAAAGATCATATTAGTGTATGTTATTCCAAACAAATCCCTGAAGTAAATCGCATCATCACTGGAGTCGAGTATTATTTACCTTTTTTTCAGCGAGGTCAAGACGAGATTACCACCGAGGTCATCTAAATTAAACATCACGTTGCTTTGTTCGTGTTTCTAAGCCTCTTAGTCGCCGTATTAAGAAGACCCTGTCAGAAAATCTTTCTCATTCTGTCAGACATGTGAAAAGACCATGTCAGTCACCTGCAGCATTAAATTACTTTAGATATGGCTAGAGTACTTATGCGATTTTCACAAGAACACTACCTGCTTTTCCTGACAAACACTGTGTTTCCACAGCTGCAATTATATCTGTTTTTATCCATTCGGAGTTTAAGGGTTGTCTTTAAGCTCGTAGCTGAAAAGTACACTGAATGGTCTTAATTTGCAGCGCATGTCCAAAACAAAAGACTGTATATAATGATGAAAAGCGCTTTGAGGACAGACTCTTTTAACATGCGGAGAGAGGTTTTTGGTGTCTTTAAAAAAGTCATAGAATAGACTCTTGTTAAGAGCAGTGGAAATATGAGGATACAACATAATAAAGCTATTTCAGGCTATTGGTATGAAAACTGTTTTTAATATTACATTTAACACAGTTTGTTACATACACAGTCGTGGAAAAAATAATTAAGAGAGCATTCCAAAATAAATGTAATTTAATTTCTGAATTTACCATTTCTAGGTACATGTTTACGTAAAAATATCATTTTGTTTCATTCTGTGAACTAGTGACAACATTTCTCGCAAATTCCAAATAAAAATTTTTTTGTAGAAATGTTGTAGAAATTGTAGAAATACTGCAAAAAAAAAAACAAGTTCGGAGGACACAATACTAATGTTTTTTTAATGATTGGTTAAAAAATTAAAATATGATTTAAAATGTGTCTTTCTCAGTCTTTTACATTGCTGTTGGGTGACTTTATTTCATTCCTGAGGTTTGTTTCGGTTCAAATCCACCAGACACTGGACTGGAATTTACACAGATATTCTGACTAAAGGCAAAACTGAAGTGCTCTTTTATTTTTTTGCTCTCTCTTTTTTATTGTTATATACTTGAATTGGCTCCTTAAAAATGTTCCTTATAAGAAGTATAGTCCTCAGTATAAAACCAGTGTTGGGTGTAACTAGTTGCTAAGTAATTAGTTACTGTAATTTAATTACTTTTCCCTTGAAAAAGTAAAGTAAGGGATTACTCTTATTTTTTCTGCAATTTAATTAGTTACTTTTGATGTAATTAAACTAAATACTGTGTGTAATATATGTGTGTGCAATAGTGGAATTGACATCAAAATTCAGAGTCTAACTTTAAAATCCGTGCTTTAATGTATATGTCATGGCTCTGCTTCATTTAGTCATGTTTTTCTTGGTCCTGTAGCAGAGTCATGACAAAGGTTATGTGTGGAGAGAAACATATTATTGTCCTTTTGACAATAATATGCGTTCTCTCCAGTGTCTCGTCATTGGCCCCGCTCCTCTCGTTTCCTTGTTATCTTTCCCTGAGTGTTTGATTACCCACACCTGCCCCATGTCGTTATCCCTCGTTTGTCTTCCCTATAAATGCCCTCATTTCTTTGTCCTGAGCTCATGTATTGTATGTGTATCGTGCCAGTCAGTGTTCCTGTGTTGCTGTTTAAAGAACCCAGTCCAGTCTTAGTAAGTGTTTAGTTTAGTTTGTCAAGTTATGTTTAATCAAGTGATATGTTAGTTTAGTCCAGTCCAGTTTATTTTTCCTGTGTTGTTTTTCCCCCATTGTGGGTTTTTGTTTCTAGTTGTAAAGTAAAGTCTTTTGTTATCCCCGCACTCTTGCCTGCCTGCATTTGGGTTCTTCCTCGCACCATATCATGACAGTATAATTCTCACATTTGTAATACTTTGGTCAGTTAATAAGAGTGCTTTATGTAGTTTAATATTATTTATTTAAATGAATTAAAAGAGCCCTTTCATGCCTATCCTTGAATCACTTAACTAATCAAGGTTGATGTAGGATATAGAAAGTAATTAGTAATAAGTAACTAAATACTTTTTGGAGAGAGTAATTTGTACAGTAATCTAATTACACTATTGAGTATGTAATTAGTAACTAGTAGTTAATTACTTTTTCAGAGTAACTTACCCAACACTGTATAAAACATAACTACTTTACTTTGTAATGTTGTGATTTGGTGACCAAAATTTGTATTTCAGTATGTACTACCATTTTTCTAAAAAATGCATTCAGTGTATTCTTGCTTTCTCTCTTACCAACCACATTTACCACAGTATCTCACACAGTGATCGCTCTTTTTGTATGGAACTTAAATAACAAAGTTTTACAAGCATAAAAGAATCACAGTCTGTGTGCACCGTATAGCGTCTGACACATTGTCAAGCATCGATGAGTGTTGCTTGTTATTTCTAATGTGAGTTTAAACGCATTAACACGTTTCACCACAGCTAACAGAATATTCTGCTTGTTTGGAGACTTTGTTTCTTATTTCTTTTTGGACTGGACTTTTTTAGTGAATATTTGTCAGTTTTTTTCACAAGCAATTTTCAAGTCTTGACACACACAAGCTATTTTTGAGTATTAAATTGTTATTGCTCAGGACGAAAGAACACATGTGGACCTTTGGTGATGACATATAGTACCCCTATATTTAAAATAATTGTTTTAAACCAATTTTAACGATAAAGCAATTAAGAAATGAAAAACGAAATTCTCTAAAAGGGCAGAACACAGAGATCCTGGGAATACAGTTCAACTCTTTTGTTTAAATACTTTCACTCTTCTCTGCTGTTTTTTAGCAATCGATACCATTTCGTTCCTTTGAACCAAGACGTTGCTCTTTTTCTCAGTTTGTTCTGTGCTCCGAATAATCGGATTCTCTTTTCCTAGCTAATTTTTTTAATATGTCTGGCCAATCCTCCGCCCATATTCTCTCACTGTCTGTCTCTTCTAACATTGCAAATGTGGATTACAGCTCTGCTCTGAGGCAATGCCAATATTATTTGTCAATATAAGACAGCACCATCATTCCATTAGTGTATTTTCCATTAGAGATGCAGTTTGCTTGGCTCACCCGTGCCAATTCTTGGTTCTCTTCTTATGTTTCAGCACTTCAGAGTTAAGCGAGCTTCAAATGACTCCAAATGCAGGATGTTTCGATGGCTGGCACTCGCGCTGGCAGCCAATTGTTGACAGGACTTTTCTCTGGCCGCTCTCCTGTTGTGCAGGACAATCAATTCTCAGCAACAGCTAGATAATTAAGGCAATAATAACTTTGTTAATGCTGCGTGCAATGAGAGGACAGCAAGAAAAGCCAACACATCTGATAGAGATTGAGTCCCGTTTTGCTTCAAATACTTCCTCCCAAAGTAAAGGAGAAGTAAATAAAGTTTAAGTGGGACGGTCACTCCAAAACGGGCCGGGGGTTTGAAGAGGCTACATTGATTTCAAGTCACAAATTGTTAAGGAGAGATACATAAATTTGGGGGTTACAAAACTGTATCTCTTTATAAAAGGTTTTAACTTAATATTATGAGATTGATAGTTCCTGGTTGCTGATTGGCCAGTTTTGCCATCAAAAATGTGAACATGTTGTCATCTCTTTTTTGAGGCAGGCAAAAAAACTGCGCCCAAAGAGTAGGACCTGATGATATGTTCATATCATGTCGTACTTGAAGTAAATAAGAGATGACGACACGTGATGTTCACATCTTCGGATTCTGAATTATTTGTTTCTGTGGCAACAACATTTTGTTTATGTTCACATTAAAGTCCCGGTGAATCGGNCTGCCCCATGTCGTTATCCCTCGTTTGTCTTCCCTATAAATGCCCTCATTTCTTTGTCCTGAGCTCATGTATTGTATGTGTATCGTGCCAGTCAGTGTTCCTGTGTTGCTGTTTAAAGAACCCAGTCCAGTCTTAGTAAGTGTTTAGTTTAGTTTGTCAAGTTATGTTTATTCAAGTGTTATGTTAGTTTAGTCCAGTCCAGTTTATTTTTCCTGTGTTGTTTTTCCCCCATTGTGGGTTTTTGTTTCTAGTTGTAAAGTAAAGTCTTTTGTTATCCCCGCACTCTTGCCTGCCTGCATTTGGGTTCTTCCTCGCACCATATCATGACAGTATAATTCTCACATTTGTAATACTTTGGTCAGTTAATAAGAGTGCTTTATGTAGTTTAATATTATTTATTTAAATGAATTAAAAGAGCCCTTTCATGCCTATCCTTGAATCACTTAACTAATCAAGGTTGATGTAGGATATAGAAAGTAATTAGTAATAAGTAACTAAATACTTTTTGGAGAGAGTAATTTGTACAGTAATCTAATTACACTATTGAGTATGTAATTAGTAACTAGTAGTTAATTACTTTTTCAGAGTAACTTACCCAACACTGTATAAAACATAACTACTTTACTTTGTAATGTTGTGATTTGGTGACCAAAATTTGTATTTCAGTATGTACTACCATTTTTCTAAAAAATGCATTCAGTGTATTCTTGCTTTCTCTCTTACCAACCACATTTACCACAGTATCTCACACAGTGATCGCTCTTTTTGTATGGAACTTAAATAACAAAGTTTTACAAGCATAAAAGAATCACAGTCTGTGTGCACCGTATAGCGTCTGACACATTGTCAAGCATCGATGAGTGTTGCTTGTTATTTCTAATGTGAGTTTAAACGCATTAACACGTTTCACCACAGCTAACAGAATATTCTGCTTGTTTGGAGACTTTGTTTCTTATTTCTTTTTGGACTGGACTTTTTTAGTGAATATTTGTCAGTTTTTTTCACAAGCAATTTTCAAGTCTTGACACACACAAGCTATTTTTGAGTATTAAATTGTTATTGCTCAGGACGAAAGAACACATGTGGACCTTTGGTGATGACATATAGTACCCCTATATTTAAAATAATTGTTTTAAACCAATTTTAACGATAAAGCAATTAAGAAATGAAAAACGAAATTCTCTAAAAGGGCAGAACACAGAGATCCTGGGAATACAGTTCAACTCTTTTGTTTAAATACTTTCACTCTTCTCTGCTGTTTTTTAGCAATCGATACCATTTCGTTCCTTTGAACCAAGACGTTGCTCTTTTTCTCAGTTTGTTCTGTGCTCCGAATAATCGGATTCTCTTTTCCTAGCTAATTTTTTTAATATGTCTGGCCAATCCTCCGCCCATATTCTCTCACTGTCTGTCTCTTCTAACATTGCAAATGTGGATTACAGCTCTGCTCTGAGGCAATGCCAATATTATTTGTCAATATAAGACAGCACCATCATTCCATTAGTGTATTTTCCATTAGAGATGCAGTTTGCTTGGCTCACCCGTGCCAATTCTTGGTTCTCTTCTTATGTTTCAGCACTTCAGAGTTAAGCGAGCTTCAAATGACTCCAAATGCAGGATGTTTCGATGGCTGGCACTCGCGCTGGCAGCCAATTGTTGACAGGACTTTTCTCTGGCCGCTCTCCTGTTGTGCAGGACAATCAATTCTCAGCAACAGCTAGATAATTAAGGCAATAATAACTTTGTTAATGCTGCGTGCAATGAGAGGACAGCAAGAAAAGCCAACACATCTGATAGAGATTGAGTCCCGTTTTGCTTCAAATACTTCCTCCCAAAGTAAAGGAGAAGTAAATAAAGTTTAAGTGGGACGGTCACTCCAAAACGGGCCGGGGGTTTGAAGAGGCTACATTGATTTCAAGTCACAAATTGTTAAGGAGAGATACATAAATTTGGGGGTTACAAAACTGTATCTCTTTATAAAAGGTTTTAACTTAATATTATGAGATTGATAGTTCCTGGTTGCTGATTGGCCAGTTTTGCCATCAAAAATGTGAACATGTTGTCATCTCTTTTTTGAGGCAGGCAAAAAAACTGCGCCCAAAGAGTAGGACCTGATGATATGTTCATATCATGTCGTACTTGAAGTAAATAAGAGATGACGACACGTGATGTTCACATCTTCGGATTCTGAATTATTTGTTTCTGTGGCAACAACATTTTGTTTATGTTCACATTAAAGTCCCGGTGAATCGGAAGTCGCGATCGACTTGCATTGTTATGTATTTCAGAGTGAAACGGGAGGTTAAATAATAAATAACAGCAAATTGATTGGATCTAGAAAAGTAGGCGGGTCCAGAAAAGGAACTGGCAGCAGATTGACAGTTAAAGAAGAGGGGCTTGCCAATGGTCTGCCCAAGCCGCCAAACTGACGTAACAAGAAAGTCTGCCATTCCAGAAGTTAACTTTCTGGGGGTTTTTTAGATTAAAAGGACAAAAATCTGAGAGAAATAAAGTAGACTTTCTAGTCTGAGTTCTGGAACGGATATTCCGAAATTCATATACATCCCACTGGAGGAAGATGTTGCGTCTGCAGCACTGACACATGACTCATTCCCAGCAAACAACATTTCGATAACTCTGCAGCAATTTTTCTATGAGCATTTCTACTCCCACCGAGTGAAATCATTTTTTGGCCGTTCTCTTCTCAGCATGGCTGTCAGCCACTATCAGCAGTTACCTGTAGAACAAGAGTCTCAGATAAAGGAAATAACCCTTGATGAGTATGCATGAGGCCAACAGACAGAGCTCATTTAGACTGTCACTATCCATTATAGAGGTTTCCTGCAAAAGCCTTGAAGAATCTGCCAGACGGCATTATAGTCCTTCTCTGTCACTAATTTAAAGCCGGTATGATGTTCAACTGTTGTGCTCTGCTGTTTTTATAAGGGCAATCCACCACAACAGATGCATCGTCCCAACTCGCTGATGGATTTATTTCCTGGTGGTTTCAATATACTGTACATGACAGAACATCTGTTTGTGTTGACGGCCACAAAAACAAATCTGACCCCAATTAGACTCTTCTAAATTACTTTAATAGCTACATTTGTTGGACAGCCCTGCTGTTTTTACAGCCTTATAATTGATCACTTGTTCATTGTTGATCGGTCTTGTTTTTTATTCAGGGACATGGCTGCCAGCATCGAAATCATGCAGCTGGACTTTGAGATGGAGAACTTCACCAGCCAATCGGTCACCAGAAGAATCAACTGGAACATCGATTACCGGGGTCAAACTTCAGTCTCGGATGCGGAGAAGGTGGTGACAGAACTGACGGTCGTGCAGAAGGACATCCAAGCCATCATTCCACTTTCAATGGTAAGGAGTTCCTCCAAGTAGAAGTTGAGTAGAGCTTATGAATTCATCAGAAATTCTGCAATAAGTCCAGTGTGGAAATTTTGCGTCATCTAGTGGTGAGGTTGCGAAGTGCAACCAATGGCTGAGTCCACCCATCCCTTTTGAAGCACTAGGGTGCTAAGATGACGTCACGTTTTCGCTTCTTTTTCGAAGGAGATGATGTTTTAACGAAACGCACTCTGTAGAGCAGTTTGTCCATTTAGAGATACTAGAAACAATATGGCAAATTCCATGTAAGGGGACCTAGACATAGATTATAATCAACACTACACAGAGAAATCCACCACACCACTTCCTAAGACCCATTAAAAGCCTATTGTTCAACACATTATCATATTCTAAGAATAAAGCTCATCGTCTTCATATTGTTTCGCAGCCGCATTATCTTTTAAGAGGCTGGCAGAAAAGTTCACACTTTTCACAGTGAGACTTTAAGGTAATAGGTCTGTGGAAAGGGCTTGAAAGTAATCCACTGTATGCTTATCCACTCACTCCGGGAGAAACTCTTTTATTCACCCATTAAAATTCATTCAGAGCAGTCAGTGTTAAAGTGTCGCTGGGGCCACCTGCCCTCCCCATCATTTTCGTGTATTTTCAAAGCCTAGCATGATTCACTACATGGGTACCAGGTGCAGAAGAAGACACCCCCTTCCCCCGAAACCCACTGGTGGGTTTCAGAAGACCTGAGCAGGCAGAATATAGCGCTTCAAATATAACAAGAAGTGAATACAAAACAAGACGTTCGTGAGGGAAATACTAAAATCTGCTACGGTGCAGGAGCCAAGAATTGTTTTCTTTTTTCGTGGTTTCCCCCTTCACACAAATAGGCAAGTGGAGGCCAAGAACAGAGCAGTGTTAAATACACCACAGATTAGTTACAGCCACGATTTCTTTCTTGGTAGCATTCAAGAAGTCAGCTGATTGGACAAAAATCTGTGTAGTGCAGGATGAGTCATCAAACCTTTTGGTCCGTTTTTCCAGGAGAGGAAGTCCGTAAATTTGAAATCTGTACATTTACTTAGTTTAGTTTTTATTTATTTATTCTTTTTTTTTTGTCTATGTTTAGGAATATATAGGATATTCTCTAGGCCGGTCAAATGATTATTCATGATTATTGTATGCAAAATAAGTTTTTGTTTACATAATATGTGTGTGCACTGTGTATAATAATTATGTATATATAAATACACGCACATACATGTATTTATTTAAGAAATATGTTTTATGTGTGTATACATTTTTATATTTATTTATAGTTTATATTATGTATATACATATTTAATGTTTACATATATAATTTTTCATAATATTATACATGCATAAGTGTGTATTTATATATACATAATTATTTTACACAGCACATATTATGTAAACAAAAACTTCTATTTTGTGTACGATTAGTCGCAAATAATCGTTTGACAGCCCTAATATTTTCTTTACATATAGCCCATTTTAAGCATGTCCTCATGTACTAATTTTAGACCTTGAAGTGTAAAACCCATAAATGAAATGTTGTGAGAAGTATGTGTATGAAGAAGAAGCCTGTTAATGATTTCAAGACAGTTGGGAAAACAGTTAGCAAGCAAAACATTGGTAACACATTGGTAACACGCTATGCCACAGTAGACTGAAATCCTGAAGCACCCGAAAGGTCCTCCTGCCCAAGAAGGCCCGCCTGGCTCGTCTTAAGTTTGACAATGAACATAAAAATGATTCAGAAAAGGCTTTGGCGAAAGTGCTGGCACTGCTGTGAGACCAAAATGGACTCCTGTGTTTGGAGGGAGAGAAATGCTGACTATGAGCCCAAGAACATCATGTCTACAGAGAAGCACAGTGTTGGAAACATTCTGCTTTAGGGCTTTTTCTCTGCTACAGGTATACAGGATGACTTCACCGCATTGAGGGGCTGAGGGACGGGCCCATGTACCGTAAAATCTTGGACGAGAACCTCCTCCCCTTAACTAGGTCACTGAAGATGGGTCATGGATGAGCCTTTAACATGACAAAGATGCAAAACATATTGCCAAGACAACCAAAGAGTGGTTTAAGGAGAAGCACATTAAATGTCCTAGCCAGTCTCTAGACCCTAGTCCTATAGAACCTCTGTGAAGGAGGCTAAAACTCCAATTTGCTGAGCGACAGCCAAGAAACCTTAAAGATTGACAGAGGAGTGGACTAAATGTATCCGGACACATGTGCAAACCTGGTGACCAACTATCAGAAATGTCTGACCTCTGTGCTTGCCAACAAGGGTTTCTCCACAAAGTACAAAGTTATGTTTTGCTTGGGGATCAAATACTTATTTCACTGACTGAAATGCAAATCAATTTATAACCTTTATATTACATTTTTTTCCCCTGATTTTTTAAAATATTCTGTGTCTATCAGTTAAAATAAACCCACCATAAAAATTATAGACCCTTCATTTGTTTGTAAGTAGGCAAACTTACAAAATCAGCAGGGGATCAAATACTTATTTCCCTCACTGTATATATACACGTGACAAGATATAAAGCTCCATCATTGCGTCAAACACCTTTTGTATAAAAAGCTATTGAGGTGGTAAAGGAAAAACCGCCAGCATACGACATAGCAGGATCCATCATATAAAGCTCCAGCATTTCCCAAGCAGGCTCAACAATTACCCCACCCCCCCTCCCCCCACAAATCCACTCTCTCAACCTCTATTAACATGAGCCGCTCTTATAGAGGGGCAAGTGCCCTTTAACACTGACACAGGATCAGCTGTGCATTTTCTCTTCAAATAGCTCTGGTTGGGCACAGGGGCCAGTCCTCCATCAGCACTCAGGGGGCAGAGGATGCGTTGCCTACATTGGCTTCACTGCTGCCTTCTGCTTCAATAGTGCATCATGAATAAAATATGACACCCAGGGCTACTATCACACACTAACACGCGCTCCACCAACTGAACACACACACACGCACATACATTCTGATGAAAGAATGGTCAGTGTATATGAAACAGAAGCCATGATGGGTGGTCAGGATTGCTTTAATGTGAGAGGCATAGTGTCAGGGATGCATTTTTAAAGGTACAGTTCGCCCAAAATGAACAATTCTTTAATTATTTAGTCCATGTTATTTCAGTATTATGTGCTGTTCTTTTCTGTGGAACACAAAAGGCAAACGCAATGTTTTGAAGACTCCTCCTCATACAGCTTTTTTCTATACCATGACGGTTTATAGTAAGCACATCTAAAATGCCATCAAAGTAGGTCTACGTAAAGCGCCAAACCTATTGGACTACTTTTATGTTTGATCGTTTCAGAGTTATTATAGTTTTGTTTTTAGTTTTATTCATATTTTAAATTAGATTTTATTTTTAGATGTTTCTTTTTTATGTTAATTTTACTTACATTTTTAGCAGTTTTGTTATATGCTTGTGTAATGTTATTATTAGTTTATGTTTCTTTATAAGATTATTTTTATTTTTTGTTTATTATTATAATTTGCTTGTGTCATGTTATTATAAGTTTATGTTGCTTTATAAGATTATTTTTATTTTTTGTTTATTATTATAATTTGCTTGTGTAATGTTATTATAAGTTTATGTTGCTTTATAAGATTATTTTTATTTTTTTGTTTATTATTATAATTTGCTTGTGTCATGTTATTATAAGTTTATGTTGCTTTATAAGATTATTTTTATTTTTTGTTTATTATTATAATTTGCTTGTGTCATGTTATTATAAGTTTATGTTGCTTTATAAGATTATTTTTATTTTTTTGTTTATTATTATAATTTGCTTGTGTAATGTTATTATAAGTTTATGTTGCTTTATAAGATTATTTTTATTTTTTGTTTATTATTATAATTTGCTTGTGTCATGTTATTATAAGTTTATGTTGCTTTATAAGATTATTTTTATTTTTTTGTTTATTATTATAATTTGCTTGTGTAATGTTATTATAAGTTTATGTTGCTTTATAAGATTATTTTTATTTTTTGTTTATTATTATAATTTGCTTGTGTCATGTTATTATAAGTTTATGTTGCTTTATAAGATTATTTTTATTTTTTTGTTTATTATTATAATTTGCTTGTGTAATGTTATTATAAGTTTGTTGCTTTATAAGATTATTTTTATTTTTTGTTTATTATTATAATTTGCTTGTGTAATGTCATTATAAATTTATGTTGCTTTATAAGATTATTTTTATTTTTTGTTTATTATTATACTTTGCTTTTGTAATGTTATTATACGTTTATGTTGCTTTATAAGATTATTTTTATTTTTTGTTTATTATTATATATATTTATTTTTATGCCTTAAACTTATTTCAGTTTATTTCTGAGGTAACATTTGATTGACGGATGACAGTCCACGTGAGCTACATGATCAGTTACTGATAGATCGTTCCGCTGATCATTCACATCTGTGAAGAGTCTGTTGCGTTTCAAGGCAATTGGCTTTAAAATGTGCACGTGATCTCCGACAATAAAGAAACAAAGGCATTCAAACGCAGTCGCGCATCACACAGAGCTTGCGTGTCGTTTTCTGTCCACTGGTTTTGAGCTTTTCTTGTTCTATTTATTGCTTTTAGCCTTTATTACGGCAGGGCCAGCAGATATTTTGGCCTTTTTTTTCTTTCGGCCGAAACCGAAATGTCATTTTCGTCAGCCGAAATTTCGGTGCATCACTGGTTGTTTTATCACAAAATAGCGTACCTTTGAATGCTGTGAATGACCTTTTGAATCAAGTATTGACTAGAGAGCCATCTAATAAGCAGAAGGTCAAGTTCTCTCTGGATTTCCAAGCCTGTTCTCTTTAATATGACTATAAATCAGTGTTTTGAGGACGGTGTAATCTGGCACAGTCAACTCTAGCTTCATTCTGCTATGAAACACCTTTTTCTAATTGATTCCCAGCTAATAAAATCAGATTCCATTACAGAAGTTCAATGGGCTTCGCGTTGACTCGAAAAGGCCCGTAGTTTAATGCAAGGCCTTTGATCACAGTACTATGCATCCTTATTTAAATCCTCAATTTACTGCTAGGAAGCAAGAATCCATGTTGCAGTGCGCTCAGCTCGCGAAAAATCTCACGGTAAAGCAGTCTGTCACCTCAACAGTGTCTTATATCAAACAGCCTGCATCTTTGTATACTATTGTATGTGATAAGAAGCCCAGGTTTACCTTGCTCTGACTCGGTGTGAAGTGTTTAATGGCTTGCAAAAGCCTCCTTGCTGTTATTTACGGCTGGTGCTGTCTGTATCCATCTGAGCCGCCCGTTTCACTCATCACGAGATGCTCGGCTCCTGCTGTCTGTCACTGTAAATTCTGCCAGCAACACAAACTGTACTGCGCTTTGCGTTCTCTGCTGCACACACAAACAAGGCTGTGTCACTTTGCAATATTTCTGAATGCTGATATGAGCCGTGGAAGTGTTATATCACTAAAACTGTCTAAAACCTAGCACCTTGTTGTTTTAGGACATGCATGCCATTTTCTGAAGAACCTTACAGAAGCATTTACAAAAAGAACCACGTCATTACCTTATTTCTTAACAGAGGGTACCATAGTAATTCTGTTTTGATTATGATATTAGTATTCATTTAAATTATCTTTTGCTAAGCGTCCCAGTGTGTCCACAGCCATCTGTTGTGCTTTTTGGTTTCAGTGGAAGAAATGACAGCAGCAGGTAATACCAGGGTTTTCCAACACGAATCGTATGAATAAAATAAATTCTATGGGCGGACTGTTGACCTTTAAAGTTTACCTGCATAAAAATGAGATGTCAGGTTAAGAATTCAGCTCCAGAATGAAAGCCTCGCGTGGGCACATAATGAATTTTATTTCGTTGTGCGAGTACCCAAGACTTCCATTTAAACAAGGCAGGCGGGTAGGCCAGTAATGCACTTTGAATAAAAATGATATTTACGCAGATTCGGCTGCAGGGTATCAGTACTGTAATTCTGAGCTAATAACTCATTTACTCAGTGGGGAGATATTAAATACAACCTCGTTCAGATTAGGTTTGCAAGACGAACGTTTATGACCCTTTTTGGCGTAGTGATTTCTGCTTTGTTTTGACGTGAAGAAAGTGGGAATAAATGAACTGTGGTTTAGTTATTTTGTAAAAGGCTGTTTCTGTAATACAGATTCATAATAAAGAATCGTCATGCTACACATGATAAAGTGATGATGGTTTTGATATTGCGGTCACATTTACATTTATGCATTTGGCAGAAACTTGGTCTCCAAAGTGATGTGCGGTGCTTTGAAGGAATACATTTTTCGTCAGCATCTGAAATCCCAAAAGCTGTGCGCTGCCAAGGCAACGTTCAACCAACTCACACATTATCAGCAAGGAGAAACGAGACTTCATCATTCATTCTCCTAGCCTTCTGTGATATTCCACGTGCGCATCTGATTTCTTTCTCCCTTTTTAAACACCTATTCTGAAGCAAAAGACTCGATGGAAATTTCCCCTCAAATATGCGGTTTTGATTGAAGCGTGAGGGAGCGCGAGCTGCATAATCTTTTCTTTATTCCTGAGGGCCACAAGGGAAATAATTTACAGTTAGTCGTGCAACATCCCCGCAGCACTTCTGACCAAAATAATGAATAGATTTTTGCTGGAAAGCAATTGTGGGGCCAATGTGCTCTTTAATTGGCTGCAGCTTTTGAAGTGTAATTGAAAGCCTATTTATTTGCATGTGTCATCCAACAGGAAAACTTTTAAATTGGTAAACTGAGGCTGCAGTGTTTTAAAAGTGAATCCATACTTTGTGTACGGAGGTTTTATGCTGAGTATATGGAAATATCGGTCTTATTTGAGGTTGTCAGAAACGGCTTTTTCTGTTGACGTGGAGATATTTTGACAGACTTCATCACTTTCTTATGGACATATTTACACAAATTTTCCCATGACAGAGCATGTTCTGGTTAATCATTTATTCTAAAAAGAGGCAAAAGATACATCTGTTTTTAATAGAATGCAGCGATACTAAATTTCTTCACCGATACCGATAGTAATATCTGCCGATACGATAGTTCTATGGTTATATTAACTCGCATTAACTAAATTCTGAAGATTAAAATAATATTTCGTAATTTTCCGATATTGAACTATCGAACGATAGGCGGTAGTGTGAAAATGTGCTTTTATTGACCGAGACCGATTATTGGCTGATATATCGGTGCATCTCTAGTTTTTTATATAAAAAACAAAACAAAAAGGTGGTTCTTCTCTGACTGGTTCATAGCAAAGAAGATGTTTTGAACTTCCAGACCCTCTCAATTGCACGCAACAGAACTAATATACTGTATTTTTATTTAAGCAAATAGAATGACAACTTAACTTGGCACTTGGTGATTGTTTCTATTGTAAGAGCAGCTTTGCCATTTTGTGTTGTTTTGATAATCAGCCTAAGCTGGATCATGATCCTACTGGTTAAAGACCTCTCAGTTTAAATGAGCATGGCATGTTTAAGTTCAGGTGTCTTTATAACCAGTCAACCAGAATTTATACTGTTTGGACATGTTCCTCAGAGAGAAGGAAACGCATGGCTTTTGACTTTACAAGGATAATACAGATACTATCTTTACACATTCAGATTCCCTGTGCACTGGACTCATGCTAACCTCCTGACTCATACCCTCTCTTTTTGTCTTTCTCGCTCTCTCTTGCATATCCAGGACACTGAGATCATCAACACGGCGGTTCTTACTGGCCGCACTGTGGCCATCCCGGTCAAAGTGGTTTCCATAGAGATGAACGGAGCGGTCACTGACGTCTCTTCCTTCGTGCAGTGCAAGTCGTTCAACGAAGATATCGTCAAGGTATGTCGCGCCCGCGCCAAGAGGTCCAGTCAACCGGGATTCCGCTGCCTCCTGTATGCATTTATAATGAATTGCATCACTTAGGAGATCATAAAATGCCCATCGAAAGCTCATTTAAGTGGAGTTTTGATATGCTCTTGTGGCCATTGCTTTTCTGATCCCCTGAAGGGATCGTTGGCTTTTCAATCCCAGACAGTTCATCAGAAGTGTTTAGCGTGCCGCGAAACAGCGTCTCTCTCCGCTTGGCAACACTTGACCTGTGTTTAATATTTCCAAATGAAGAGTCCCACTGAAAGCGCCGCAGTTGGGTACGGAGGCCCTTTTTATGAGACTAAGTGAAATGACTCGGGCATCCAGAGAATCAGTTGTAAATAGAGTCCGGACTCGTGGGGGAAATTGAATTAAATACTCGAATGAAGTTCTCATTTCAATTTCACCGCTTGGCTTATGTTTTTAAGTTAAGGAATCCTGCTTTTACTCTTGATGAACAAAGTTTATTAAGATTTAAGAAATTAAATCTTAATAAATTAATAAAATAATTTAATAAAAGGTAAAGACTACATTTACTATAAATAGCGAACATGAAACAAGCATGCATGATGTTGTGATGAACATCGACTGCTATTCAGTAAATATTAATAAAAATAACGTAATAAACAATATTATCTAAAGGCAATACATTAGTGTTTATTATAGTTTTTTTTTTTCAAGGAAAGACCAAATTTCAGTGAGCTTCCGTACTGCATGTGCCACTCTGAACTTAAAGTCCCCCTGTGTTCGATAATTTTATCCATTAAGACTAATCTTTGACCATCATAATTACATATTTAAACCTTTTTTTCTTGTGAAAATTATTTTTCCTGTCTTAAAATAGCTTGAATGGAACTGTACACATATGCAGATATAGGAATATGCAAATTAGCCCCGCCTCCACTCAATCGCACTCGGCAGTTCAGACGCTGCTAAAACTGAAAGTGAAACTAAAAATGAAACTGAGAGCTGACACAGTAGTGCAGCGATTGTTTCAGCACAAATCTATGCGCCATCTTTGCATATTTATGCCTCAAACTGCTGATCCACAGGGGTCAAATGAGTTGATGTGATTGGTTACAGGTTTATGATGTCATTAACTGGGGAAGTTTTAAACTGCATTTTTAATCTGTCTTTGATAAACTGCAGTTTTATGAAGAAAATACTCTGCAATGCTTTAAAATGATACATTTGCACATGGTTTGTCTCAAAGCACATTTAAAACACCATATAAACAACATAAAGACGTGATTTTCACCACATGAGGTCTTTAAAATCTTCACAGCGTTTGTGAATGAATCCTCTCGTGGATTAATCAGTTCTGCCTGTTTCCTCCCAAGATTCACAGTATCTCTATCTAAAAAGAAAATCTGTGGATATGCGGAAGTACTCGAGCCGAAATGCTGATCAAGAATCAAGAAATCTCTAGGTTTTTCCCACGTGTTTTTCATTTGCGTGGGAGCAACATCACAAGCGCACATGCAGTTTAAAGCAAACATGCCTGCTCTCATAATTCACTTCTCTGTATTGGCACCAGGGGGCAGTTGTTTTTCCTGAAGGCTCGTAAATACATAAATACAATTCCAGCCTCCTTAAGGAAAGCAACAATTTCACTCTTTTCTATCTGCTCCGTAGCACAACAAAGCTAAAGTAGAAATCCACTTCAACTATAAACTGTATCTAAATCGTGAAGAAATAACATTACGCCTCAGTGTGTCATCTGTCTGCGAAGATTGAGATCCATAAGCCGTCCGAGATGGGGCCAGTGGGCATGCGTTGTTTATCTGTCCTGAGATTCAGAATAGGCGCGTGTGCCGCAGAGCCCGGGCACAGCATTAGTTTCGGTGTTATTGAGTGGCTTTGCTCGGCCACCCGGGCCATTGAACTTTGGAGGCTAATTCAAGATGAGCCCTTCAAGCTGAGACAACATGAGTCCTGACAGTTCAATAAAACGCTCGGTGCAGTGCCGAAAAAAGCGCCATACACAAGACAAAGGTTACGGGCTCCAGTAACATGTTATTCAAAAGGTATTCATGAGTGTCTGTTATAACAAAGCTTTTTCCCCGGAGCTGAAGCTTTTACTTCGGGATGACAGATGGGCACATGCACGACTGTGACAATGACGTCAGATGCTTCGTCCACAGAGTGACTTTTAATATCTTGTTTGCTTGAAGGTTTCAGATTTGACAATACAGTCTGTTAAACCCAGCCAGGTGTGTCTAATTTTGCCAAACATTGTGTGTATGTAGACACATATTTCACTCATGTAAAAATGCTTTTTAGTTTCGTTAACTTATGTTCAGGGAATGTTTGCCAGCTTTGTCTCAGATCCCTGTCTTACAGTCAGTCATGTTTTTGGTCATGTTTATTTCCTGTGGTGCTCAAATATAGAAGTGATGCCTCACTTGCGCGAACTAGCGCGGCACATTTATCACATAATAAACCAAAATGCGTCCCTGGCATCTACTGGCTAACAGTCGCTATTTTAATTGGTTTGCAAAAATATTCCGACAAAATGTGTAGTGTGCACTAAATGATGAGACGCTGTGGAGCTTTGTGTTTGCGAGCAGAAAATTGTGAACAGTTTGTCCCAGCTGATGTTACATCTCTAGGCACTGATGGTCACAATGGCCATCTGAGAGCGCACACATTTGATATGTTTACTGATTCCAATATGAGCAGTTGATTTAATAACAGCAAGTACATATATCATTTTTATCTTTCGTATTTAAATTGACAGTACTCCAAAAATAACAATTCTGTCATTTATTCAACATCATGTCATTTAAAATGTGTGGAACACAAAAGAAGATATTTTGAGAAATATCTCGGTGGTTTTGTGTCCATACGATGGACGTCAGTGGGGTCCAATGTTGTTTGGTTATCAACTTTTATCATAATATTTTCTTTTGTGTTCTGCAAAGTGAAGTCACACAGAGTTGGAATGACATGAGGGTGAGCAAATGATAAAATATTTTATTATAAATATTTTATATATATATTTGATTAATATTTTAATATTTATAGTCCTATTAAGTTGCAACACAGTCTCACACGAACTGTAATCTATTCATTTGTGTTTACTGACACGAATTTCCCCCCTTTTTGTGTCAGTCAGCACGACTTTAAATCTAATATATTTTAATATGCGGTATCTTTCATATGTATAAATATATATCAACGCAATCTGATGGGAATTCATACCTATTTTACAAGGTGGCTCATTCGTGTGAATTCCTGTTCCCTACGATCTCATTGGTATGTTTTGTTGTGATTTGACTTTTCCCCTGTGACGTTAGGTTTAGCGGCGGGGTTAGGGGAGCCATTTATCATTGTTTTGCCACCTCGTGAAAGTCTCCTTTTTAGCAAAATTAGCCATTGCCGCTGTGATTTTGGGGTTTGGGGTGAAGTAAGGTGTTGGTTAGCCACATCCTAAAATATGTACGACTTCTTTTGATATGTGAAGTGAAAGTGACCTATTTGTCAGGAATGGTGACCCATACCCGAAACGTGACCTCTGCATTTAACCCATCCAGAGAGTAGTGAACACACGTACACCCGGAGCAGTGGGCAGCATTCACTGGCCCTGAGAATCGAACCGGCAACCTTCTGGTCACGAGTCCGACTCTATAACCATTAGGCCACGACTGCCTGAAAAAAAAGGTTGTGCTCACTGACACGAAAAAATGTGGGGATATTCGTGTCCAAGAACATGAGTTAATAGATTCCAAATTTTGTGTCTATGCAAGTAAGCAAGTATATGTCTTGTATGGTATATGCTGTATGGTCACATAGAATATTCTTAGTCTTATTATTTTACGAACAATTCTTTTTACAGGAGGTCTTGTACATAATGTACACACAAACATTGACACACATTTTTTGTAACAAATTATGAAGCCATGCAAAAACAATTATATCATTTAGCAAAAATGCTCACATATGAATAAATGATGGGAACAAATTCTTATGTGTGGTCACAGTTTAATATTTTTGTATGTCACGCTGTGCAGGGCTTGGTATGGTATGGTAAAAATAAAGTAAAAAGTATAATTACTTTTACAGTTAGTATTGCTATTGTAATTTTTTTTACATTTTACAATAATACCATCATTTTCCTATTTTCTACATTTTCTTTTTGCTTAAACCGTTTGCTAATCTGTCTTAATTGTCTCGACTGTTCTAAAATGCATCTTCTGTAAAGTTGCTTTGCAACAATGCAAAATGATGAAAAGTGCTATGAAAATGTGAGTTGAATTAAATGTCCCTTCTGTTTGGATGGTTACGGTGGGGCTTGTTGGACTAAACACAGCTGGCGGGTGTTGAGGCTGAGGGTCTCTCGATGGGCGGCACTATCCTGACCTCGCCCCCTACACTCCTCTGAAACCACGCGAAGTGCCAGGGCAGATTAGCGGTTCCATGGCACGCTTACCGCAGGCAGGCACATAAAAGTACTTTCAGCTGGCCCCTGCTAACTAGTGACGCCCACAGTCCTTAACTGCTTTTGACTTGGAATTATCCAGCCAAGTTTATTAGAAGCCCCAGGAGCAAGCGGGTCAAGACTGAGTTCACATCAACAGAAGTGGCTCAGCAGGAACACGGTTAAGAGACCGTGGAGTGCTGTTGGAACCTAAGAGGAAATTTCAGCAGAAATGTAAAGGTGAAGCGTGTAATTCTGTCTCCTCCAGTGTTACCAAGAGATGTTGCGAAAACACGGCATGGTGTTAATTGGCTAACGAATTTGCCAAATGATTATTGGTCGGTCTTTTTTTGTTGAGAAACTTTTTTTTCTTTTTTCTTAAATCATGCTATAACAGTTTCTTAAACCTTAGATTCAGGCCAAGCCATGAAGTTTTTCGTTTGAACATGAAAAGCTCTCTCTCACCACCCTTTCAACCCCCATATGTCCGTTTTTCAGGAGTATGATTCATATTTTTCCACTGAATAACAGTGAGTTTCCAGCAGGGTCTCTTAAAGGCTACCGGGGTGAGAGTCATCTCCTCTGATCAATTCCCTGTATTGATGGTATGTATAGGAGTGGGAGCTGTCGCCGAGACCTACATATTTTATTACACAGATATCCCCGCTGTGATGAATTCATGGGCTTGGCTAGACTGCAACTGCCGACCTCCATTTGAGGGAGATTAGGTTCTCTGATTACAGTGTCAGCTGCCTCGGACCCCCAGATAAATCATAGATGCTATCCCAAAAGTAAAGCTTAGACTGTCTATTACAGTAAATAATTTCTTTTTAAAAACTGCTGTGTGTATAAGGAATGTGTTGGTGGACCTGGAGGAATAAGATAAAAGCAGATTTTCTGGTCTCTTTTGGTGCGTCTCTAGGTGTAGTAATGAAATTGCCTAGAGACTTTGAAATCTGAAAATGTACACGTTTTGGTGTGTATATTGGAGTTTGTGAGACTTGGGAAAAAATGAACGGATTGAACTGAATAACAATTTAAGATTTGAAAAAACGTGGATAAAAGGAGGATAAAAGCTGTCAGACGTATTCTTAAGGGGTGTTATTTTAAGAAGCATGTATCTAGTAAAAAAGATTGTGTTTGTTTTTATGAAATGTGTGTGTTATTGAATTGAAATAAATTTAATTTAAACTGCCAATTTAGAAAGTTGCCATTCATAACTTTGTGGTTAATAATAAACAAACATCAGTTATTGAGCAAACACATAAGAACCAGTGTTCAAAACTGTCTCTAATTCACTTTCCTAATTCACAAAGGTAAACTCAAAATTATGATGATTATGACAGATTTTGTGGTAAATATTAGTTTGACTTTTACCTAACCATAGGTAAAGTAACAATTTTATTTTTAAGTTACAACCAGAGGTAACAATGTAGATGCAAAAGTTATGAATTGCAGCTTTAACTACAACTGATGATAAAAATGAGTCTTGTTCAAGAACAGCTAGACAGAATGCAACTTTTTTTAAAGGGGTCATATGACACGGCTAAAAGGAATATTATGGTTTGTTTTAGATGTAATGCAATGTGTATACACGATTTAAGGTTAAAACGCTGTATTTTCCGCATGCCGTGCATGTTTGTATCTCCTCTTTGCCCCGCCTCTCTGAAACGTGCAGATTTTTTACAAAGCTCATCGCTCTGAAAAGCGAGGTGTGCTGTGATTGGCCAGTTAACCAGTGCATAGTGATTGGTGGAATACTGCAAGCGTGTGACGGAAATGTAACGCCTCTTACCATATTTGGAACATCAGGTTCCAACGCAATTGTACTGACAGGTACGCCCACCTTACTGCCGTATACATTTGGGCGGTCTTAGCACGAACTGACGTAGATTTGTGGGGGTGTGGTTACACGAGGCGTTTCAGGCAGGTCTGGGTGAGCATTCGCTTTTAGATAGAATGCATCTTTTGTTCCGACACTTACATATTTGCAATTTTACATGTCTAATACATGCATGGGCAACTTATAATACACCAAAGACACAGAAAAATACGACCCCTTTAATGTGACCTACTTCCAAGGGCAAAATAGGGATTAAAAATGAAACAACTAAAAATAGCACATTTATTTTTTATTTATTTATCATTTTTCAATATCAGAATCAGGATAACAATAAAGAAAAATACACAAAATACATGTCACAGTGTCATCAAAATAAACAGAATACATACACAAGAAAAATAAAAACAATTAGGGTTGCACGGTAAACCGGTTCTGGAAATTTACCGGTACATGTTTGATTTCAAACGGTTCAATACCAGAATTTTGCTTGTTTCGGTACTTGAAACGCTGCTGTTCCAGAGTTCACCACTATGCAGCAGTATGCCGCAGAACCGGCAACATAGAAGAACAAGATGAATCGCTCTACAAGCACTTTTGCGACCATTTAAACTGAGACACTGAGTGATTTATTACAAATTCGGCTCTTTCTACTTTTGCTGAGAGATCTTTAGATTGTTTTACAGTTTTACGTATATTCTACATGCTACGATGTGTCTGTACATCCCCATTCAAGAACATACATCGCATATATAACATCATCTCTGTTCCAGACATCTCAGTGAGCCTACTCATCATCATGAAGTTCTCTTTCACGTCTTATATATGTTCTTATACTGTCAAATACACACGCTGTTATGTCAAAACACAAAAAGTTCACATAAGCACAGTCCATTGTATTTTAAATGTATATCTGCATCAAAAAGAATTAGCCTTAAAGTGACAGTAACCTAATAAATCTGTGTCACATATTAAAGAGAAAATGAAACTTTTGTAGCTTTATTTAGAGTCATTGCATATTTATTTAAGACTGTGCAGTGTTTTATTTGTATTGATCATTCAGTTTTCATCAGAAATGCTACTGTTAAATAGACCTATGTGAAACATTTAATTGTTGTTCAAAATGTTATTGTTCATATTTGTGGGATTATGATGATAAATCTATATAACCAAAGCATTTTTAATAATACAGTGTAAAAATAAAAAAAACATTTGTTCATTATAAAAATAGCCAAATAATACATTTTTTTATGTATTTCAATGTTCATTTTGTTTAACTTTAAATGTCATCTTGAAGCCCCCTTGGAAGTCAGCTCAGACCCACTTGTGGACCCCCCTGTTGCGAACCACTGATATAGGCTATTGACTTTGAAGGTTTTGTCAGCGACTCTATTTAGTAAATGTACTGTGAATTATCTTCATTCTGAAGGCAAATGTTGACATATGCGATTAATGTGATAAAGCAAACAGCATACCAAGTAATTGATTTAAATACAGTTTTTATCTGATTGACACCTTTCTTTGATGCCTACTGTCATCCACTTGCTCTTCCATGTGAAGACATGTTGAGTCTGTTTGTTGTTTAGATAATATTCCCTAATCTGTCTCTGCTCTCTTCGACAGGTGTCCATGAATTGCGACTACGTGTTTGTGAACGGGAAAGAGACGCGCGGCTCCATGAACGCCAGGGTGATTTTCATCTACGAGCACCTCAGCGCTCCTCTTGAGCTTACTGTGTGGGTACCTAAACTGCCGCTTAAAGTGGAGCTGTCGGACAACAAGCTGAGCTTCATCAAGGGCTGGAGGGTTCCCATCCTGCCGGATCGCAGGTCAGACATACCTTTCTCTTACAACTGCACTTGCCGTTGTGTACAGATGTTTAAATCTTTGTTTTTGTGGACTCCCTGCTGGGCGTTCTAAAACGGTGTTATGATTGAATTAGTGGAGTTGTTAAGAGCGTTTATGTTAGGTCACTAAGGACTTGGTTAGTTACGATTGAGCTGATGTTGCACGAGCGCCAAACGCTATTCTTCATGCCGCTCTTTTACTGTGATTATGACAAATTGAAGTTGTAATATTGTCACCCGCTCTTGGCAGAAGATCCCTCAGCACAGGCAGTTTTCAAGATGAACCTCTCCAAAATGATTTATGATATAGAATATTCCGGATGCTTACTGGTGTCATTATGGCTCCCGTAGCGGGCTCATTCTTTTTTGATGTAAATCTCAAATTTAATTCATTAAAATGGACTATTTAAATAGGATTTGGTTATGCTAATCCAATTTAGGAGGAAGTTGTCATCTACCTCTAGCCTAGGGTGGTGTGACGTGGATATTCAATTGTACAGAATTGTTATTTCCTTTGAATCTGTCGCCATTTTTAAAGGTTAAAAAATTCCAAAACAGCTTCTTGGATTGTAGATTTGACAAAACGGGCCCATTAGTTTTGGTTTGAGTGTTTGTTTGCATGCTGTGTCAGTGTTCATTCATTATGTAAGAAAAACCTAGCTACTGTACTAAAAACGTTTTGCTATTATCAAACCTTCGTATGTGAAAAATCTTGCTGTTTTTTCTCTCCGTTCAATACGAGATACAAGTGTGTCATTAAATTTACATCTGACCTCAATTTGAGTTGCTTTGATTCAGCATCCCCCAGTATCCAACATTCCTCTCTCCTCCGTTTTATTCCACTACATCGCACAAGGTTAAGACGTGTCAACGGGCAGATTTCTGGCATTGGCCTTTAACACTCTTTGATTGATGCTAGTTCTATCAAATGGACGCTGATTTTTATTGGCTGGACAGGCTCTGTTGCATGAAATGTGCAGTTTTCTTGACATCATAATGAGCTCAAGAACAGATCCAATCTTTAAGTGTGTTCCTCGACTGCGAAGCTCTTATTAACCTGTATGAAGAGATAAGATCACATGTTGGGCTTGGTGCTCGACTGATCAGAGCTCTTGTTTTCGACCTCCATGGCAACAGGAGCCTAACGCAGAAAAGATCAAGATGCCGTTCAGCGATTGCTTTCCAATTTTCCGAGTATCTTTCATGAGACTTGTGCCTGCCAGACTCTCTAGGTTGAGAAGTACCAGCGTGTTCCCTTACATGATAACTCATTGCTTGGCATTCAGCTCAATTGAAGGTAATGGACGGGCAGGCTATGGTCTGTCAGTTACAAACAGACAGCTGTCTCTGACATCTCCAGTTATCTGATTAATTAGGTGTGTGTGTGTGTGTGGAATGGCAGAAGTGGCATTCAGCTCTCAATACTCCCCACCCCTGCCACGCTTTCTCTCTCTCGCGCTTCACACAGTGACATTTCTCTGAGAGAGATGGATTAGATGGATTCTGTGGGTTGGTATGTGTGAGGCATGCAAGAACCTTCTTCAAGCAGGTCTAAAGATGATGTGACTTTTGTTAATGGCAGCCCTCTAAAAAACGTTGTGTGTTATTAGACGGATCTGAATAAATTTGATGAGTGTATAATATATTCAAATAATAATTTCATTTTGTTATATCAATTATTAATTATTTGCTTTTTTATTTTATTTGTTTATTATATACAACACAATGTCTTCATGCGATTAATTAATTAATTAGCTATTTAGGCAATTCTTACGAAAACACTGAAATAGCATGACAGATTTCAATTATAAAACATACAATTAGGTAACACAAAAAAATGGCATCATAAAGATAATGGTCTAGTTGCACAAGATGGCACCGGTGAGCTTTTGTGACACCAGGGTCGGCAGACTAATTTCCGGTCGTAAACACTATCGTGTTGTTTTGGCTTAACGCAGTGCTCAGCAATGTAAAGAGGATCTGTCATATCGCTGAAATATTACGTTCTTATTTTTTATTTAAAAAACAACCATATTTGCCAGCCAAAAATGCTCTTTTTTTTCCCATACAGTGTTACACGACCGGAAATTAGTCTGCCGACCCTGGCGTCCCAAAAGCTCACCGGCGCCATCTTGTGCAACAGAGAATTGTGTTCTCTACCTTGGACAAAACATCATTTTGACATAGGAATTCATTATTTATGTATTTATTTCTTTTCTGCTGAAATTCTCTTTACTGTAACACGTCCTGATTTGTCTGAGTGCATTATATGCTGTAATTTAAATCTAACAAAAATGGATAAATCGATATGATGCGTGAATGTATGACAACTGTTCAAACGACTTTTTTTTCTCTCCTATCTCCTCAGAACGGCCCGAGACAGTGACGACGATGATGATGATGACCGCAAAGTGAGCCGTGGGTGTACGTTACAGTACCAGAGGGCCCAGGTTAAAGTTCTGACCCAGTTCCACACTACATCTACCGAGGGCACGAACCAGATGATCACTATGCTGGGTCCTGACTGGCAGGTGGATGTAACAGAGCTGGTCCAGGACTCTCTGAAGGTAGTGGATGCCAGAGTGGCTGAGCTGGTGGATCGAACGGTGCTGGTGGCTAATGAGTTGGGATCATCCACTCTTAAGGTAGAATATCACAAATAATGGACCATGTTTACTGGATGAATGCAGGATTATTGATTTGAAGGAGAGATGGGTGGATGGATGGATAGAGATGTACTGTACTGTTTGTAGGTTTAGGGTCATTTTCGCTTTCGTTTTTTTCAACATTATAGAGTAGTAATAGTAATCTTCAATGAATTTATAGACAACTATGGGAAATTTAGGAAAATCCTAAATAAATCTTCAGCGTATCCAACCTTTGCATAGAATTTGCAAAAAAATGACTCTTGGCTTTTCATAGACCAGTTTCTTGAGGTCTCAGACTGCTTTTTAAACATGAAACCGAGAAACTATTCAAATGCGTATTTAGTCCCAGTAGTTTATTCAGAGGCTTGGATGTTTGGAAAGAGAATCTGTCTTTTATAAAACTTCACATTAAATTAGCGAAATCATTTTTAAAGTGAAGTTTTCTTTCTTGCTATTTAGTCAGGACACAATTGGTTCATTGTGAGAGCGTTTTGATCGTTCCTGACAGCTTGAGCACAGCTCGTCATGACGTTGCCTGTTATTTTGTTTCGGGAAAGTTTTTTTCTCACCATAAACAAATTTGTACATGAAAGCAAAAGTTTGCTAATTAAACTAGGGAAAACTGCAAAGGTTATTAATAATTAATGGCTAATGCAGAACTTATGGCCAGTGTGTGCTGAAAATACCCAAGCTATGAGTACAAGAGCATCATTCCATCAAGACGCAAGGCAGCATGAGAAATATGAATAATATTGTTTATAAGTCAACGACATCAGGCATTTTCTAGCATATAGGGTGGTTCTTTGATCTTCATCTTTCACCCCATCACTGTAACCTGAGCACAAAGATTCAGCAGCTTTCAAGAAACATGTTCTATCGTTTTTATGACGATATTGTTGAATCCCTCTTCGTTTTCTTTCCATGGCTTAATTGGCTTGCCAGGTTTACAGACTACCATAGTAATTACTGTAGACCGGGCAGATCCTTTTTGTCCTTTAAAAGCTCTCTATTCAAGCACCCAAAGCTCTAGTTGTTAATACAAACATCAAAAGCAGGTGCATCAGCAAGTATAATAAAACTAATGGCAATCGCTTGGATGAAATTAAAGAAGCTATTCTGGTAAGAATGTTGTTTTGTTTTTGTGTCAATCTGTGTCATTCTTTTCTCTCCTTCAAATGCACTGCATCTTTGAAGCTCGCCTTTTTAAAGGGATAGTACACTCAACGTGAAAATTCTGTCATTATTTACTCACCCACAAGTTGTTTTGAACTTTTTGATGTTCTGTTGAACGCAAAGGTGGATATTTTGAAAATGTGTGGAAAACCATTGTCACAATAGGGCACCTTTAACTACCATAGCCGTGGCAGTATTTTTACTATAGTAGTCAATAGTGCCCCAAAACATTCTTCTAAATATCTTTCTTTGTGTTGAACTCAAATTTATACATGTTTGTAATAGTTTGAGGGTGAGTAAATGATGACGGAATTTTAATTTCTGGGTGAACTATCCCTTTAAGAGATAAAAAAAAATGCAGGGACAAAATAGTTCAGTTCAATTATGCATTCATCTGCCTTCACCCCTCGGGCTACAAGCCTTTCCAAGCAGAAGAGAGGCGATGTGTGAGAGATCTAATGTATAGAACTGGAACAGGCTTTTCCAAAACATTAGTGCACTGGGAAACAAACACTGTGTATGGTACATACGAGTTGAAATTTTGGACTGGACCAGAAGCCAGAGTTGAGCGCTCTACAATGTTTTGGGCGAAACATGCCAAATGAGAGCCGAGCAGAGTCACTTCATGGACATGAGCTCAGAATCAGCACCACGGCTAGTTTATAAACCTGCATGAGTGACGAGAGCTTTCAACCGGAGATGGGTATTTTTTGAAGAGGGAAGTAATAACAGGCTGGATGAAAATGTTTGCTACGGAGGCTGGAGATTTTTGAACACCATTAAAAGTCATTATGGTCTTTATTGGGCTGAATTATCAAGAGCGAAATTTGCTTTGCTTTCCTCCCGTGGAGCCGAGTGTGATTTGAGTGAATTACACGCAGGTATTATTATTGTTTCTGGCTTGGAATGGCTGTAATTGAAGAGTTAAAATACTGTTCTGACCTCAGTGATGGAAATGTCCTTTTGGTCATTCAAACTTTTGTGTTTTTGACAGAAGAGTGCTGCCGAGAAAATCTTTTCTTATTCCTTTTCTTTATTTTTCTGCTTTTAAACTACTCCTAATACTTAGAATTGCCGTAGCGCGGGCTCTTGAAGGGTAAATTACTTGTGATGTTTCTTATTTGTAAGTCAATTTAGATAAAAGCATCCGCTAACCAGTGTTGGGTGTAACTAGTTACTAAGTAATTAGTTACTGTAATTAAATGACTTTTCTTTTGAAAAAGTAAAGTAAGGCATTACTCTAATTTATTCTGTAATTTAATTACAGTTTCTTCTGATGTAATTAAACTAAATACTTTGTGTAATATATGTGTGTGTGCAGTAGTGGAATTGACATCAAAATTCAAAAAGTCTAACTTTAAAATCTGTGCTTTAATGTATAATTCTCACATTTGTAATACTTTGGTCAGTTAATAAGAGTACTTTATGTAGTTTTATATTATTTATTTGAATGAATTAAAAGAGCTGTTTCATGTCTATCCTTGAATCACTTAACTAATCAAGGTGGATGTAGGATATAGAAAGTAATGAGTAATAAGTAACTAAATACTTTTCGGAGAGAGTAATTTGTACAGTAATCTAATTACACTGAAAAAGTAATTAACTACTAGTTACTAATTACATATTCAACAGAGTAACTTGCCCAACACTGCCGCTAACAATGTAAACATGCTAACAATGTGACATGATCCGAGTCGATGTAAACGTACTGTTTTTAAAAATGAAACTTTTCAATACTTCCCCATCTTTTTCAAGGCCCTCTACATAGCCTGCTCCGTTCCTCGCAAAACGCATTTCAAGTTAACCTTTCTAAATTATGTAAAGAGAAAAAAAGAACCTAGATTGAGGCTCATCTCATCTAACTTGGCATTGCGGGGCTCTTGGGATCATTTTACCATTTAGCAGAGAAACGCAAGGAAAAAGTGTGGTGCCACCCCACTTGACTTCTCACTCCGTAGGTCCCCGGTGACCTTTAACGGCACTATGAGGTGAAGACAGGGCGTCATAATGGGTTTGAAGTGTCAGATAGAGGATTTATGTGGATTAATTCGGACTACTGGCCGTTCTCTTGAGAAAAAGTGTATTTTCCCATGCTTGTCTTGCTTAGTGGAGTGTGTCTTGAATGTGAGGGATTACACACTGCATGTTTCTATCTTATTTCATATTGCCAGATTTCTTCTTCTTACGACTGCCATCACTCTTAAATGGTCCTTGAAGACACACACTCAACTGTATTTAAACGCATTGTTTTGTTGGTTTCAGGTTGAATCCCCGCTTGCAGTGGAGGCGGTGCTGGGCGAAACACAGTTCTCTGTGGTAGACGAGAAAGTGTCCATACTGGAGCTACGCGTTCATGCCATCTCTGGACTGGCACTTAATCTGCAGCCAAGCCCTGGCAACAGCCATACCATGGTTGCCAAGGCAACTGGTCTGCAGACACTCTCCACTCCTAAGCAGGTATACACCTTGATTGTTTTCTTCAGGAATAAGTGATATTTATTTTGTTTTCTCAGTGCTGTGTTCAATCCTGTCGTGTATTATTTGATTAAAATTGTATCTGGGGGATTTTTCATAGTAGTGAAGTGCTGATGGTTTTTATGAGATTCTTAAGGTATGATTATAGCTTGGTATATATTGAACCTGATTGACTTAAATTTGGAAAACTCATACTAGCTTAGGTTGGTCAAACCGGTTTTCGAAATTTGATTTGATACGAATATTGGTATGAATCGGTGGAATGAAAAGTGGGGAACATTTGCTCATGAATATTAATTAGGTGATATAACATTCATCTAGTAGTCTCTGGTGAAAATCAGTTGTCAGTCGAAGAATATCGTTGTTGTCCTTCTGAAACCTTGTACTGTTTTTTAGGAAATGGAAGAAAACGCTGTACATTTTAAATGATTAAATACTGTTCACTTTTGAATCCTTTTTATTGGTTAGGTTTTCACAAAACCCAATGACAAACATAAAGGGCGGCTAATAATAATGATTTATGGCTAAAAATAAGCTTTTTGAGAAGGTTTGAGAAGGACAGCAACGATATAAGTAGTTTGTTCGTTCAGCCCACGCTCTTCTGCTTGATCCTCAAGTCTCCATTTTATGTGGCCGGCCACAATTTGGTCTTCACCCAACAGCGGAAAGGCTTTAGGTTTAATGCCTAGTTCCCATATCTTTGCATAATTGTCTAAATATGACAATATCATTCATCATCACACCCGACCGCAGCTGAGCCTGGAAGAAAGCTCTAACCCTTTGCCCCCTGCAGCTAATTATTCCTGTGACATTTATTTGAAATTCTTCCTTGTTGCGCAGGATCATTCCACTCCTAACGCTGACTGAACGGAGCCTTATATTGATGAATCCAGTCTGCACGAAGGTTACCGACCATTGGCAAATTAGCTTCAATGCGGTCTTCTAGCTGGCCCCTACTGCTTTAATAAAGGCTTGTTTGGCATTCAGACACATTCAGATTTCCCATAGTATCAGTGCACGAAACAAGCATGCATCTCGCTTAACAAGAAGCCGGCACAGCTCCCGCTCTCCAGCGCTCTCATGTGGGAGCTCTCAGGGGAGCTCCGCGCATTTGCGCTATAATCTTTTCAAAGCATTAATTGGAATGCATTTGCTCGTATTTTCAAGACAGGACACTTAACGGTGCCGCGTTAATTTATGCGATGTCTTGGGCAGGTCACGACACCATGCCGCGAGAGCTCGGGGCCTTTTCATTCAAGCTCTGTATTTAGACCAATACCCAACAGATGAGGGTGGCTGCTTGCGTTTCATGCATTCAAATACGGTGGCTCTAAACCCTCTCCGCACTGTTCTTTACCACCTTTGGTTTTAATTAGCGTAATGTATCAGCGTAAGTGTTTGTGGAGGCTGTGCTACAAATATCAGTGATGACCCTCCCCCAGCGCGGCTGCTCTTACTCCATCACCTCAGATCTCAAGTGCACTTACCCCTGGAGTCACGAAATAACAGCAAAAATCAACGGTTTCAGGTTTTTGTTACCATTTCTGCATAGTATACTTCATTGTGAGTCACAAGCCGGGTTTCCATGACAGATTTGCTCAAAACTTTGATCGTTTTTAAAGGAGGAGTGTGGAGATTTTAGCGACATCTAGCGGTGAGGTTGCGAATTGCAACCAACGGCTCACTCCCTCCCTCCCTTTCGAAGCACTAAGATGTTGTCATGTTTTTGCTTCTTCGCCGAATGAGATAACGTATTTACTAGTGCTGTCAATCGATAAAAACTAATCTGATTAATCTGGATTAATCGCACATAACAATAATGTTTTAAAATATACTTTTACATTCTAATAATTCTCATTTAATCTTCAAATTAATGTAGAAACAACAGATTTCTTTAACAGCATCATTTTATGAATGAAAGCCAACATTCTGATAGAGCTGCAACTGATGTCTCTATTAAATATTTTTTTTATTTTTTTTATTTTAACACTTAATTATAGCCATTCAACAGTATAATTGAGAGCTATCACGTCTAACAGGTAGAAAATATACAAAAATTGAATGAAGTTCTCAAACACTTTACAGTCTTAAATGCTAAATTGTAAATTAAATACAGAAGAATTACTAGAAAACACATTGAATTCCTCTGTTCTTTTGTTCTTTGATTACCATTAGTGACAGGAGTCACAGCAGCGGGTTTAAGAATGCGGCCCCTTTAAAAGCTAGACAAAGGATGACAAAACCAGTTTTTACCAGTTTTAACCAGTTAATCTGAAAAAAAATTATCGCACGCATTAACGTGGACAGCCTTAGTATTTACAAAACACGCTCTGTAGAGCAGTTTGTCCGTTTAGGGCTACTGTAGAAACAACATGGCGAATTCCTTGCAAGGCGACCTGCCGTGTATGTAGATAGAAATAGCTCATTTATAGGTAATAAAACCAACGCTTCATTATGTAAGGTCTTTATACACGAAGACATTGTTATGTACACTATATTGCATTGATCCCCAAGTCAATGGGAACCAACAGTTTTCTGTGACCAACATTTTTCAAAATATCTTCTTTCGTGTTCTGCAGTAGAGAAAAGAAAGTCATATAGGTTTGAAATGACAAGAGGGCGTGTAAATAATGACAGAATTTTCATTTTGAAGGTGAACTATTCCTTTTAAGTTAATGCTTAAATGAAATGTCTCCTGAGCTATGAATAAGCCACCTGTGAGCAATAATATTTTACTCAAACCTGTGGGTACATTACCCACCGAAGCTTTCCTTGGAAAGGAGTGGCATTGAGAAACGGTTATGTCATCAGTAGCATTATATCTGAGTTATGATGAATTACTTTAATAATAATATGTGCCACTGCAGATAACATAAACCGCCCCCCCAGACCGCTAGTGGCATTTGCATTCTGACGTCAAACTAAAATCTCAGATGTGAAAGCGTATTTTCCTTTCAAGCTTTTTTCCTCACACTTCAGATACCCTTGTCCTTTGTGCCCGAATGCTCATTTAAATAATTGATTCCCAGAATTCCAAAAGGTTTTAAAAAACAGGCGCACTTCAGCTCTAGTTTGTATGTAGTTTGTGACATACAATGAATCCAAAATTACCGTAGAGATCTAACTTACCATACAATTAACAGTTCACAATGAAACGATACATTCACGTGCCATATTAATGTCTAAAAAAGTGAAGCTTGTAAAAATATCAAGGGGCTGTTCGTGATTGATGCAGTTCAGTTTAGTGGCCAAAGTGATATGGAAAGGTCTGCGAGGACAGCGTGTCATCTTCAATGTATTATTCAGATCAGGCATATCAAAGACTCTCTTCATCTTGACAAGTGAGGATGACAGAGCCCCAGCCGGAATGTCAGAGCAACCTTGAAGTTAGTGGCGCGACAGAAGACTTTTTACAGCCTCGCAACAGGGCGTTGCTGACTGGAGGCAGATATACACTTCTCTTCCTGAATATAAAAGGATAGCAACACTTCATTTCTGACTAAAAGCACTCTGGCAGAGTGGCTTTCATTTTGTCTGCCTGCCAACAGGTGTAAAGCATTGTGTTCCTTGAGCGGGGGAACAGGGACAGGAAGGCGACTGTCAAGCCGAGGCTTGTTATGAGGTGACAAGAACACAAGTGTCACGTCAGCGCTGTTTCCCCTCAGCCCGCGTCTCCAACGGTCAAAGTGTACGAGCCCTTCTGATCTTAGCTGCATGTCACTTGCTCTAATCTGCACTTGTCTTGTATCCGAGAAACATCTGATGTACATTTGAAAGAGGCTTGCGAAACAGAACACAACGGCGGTGACGCTGTCGGTTTTTCTTACCTCTGTATTGCAAGGATAATTTTTGAGGAATTTGAAAAAGTAGCATACTTTTTCCTAGCATACTAATGCTAAAGTCAAGAATCCAAAGTCACATAATAATTGTGTAGTGTGTTACTGTACACCTCTGACAAAAATATGTTAAAACACTTCATGCTGTAAATAAATAGATTTTATTGTCTGTGTTCATAGGAGGCCAGTTTGTCCATCTGGATCTACTACAGCGACAACACCGCTGCCCCCCTGAGCATGTATGATCCTAAAGACTACAACCTCAATGCCTCCACAGCAGATGACAAGGTGGTTAGCGTATCCCAACAACCCCAACAGCGGTGGCCGGTCATTGTCGCAGAAGGCGAGGGCTCGGGAGACATAGTGCACGTGGAGATGACCATCTGCGAATCCTGCCAGAAGACTAAACGCAAGAGCGTCATCGCATCATCTCCGGTGTTTGTAAAAGTCCGCTTCAGAACGGACGAAGACTCTGAGGAGGACATGGATCCAGAGACCGAAATAGACACCAGAATGCCCGCCAACACGAGAAGACCTGCCATCGACCCCAATGCGGGCGGTGAGGGATACGAGCCGTCCAATGAGCAGCCGGCGAGCGTGCCCATCGATTACACCAACTTTCCAACCACCAGCAATCAAGAAGAACCGACGGAAGAAAGCGACGACGAAGACGACGAATTCGTGCACAGTCCCCGAAGCATGACGGATCTGGAGATCGGCATGTACGCTCTCCTCGGCGTGTTTTGTCTGGCCATACTGGTGTTTCTTATAAACTGCATCGTGTTTGTGCTGAAGTATCGGCACAAGCGCATCCCCCCTGAAGGACAAGCCAACATGGACCATTCTCACCACTGGGTGTTCCTCGGTAACGGGGAACCCTTGCGCGCTCAGAGCGACCTCTCGCCTCAGACGGTGGAGAGTCCCAGCAACACTTTGGATGGGGTACAGACGTGTTGTCACGGGGACCACCACAGCAGCGGCAGCTCCCAGACCAGCGTGCAAAGCCAGGTCCACGGCCGAGGGGACGGCAGCTCCGGCGGTTCCACCAAAGAGCACGGGGAAGATGCAAGCTCGCCCACGTCTAAACGCAAGCGTGTCAAGTTCACCACTTTTACCCATCCCGCAGAGGACTTACCCTACAACTCCATCCCCATTGCCAATGAGGAGGACATACAGTGGGTATGCCAAGACATGGGCTTCCAAGACCCAGAGGAACTGCACGACTACATGCGCAGGATAAAGGAAATAGCCTGATCTGGCGAGGCACTTTCTAAAGACGCTCCTTTCTATTTTTCTCTCTTACTTTTCACTCTAGAGAAGGTACCTTTCACGAGAACAAGCAACCGAGGCCTAGTGTTTCGTCTGGGTTTTCTGCACAGTGCCGTTTCCTCTACACCTTGCCACACAAAAATTCATAACACTGTCTGGAAAGCCAAAAACGATTCTAGGGGATTGGTAAATCTCAAGCAAATACGGCTTTAGCAGTCCGGCTGCTGCTCAGTAGAAGGTTGAGTTTACAATCTTTCGGGGAAACGGATTTTCGGTTTTGAGCACTGATATCAAGATGGATTCTTTAAGTACTCGATCGTTCTTGTAGTGGGATATGTGGGTCACCCTGCTGTGGACAGGATCTTTTCTCAGAGGAATGCTTGGCGTCTTGGCACTGTGTCCATTATTCTTCTCCTCTTTTTTTTTTTTACAGATTCTTCTCCGACAAAGCGGCCTTTGAAGTGCAGATTCTAATTTTAGCCCAGATTTGTGATCAAGACGGATGATTTTCATGCCACTGTTGATAACACTTGGCCACAGAAACCGTCATGAACGTTTACGAGAACATGACATGGATTCCTGTCACTGTTGGAAAATGGTTTTAGTACCCCCGCCCCACCTCGCTCATCCTTTATCTCCATTCAATCCGTTCATACTGTACGTCTTCAGGGTTTCATTTTCATTCTCTCCTTCTCGGTTAAGTCAAAAGCCTTATTAAAGGGATTTCAATAGTCAAAACCTTTCTCTGTTCTGACACTGTTTGCTCACATTGGTATGCTAAATAAATGTGTGTTAGGAGAGGTGGAAAGCAGGAGCTTGTACATTGTGGAGTTAGATATCTTCTCCAACATTCCTCAGCATGAATGGAGGCACAAATTTGGTTTCGTTTATCTTATTTTAGTTTGTATTGTGAGAATTATCTAATCATACATTAATGATATTAGAGGACATATCATGTTATCATGCATTTCATGCATGTGCCAGACCTGCCCTTCTGTGCCCGACCTCCTGTGTACATACTTACGTTTAGAACATACCGACTGCTATAACTCTCAGTTAGTGTGTGGAATAAAGGAGGCAGGCGCTCAGATTTAGGGACTCAGATACTTGAATTCTGGAAGGTTTCTGTCTTTTTAATGACCTCACCATGAATTCCCACCCAAGTGGTAATAGAGTAACGTAAGGACAATATGCTATGCAAACACACTGGAGGGGTTTATTATTGTGGTTAAATAAATCGGCCCCCAAATATCGCTATAGCACCACAGTTACGTTCAATAAGATTTATTGCTAGAATTATTGCAAAACCAGTTGTAACACCTGACACAGTGTCATTTGCTGGTTTTGGGATTTTTGTAACTTTTTAAATACAATCAAATTGGCTTTACGTTTCAACTTGCTATTCTAGTTTTTTTGTTTTTTACATTACGCCAACTCATAAAAATAAGTTGCAATTATTTTGTTAAGCAATTATAAGTTACAGCAACTCATCAATTCCATTGTACTTAAAATCCGAGCCGGCAAGAAAAAAATGTTTGTGTGCTGTTTGTTTTGTTCATTTAATCTCACAAAATTTGTTTAAGCGAGCAAATCTTTGAAATGTTTTTTAGCACAGTAGATCAGTACAGCCCAGATATAAAATAAGTGTTTACTAGTGTAGAAATGGTTAAGCTGGTAACAGATTTTTTGTTGTAGTTAGGGCACAATTCAATGTAATTCTATGTGTATTGCTGCTAACCTGTCAGGGGTTAGTTTCAGGGTGACAGTCCCTCCAGTTTGTTCAGGACGTCTCAATTAAAATACCTATTTTCCCACTGTGCTTATTGTAACATTCATGATTTCTCATTTTGAATCCCTGTAAGCAGGAGGGAACGGCTGTATTTTGTTTCTTTGTTTTTTAATACGATTCATTTGATTAGCCTGGAACCCCAGTTTATTTAAAAAGGGGCCCTTTGCACTCGAATTGTAAGTCACAATGAACTTGATAAGAACACACCCTCATTCCTATGATTTATAACCCCCGTTCACCTCTTGTCAAGGGATCCGAATGTGATGATGTCTAAACGTGTCGGAAGAGTTTTGATTGACAGCTGGAGCGCAGTTGGCAGAACTTTTAGTTTGACCCACATTTCAGATCCGGTGGTTCCGAACTGAATGTAAACTGTTTCAACTGTACCTTGACGATCAAAACGAGCATCCAATGTATAATTAAGGTTTTCAAACGGCTCAGTAAGACTACTAGCGGATCTCTGGTAGCAGCTCGTTTCATTTGAGAAATTATTTTCCTATTCACGTCATTTGTAAGTATCAGGACATTGGAGTCTCATGTTGTTTTTATACTTTCATCAGATGATGTATCTATGTATATGAAACAGCAGTTGCAATATATGTGCTTTTATTTATTTTTTTCGAAGAGGAGCTGCTACTAGGCTTTGGCCTTGACCACATGCTGTGTTGTGGTGTAGAGATTCGAGCTGTACTTTATGACCTGCTGAAGCACGGTACTATCAGCCATGTGCTGCCACACCCTTAATGTACAGAGCACTGTTACAACTCCCTGTATCCTCCCCATAAAAAACAACTGTTGTATTTCCCTCCTTATATGTAAGTACTAAAGAAAAAAATACAATGCATTCACTTGCTCTTTTGTCGTTTATTCGCCGTATTTTCATGCCTTATTTGTGTAAAGGCTTTCCAGATGAGCGGTCTAGACATTAAGACCTTTCTATCACATAAATAACAGACTCAACAAATATAAATGGAAGGCAACACCTGAAAAGCGAAAAGCTTTTTTATGATAGCGTTAAATCTGCCAGTTTTTGCACAGTGAAATGTGGTCCTGGTTGTGATGCGAACGGTCAATGTCACGCAAATATTTACCACCACCAAAACACACATTTCCGCACTGCCCGCCACTAAATGCCAAAGGGATGGAAATTGAAACCGGTGGGACGTGAACCGAAAGCAAGCAGCATGTCTGTTCTGATAGGGCAGCATTGGAAAACAACATTTAATGTAAATAATAAAATAAAGCATATAATAGAGCATTGCTAGACTGGCAGAATAAATGCGTTTTTTACATCTAAAAGAGAGAACAAAACACACTCTCCTTATCCTTTTGTTGTTCACATCAAAGGCAATGTGTCCAGTTAAACTCTAGGGTTCTTTATTTTGGGATATCTGTCACTTGAGAGAAGAAAAGCAAATTGGGTTGACGCAAACGCAGAGAGGTTTCTAGACATTCTCCAAAAATGTCATATTGATCATTTCAATGTTTGGTTTAGAGACGGTGTTGGTTTAGCATTGTTCGTCAATCGACATCTCAACTTTTAAAGATACTGGGACTTCTGTATGTAAGCTCTGAAAAACAAATTGATTCCAAAATTAAGTGTCATTTTATTTCTCTGTGTTAAGTGGTAAACTTCGAACACCATAAGTCAAATGTGCCAGTAGTAATGTGGTGAACATTAAAAAATAGGCCACAAATATGAATATTTTATGATGTGCAGAAGGCAATAAAGCTGGAAGCCAGTGTAGCGACACTAAATGAAAAATACTTCATAATGGTTTCATCTCAAGAGGAAAACCTAAACATAATACAATGCACCATTTTAATCAACATTATCAAATGCTGTACATGTTTTCTGACAGATTTTCAATATAAGTATTTATGATATAGTAATAGTGGAAATGACTTGCAGTCTATGGCTCCAGGTGCACACGCACACACAGCTGATTGGAAGTTGGGTTTTTCAATTACAAGATCACTCGTCCTGAGGGAGTTCTCGCTCAAACTCACGCTTGTTGCCACAACAAAGTTTTTGTGAAATACAAACAGCAAGGACAAAAAACTGGAAGGAAAGGTTGCACAAAGGAACGTTTTCGTAGGTTTCGTTTCTCTGTTGCTTGTCGGGAAGGTGCGTATTCCTGACAGTAAGATGTTTCGATATCAAGCTGGCACTCTGTAATGAAACACATTGTTTTCGACCAGAACATCAAAGGCAAATGACTAAAGAACAGTTGTGTAGTGCGTGCTTAGCCAACACAATCTCACAGCAATTCATATTTACGAGGTGGCTAACCCATATGAATTCATACAAATCTCACTTTATTGAAATTTATTTAAAACTTGGTTATCAAAAATAAAAGCACAGGGGCAAAAACATGCTAAATACAGCAGACATATCCCTAAAGTAGGTTAATAATCTGTATAATGGGAAAGAATTTGTACGATCTCATTTGTATGTTTTAGGACAATTTCCGTTTGTGCCAGTGATGGTAGGTTTAGGGGTGGGTGGGGTTAGGGGAGGGGCTTCAGTATGGCATTTTTGTCTACTAATCGCAGTTTTTTTTTACGATTCACATAGTTCGAACTCATAAACCCATTCAATATTCTTGCAGAGCCACATAATGAACAGGTAAATAATACTCAATAAAATGTCATTGTTTTTTTAATTATTATTGCATTTAATTAATAGTAAACAAAAGTCACCAATTACACATATTGCCTCAAGTCTTATATTTTGTATGTACAGCCCTGGAAATAATTAAGAGACAATTCCAAATTTTCATTTCAAATAATCATCACCAGCAGTCTGTTGAATTTCAACAAAATCAAACCTAGGAGCGACAAAGTCAGCGACAGCAATGTGAAAGACTGACAGCATGACATGACAAGATAACGTTATTTTCACCTGTTTCTCCAGTTTTCCTTTTCTGCCCATAAATGCAAATAGAAATATTGTTAGTAGTTCACAGAATAAAACAAAAATGATCATTTTACCTAAACCAATGGTCTCTTTCATCTGAGGCAGGTTGCAACAGCCTTTGAGGAGATGTACACTGAGCTCCAGCCTCTCATGGGAAATCCTGAGCTGGTGCTTGGGAAGCATGCGAGGAAGAAATGAACTTTTAAAGGCCTGCATTGCTCGTCTCTTTAACAGCAAGCCCTCATATGGTTAACCAACTGACCACCATATTGAACATGGTTATACTGACTTGACCAACCCAGTTACCATCAATTATGATCTTGTTTGTGTGTGCATGTTTAAGTGTGGTATGGGCTTTGCAGGACGGTCTGAGGCTTGCAAATACAAGAGGGGATCTCATTTGCACCTGTCACCTCATGTATCTGTCCCATATGTCTGCTCTAAGGTTGTGAACTGTCTGTGAACACACTGGGTGATGCCCCCGAAGGTATTTTACCTTCTAGATAAAACAGAGCAGATGTAAAACTGTTTGTATATGGCACATAAATACACCCAGTCACACTCGCCTGCTCTAGCACCGGTCAGTCCTGTGGGAGATGGGGATATAACCGTCTGTCATCGAGGCAGTGAGACAAGTTATAAATCACAGGGCAGATCTATTGGATTTAGGGGGAAAGGAAATTATTCGCCCCACTTCCACAGGTAAACTTCTCTAATCGTCTAATTGGAGCCAACAGTTGACTGAGCAAAGCCAATGTCTTTATTTATAGGAAACAGTGGTACAGAGGTGACTGTTATAGAAGATTGATGTTATTAAGATAGAACGGAGAAATGTAATATCACTCCCCAGGTATGTGGATCGAGGAGGCACGGATCAGACTGTAATATAACAATGTAATGTTTCCAGACATTTCATCAGCTGGGAGTTGTCAGGATGTCACTGTTTGAAGCCACTCATAATTGAAAGGTTGGGAGTTATCGCACATCATAGGCTTGGCAGCGTTTGATGGAGTGTGGAGAGAAGTTCATTTGGAATGCATCCTAATTGAAAGCTCTTATTGAAGGGATGCATTAAAATGAAAAATTAAAATGTGGAAACAAGCAAACAGAATAATGGGCTGAATTTAATTCTCCATACGTGAATTTACTTCTCTGAATAATGAATTATCCGATCTATGGCTTTGGAAGGTTTCATTTTCAATTATGATAAGTCGAAGTATAGTTCATTAACATGAATAAATATACAGTATTTCAATCGGAAGAGCTTCATTCTAGAGATTCTTTTAAAGATCGGGTAACAAACTCTTCGCATGTTCGAAGAGTATCTAGTTTGACCAAATTTATAAAAGAGAGATACAGCTGTACGATTATTTACGGAAAAAGACGAGCTGCTGGAGGCAGGCAAGGGGGGACGGAACTAAAGCACGAGCACACAATACATCATCGCATTAATTGCTTCGTGTTTTTTACATTATGCACATACACGCCGATTGCCAACAAAACACAGACATGGGACTTAGTTTGACTTACCGCGTGCAGTTCATGTCATCTTTTAGCACTGCGACCACGCCATCTATCAGTTTCAAACGATCTTCAAAGTTATATCCAGCGTTCCTCTACTGTAACATCCATCACTGAAATGTCGTGAACAAACAAACACACAACTTCTCTCACTATCGCAAGAGTAACGAGCTGCAGCTGCAGGCCCACGGCGCAGCCAATCTCGACGCAGCGCAGCCAATCTTGATAAGACTTTTTCATTGCATTTAATGTGAAAAGATGATGATAGTTACGTAATTGCATTAGGCCAACAACACAGCCTTATGAAACCCAAGCTATGATAAGATTTATTTCCATAGAAAGGTGTAAAAAGATGTTTGCTTCGAAATATATATTTTTTATAAATTATTAAACTACGATATGGTCACAAGCCATTTCTAAACTAGATTGTGTACTCAATGTTATTTTGTAAATAAGACTCATTTATCAGTACAGTTTGCTCCAAGGTCTGCTTTCTGTATTGCAGTGGTAATCAAACTTTTACGTTGTAAGGCCTCCTTTGTGTAGAGTGCATTGTTTGTGGCCCCCCAAATCAAGACTTATAAACTTAAACTTAGAATTTCATTAAACTAAAAACATATTCAGTTATACAATGCTGGAAATGAATTCTTTTAGTTGGTGGTTTTCATTTTCTGATGTTTGATTGCATAAGATCTATGATACATTTCTATATTTCATTAAAAGCCACAAAATCTGTGGCCCCCCTGGATCCCTCTTAGGGACCCCCATCTCCAGTTTGAGAACCACTGCTGTACTGTATAGACAAACATTGTTTGAAAGTAGGCCTATACAGCAAACTTGGACACTGATGACAAACCCCTCAGCATCTCCCAATAGGAGGACACCCTGAAGCTAAAATCAGTATTGTCCGAATATTGAAGTCCATTTCCAAAAACTGCTCCTCACTGGATGTTTCACCGTTTGTGAGTTTTCTGCTGTACGGATATGATCAAAATAAGATGTACCCGTATGTGGCAGTCTGTGGGACACACTGGGTTTGCTGGATCATAAATCTTGCTTTATTTCTGCAAGGACTTTGAGGTTAAACTTTGAGCAGAATTTTATCACCCTGTGAAAATCTGATCCAAATAACAGTTCAAAATAATGGTTTAAGGCAGACTAACAGCACTCTTCTTTAATGGCATTTCATTTGCTGTCTCATGCTTGGCTCCTCGCAAGATGTGTGTGGTGAGGACAAAGACTGCTGTTTTACATACAAATTATATTATTCCCTGTAGATACTTTACAGGTCCAGAGGTCAGAGACATTCCTTTAAAACGTATTACCTTCTAAAGCATAGAAAATAATATCAAGCTTGCTAGCATTGCTTTATGAATAAAACATCTGTAATATTCTCACCCCCATCATTCCAAAACCTTATAATTTTAAAAGTGTGACGTTTAGCAGAATGCTGAAGCTGATGTTTTCCATAACAATGAAGGTAAATGGTGACCAGTGGAGCATCCCATAAGGAAAAAACAGAAGAGAACTATTTTCCTAGATATAAATGGAAATGGAAATTTTTGCTCAAATGTCATGCGTCTCGAATATTCCTCCTGAGAAAAAGACCCACAAATGTAATCAAACATCTTAATTTGAGTTTCAGAAGAGATCTGTCATAATCTGAACTCAGATTTGCCAAGTCTGTAATCAAAAATTGATATTAAATACCATTGGCTTCCATTGCATGAAAATAAGCAGTATAAAAGTTCGGCGTAGCATCAACTTTTGTGGCCTATATTAAATAAAGCACATGATTTGAAACAACATAAAGGTTAGAAAATAATGCAAATTTTTGATGCAACTATTTCTTCTTATTTTTATGTAATATTTTTGCAGTATTATCAGAACAGCAAAACGCTGGACAAAGCATGTGAAACGTGACGGATCTTATGCAATCTCATAGAATCTAGCTGTCATAATGCCAGCCGAGGGTTCGGCAAACCGAGGATTGAAAATCAGAAGTGTATTGCAGTGAATGGAAGAACAAAAGCATTGAAATGTTCAACTGAGAGCTCGTCTGCGCAAGAGTTCACTCATGAGGAGGCTCAAAACAGCAGCGCGGAGCTTCTCCACCCACGCCAGAAGAGCATGTGAGCCTATCATTTCAAAAGAGCAGCGTGAAAAACAAGACAAAAACAACAACAACTAAGGCATCTTACGATCTGTGTCATCTTATGTAAGAGTGGATGAAACCAGAGAGGATGAAAGCTAAAACAACAATGTGTGTCGTTAAAAGTGAGTTTGCTCTTGGAAATTCAACACATTTGATTTTAAAAAGCGCCAAATTTATGTAAATTACTCTTCAGGGTCTTTCAAGCATTGTCCAGAGGAAAAGACAATTTATCTTGTTAACTCATGTTTTTCTTTACGAACTTCTGAAGATGGTATATTTATTCTATATGAAAATTCTATCAATATAAGGGTATATATATATACAGTATATACATATTTCCAATTTATAATTTGGAATAGTTTACCCAAAAATGAAAAGTCTGTCATCATTTACTCACCCTCTTTCATTTACTCACTTTAATGTTAAATGTCTTCTACAACCCAAACACTGGTAGTGCACCCGGAGGTAAAATGACTTAGAAAGTTATTTAAACTCTAAATTAATATTGGCTAAAAAACATTCAGGTTTTAAGGAAGCTTGCATTACAAGTGTGATTATCAGGCTACATCCTTGTCTTTGATGTGGGGCAGAATGAGATCCAAGGTTTAAAATTCGGCTTCACAGGCGACCGCACCGCATCCCATTTCACAGAATCACACACAACACCGCGGCACTCGAGAGCCAGAACATTTTCAAAGGAAGCTGCATATGTGTTACTTTTCTTGACTGATGGTATAAAAACACGTTTCTTACTAAATATCTTTGGAAAGCGGATACCGTCTCTTTCATTAGCAGGGATGGGCAAAATAAAAAGAAATATGAGCCGCTTCAATATCATGACGTGAGATTGTATGTAGAACTACGAAGGATCAGAGACAAAGCAAGGACGTTTCAATTTCATCGGCTCATAATGCATCTTTGCATATGTTCCATATGTGGCATAAAAAGAGAGCAAGAGCGGTACTACTGCACATCCATCACAGTTTTATGTCTGCACCAACCTTGGATGTTAAAGGCCTGAGAATTAGCCCAGAAACACATACTCTATGCAAATGCACAAACACAGAAGAGAATGCCTGACCTGCCGCAACATGTGCATTTCTGCTGATTCTTGATCTATTCCTGTATATTTATTCCTGTGTCTTTGAGTGTGCGGTAACACTTCAGTATAGGGGGCAATTCTTACTATTAAATAGCATGCCTATTATTAGCATATTGGCTGTTTATTAGTACTTATAAAGCACATATTCTGCATGACCATACTCTACATCCCTAATCCTACATAATACCTAAACCTAACAACTACCTTACTAACTATTAATAAGCAACCAATTAAAAGTTTATTGGGGGAAAAGTCATAGTTAATGGTTTGTTAATAGCGAGAATTGCCCCTATACTGAAGTGTGACCGAGTGTGCTATAGTGTACTACTTCTTAACTAAAAATTAGAAAGTATATTTCTGTCTTACTTTCATGGACTATATTCAGAAAAATTCTTGATATTCTTAAATAGAACAGGTGGAGCTGAACCTGAGCTCGTATTCCTGAAGCTTCTAAGATATTTTATATTATTGATCTTACAAGGATCCCTGGGTATAGAGCGATGTATGGCTTAATATATGAACAATGGCATTGACTTTATAATTGTGAAATAAAAAACAGTGTAACTGTCACAGTATTCATAATCTTTGAAAAAATGTTTTTACTTGGAGGCCGCCATTTTTTTGCGTCAGAATCCGTGATGTCAAATGGTTGCGACCTAAACCTGTTCTCTTTCGCAACAGCGAAGCACACACGTTTTCCATATATAACAGTAAAATATGACACGTAAAACAAAAGATCAGATATACAAACACACAGGGACAGTAGGTGGCGGTATGTCCTCTTGACACAAGCCAGACTGCCAGCCATAAAAGAAGAACGCGTTCAGTATTAGACATCTGTTCAAGGTGAGCGTGCATTAAATCATAGCTTTAAACTACCGCCTTTGAGACATTTAAGACTATTTAAGACGTCAGCATCCACCATAATCGTATACTTTATACATTATGAAAATATACTGAAAAACACAATAATAATGCTTGCGGTTTGGTTATTTATTCTGTATTAGAGCACACGTGAATATTAGCCCCCGTCAGCTAATGACCGAGGGAGACAATAACGTTAGGCTACTAATGTTGATAAATCAACATCAAAAAGTCAAAATCTGGATAAAATGCATTGTATAATGGCTAAAACATCGTGTATATGATAAATTCGAAATGATTTTGGTTATTAATATGCATGTTTGTGTTGTTTCTGACAAACAATATTAAAATGTAGGAAAATACACCAAATAGCGTCTTTATTTTCTTTCTTTCTTCTTTTAGCATTATATAAAAGGAGGAGCGACAACAGTAAAGGACGAGAGAGAACCAGGCCTGGACTTTACGTTATGTTTTATTATGCGTGACCGTGAGGGAGCTGCTGGCATTTTACTTTCGTTTTGATGTTTGTTTGTTTTATTAAAGTTTTGTTGTTCAACGTTCGCCGGTTCCCTCCTCCTTCTTCCTTGCTGTGAACATTGTTACACATATATATTATCCTACAGAACCTTATATTTACTGAAGAACTGATTCGTGTGTCGGTGTTTAGTTTGGCTGCCTAGCTGTGCGTGCAACCAGTTTACGTCATCGAAAAAGAACATGGCGGCCTCCTTAGGTTAAAATGAGTATTACATTTAGGGCTTTTTTAAGAACTGAAAATATTTGATGTGTTTCTAACGACAAATGCTAGTAGTGTAAGGCTATTACAACGCATTAAGCCATACATCTCTCTATACACCGGGTTCCCTTTAAAATTATTAGTTTAAGATTAAGATTCAGGACCAATCTGAGAGCAACTTTCATTTTACACCGTGTCTACATCGGATATTATATCCCCCACATAACATCACAGAAAACATCTTGCAATTTTAGGTTTTCAAAAAATATTGTTCTGTACGATTTATAAGCGTGTTACACAGTGACACGAGTCCCCATGAGTTTTACTGTACTGTACTGTGTAAAAGTAGGCTATATTTCAAGTATAAAAATGAATGATACCTGAACGTGATCATAGCAGTACCTAAAGCAAAAAATAACATAGATAGTAAATATTAATTTACTCATATACTACAAAATGTGCTACAAAAATACTGAACTAGTAGTGTATGCCAAGTTCACATGTAATATAGTTGCATTACAAACAAAAAATGTCGTTGAAAACTTTCCTGAAGCTTAACTGAAACTGAAGCTTTCCTTGTCAGCTAGCTGTATCACACGTTTTACTTTGGCAACAAGGAAAGATGACATCCACATGCTTAAATACACATTTGCATTGTAAAATTTGTTTTTCTTTAGCGGCATTGCAGCTGTGTTGACAGCAGATGCTTTCGTGCTCATTTAAATGAAGCCGTCAATGGTGTCCTGAGACTGCCTGAAACAAATATAAGTGACTGATCGTCCTATACGGGAAACTGCTTCCTCAGTAGCTTAAGGGCTCAGAGATGCACACACGGACACTAAATGAGCAGAATTAATTAAAATGGTTAATCAACTATAAGCTCTGAAACGAAGAGCCTGTGGTCCTCAGATCAGGAAGCTGTGTGTAAAACATCTCGGCATAAATATGAGCTCTGAGGTAATTCAAGCTGGCAAACTCACCCTTGCGAAACATCTTCAATCTTCTGCTTTTTAGAGCGTCTCGGCTATTTCATCCGCCAATTAGTGTCTGCGGCCCAACCCTCGACCGAACAAACTTCTATATGTTACAAAAAGAGCCTAGATGAAAATAACTGTCCTTTCTGTCAGCACTCATGAGCTTTCAGAGCCTATAAAACAAACAGAAACGTCCATGCATATACATACGGCGGATTTAATGATTAATATAGAATAGATTTGTCCAAGTGACCCGTGAAGAGACAGTCACTCGGGGTCTTTTAATAGGTTTCATGCGCAGGGCCGCAGGATTTTGGAAATACAGAGGTCCAAAAACTGAATTTGTCACAAACAAAAAAATGGACTTTCTTGATATACATACAGTATGTGCATTTTAAAACGTTTGGAGTGCAAATTACATAACAATTGCTAAAACCATCTCTGTCTTTTCATGTTTATCAGTAATGAAAGTAAACACATGGTCAATTGATATATTTATACAAATACTAGCAGATTGAAATACAACCTGTCTTTCATAAAGGAGCATAATGCATTTGGGTTTGAAATGACATAAAGGTAAGAGGTTTCCATTTTTGAGTGAACTGTCCCTTTTTTGTGTAGCTACAGAAGTTGCAGACACTTAGGTTTTTATTAAAAATAGGTCAACTTAAAATAATATAGGAACAGAATTAAAGATGAGAATTTGCTTAAAAGTGATGCATTTGAATTATTTGCAAATCATATAGTTGTTTTAATAAGCTAACCACAACCAGAAGCCACGCAGTTTAGCATGAACTAGTGGAGGTCTGGTAATGTTTTTGTCACGTCAAACTGACATTAAACACGTAAATGATATGTTTTCGGCATTTTGTAGTTTGGATTACTGGATATTACAATCGGTCGTTTACTCAGGTTTGTTGTTTAAATGTTGACGCGCGTCAAGCACGCTCAAAACGAGAGTAAACTCCCGGGCGCTCTGAAAAGAGGGAGAAAGCGACGCAGTCAGCGTTTTGCACGCGTTTTTAGACGCGACATGTGAATGGCCGCTAACATTTCTATGATAAAACATTAAACAGTTAGCTACTTGCATCGCGCTCTTTCACAGTAGAAACTGAACTCGAGCTTGACTTCTGTCAATAGCACCTCACGCCTTCTTTCATTTGATTGGACAGTAATCCTCGCCTTTCTTCATTTGATTGGCCAACTCAATCAGATTGACACTTAAGAGCGCTGTTAAACAGCTGAGGTAGATCAGATCTGAGATCAGTTATCTAGGCGTTTTCTACTAAATTGGCATTTTTTTCACGACAAAACTACCGAGGTCTGGACCTCGGGGACCCGGTACGGCCATGTTCATGCGTTGCTGACTCCCTCTCACTCCAAAAACTAATGAAAGGTATGGACACTACTTCCAGCGTACTACTGTCTGCTTTACTGCTTACCTAATGCGTATTTGTACGTATTTGTCTTATTGTATTAAATTTATGCCTTTAATGAAATATTTTTAAAGAGATAACCGCAGGGAGCGCAGTGCAGTGCGCGCTCATGTTTGTGAAGAGGAAAATGAAGTTTCAGTTAATACTTTCCAGGTGAGGAGGTTTGTTTAATCAGAAAGTTAAACATTTTACCTCATTTACGAAAACACTTCAAATCATATTCCATATTCAGTCTGTGTGAGGTTAAAAACCGACAAACCTCACAGGGTGGTTACACACCTCAAGCAACCGGTAAACACTTTCCAAACTAATAGACTTTCAAATAATTCGCAGTAGCAAAACGTAAGCGGTTAACTGCCAAGCTCTGGTTTAAAGTAAGCGCATAGCTATGAATGAGCTACTTGACTTGTGAATAAATATGATCCAGACTTAATAATTTATTATTTTTGTGTGTAAAGCCTCGGACGTTTGGTTCAGTACCATGCTGGTTTGTAAAAATAACCAACACAATCTCACTGGAATTCATAACTTTTTTACGAGGCGGCTAATTCGTATGCATTTCTCTAATCTTATTTGTATGTTTCAGTACGATTTGCGTTCTCTCTAGCGACGTTAGGTTAAGGGGTGGGGTTAGGGGAGGGGCATCAGTATTGCTTTTTTTCTAATAATCGTACATTTTTGAACGATTCACATCTTAAATATTTGAGAGTACTGTAAGTCTTTGCACCCTAAAATTGAAGTGTTGATACTGTAACGTACAAATTACTTAAACTGCCAAGAGGTGTGTGCAACTGCGCATATGACACCAAAGTATCCAGAAGAGCAAAGCATACAGAGCAGTATGAAGCCCTTACTGTAGCTGTGTCTTGTTTCAAAAGGCTGCGTCCTCGTGTCCTCCATCCTCTGAAGGATGTGGTATACGGAGGATCCTTAACCCAGAATTAAACAAGACATCCTTCATAGGACATACTGGCAGAAGAGGAAACATGAAGTACCACGTTGCAGCCTTCGAATGCAACCTTTGGAGGACAGCCTTCCGAAACGAGACACAGCTATAGTTTCTTCCTATAGAATCGTGCGACTGATTAATAAATGTTTAACTCATTTGGAGGTTGCATGCAAAACTGACTTTGTTCAAAAATCTGAGGGGGCACGTTTGAATGGGCATGTTAAAAAGAGATGGCGTTGACACTGTGATTAAATAATGAAACGTAGGCAATGCTAATTCATAAATAACTAATAAACAGAATGTTAATATATTAAAATAACACAACAATATGTTTATCTTGCTTTTATGTAAGCAGTTTCTTCCTCACCTGGTGGGAAGCATTAAGCATTACAGTGGATTGGTGATTCATTGCCTTTGGCTGTTAGATGTGAAAACGCATTCAAATTGCAAAGGTCAAAAAAAAGTTAATCGATAAGCTCCCTCTTTTATTCTGGTAAGCCTAGAAACGTATCCTGGCTTTTCACCATGTGTTGTTGTTTGTTTTGACTAGTGATGTAGTCATAAAGCAAAATGAGGGGAAATTATGAAACGGGCTAAGAAAAATATTACTGGATATGGGTTGATGACATGGCACTTTCACTGTCACACAAGATAAAAAATATACTATAATATACTATAATTAGTATAGTTATAATATAAAATACCAAAAATGGTTTAAAAAAATCGTTTTACGTGGACCGGTTGTTTAACTGCTTTGTTATTAGATTTTTTTACAATTTTAAGCCAAATCTCAAATATGTCCTATGGTGTAATGTCTTAAGCCTGGTTCAATAAATTACAACATTTAAACATTAAAAAGAAAAACATGAATAAAAATACCTCTGGCATAATTTTACAAGTGTTTAATTTAGTAAAAAGAAATCTTTGTTTGTTTATTTATATATTAATAAAACCATAGGAACTGGATTTTATTCATAATTTCGTATTAAATTAAACAATAAGTGTCTAACAATGAAGATAAATCTCTCTCATAATATTTGGATATTATTATAATATATTATAATTTTTTCTAACTTTTTCACAGTTCAGTAAAATGTTTAAAAAATTGACAAGTTAGTGTGACCCCTTATATTTTCATACACACATTTATGTAATTTTAAATTGAGTTTTACACCATTCTTAAATCTCACGTGTTGCGATGTTAAAGAAATGTGACGCATCATCTTAATTTCAATCTTTGATCCATCCATCTGATCTTATGGTGATATCAGGGTGCTACAATACTCGACTTAAATTTCTATTTGCCTTCAGTCTTGTTTAACATTTCTACTCACATCAGACAAGTGTCATTATTGTTCCACTTCAATTTTGCAGAGATTCGCTGTCTTGTGGCCATGGGTGAGTCACCTCTAATTGGTGAAATAATACAGCTAGCTCAGCAGTCCAACAGCAATGGGGCCTGTCCATTTCACTCAACTTCAGCTTGTATAAATGTGAACTGAGCTGAGAAGGTGCCAAAGCATGTTTAACCAATAAATCACAGACTGCCTACTCATCTCTCGCCATCCTGAGCCAGCCATTAATCAGATTTTGACAAATGACCACAGCTCTGAATGTTCCAGCTATTATCTAAGACTCCACTGTTTATTAAAACTTAATGAATACAAGATTAATTAGACTTATGCATTCACATCAGGGCCACTTGTGACTACATTTTTGATAAGAAATCCCTTATTAGTAGCTATTGTTAATATTATCAGATAAATCTTAGCATTATGAGAATTCCAGTAATAATATGAATATCTGACGTTCAGCCAGTGCAAGAGACCGGCATTGTCTGGCTGATTTCTTCACACATTATCAAGTAGTCAGGACTTGGCGTATCTCAACTCTATTCATTGGGGTAAATAGCTTTGGTTTCACAACTCTGTTAAAAATCAGAATCAGAATCAGAAGAGCTTTATTGCCAAGTGTGCTTGCACACACAAGGAATTTTCTTTGGTGTTGGAAGCTTCTAGTACAGACATTCAACACAATGACAATACAATATAATACGATTTACAGTCTAAAAGATTCTAAATTGTGCATATATAAAATAAAGACTATTTTACAGAAAATGGGGGATAATAACATATAAGAGACATTGTACAGGGTAGTATATAGTAGAATAAACATATTAACAGATTGTATGTACACTTGTGCAAATGGATAATTTAGTAAGTAGAGGTAGTGTTATATACATGTATACATAAGATGTAGATATAATAAGGCACTATAGTGCACACTATAGGAGTAGTGGAAGTGGAATATTGCTCTTAAGGAGCAGTTATCTGTTTAGGAGGGAGATTGCCTGGGGGAAGAAGCTGCTTCTGTGTCTGGAAGTCCTGGTGTTTGGTGCTCTAAAGCGCCGGCCAGAGGGCAGCAGATCAAAGAGTTTGTGTGCTGGGTGTGTGGAGTCAATGATGATTTTTCTTGCCCTGTTTTTCACTCTGGAATCGTACAGGTCCTGAAGTGTGGGCAGAGGAGCACCAATAATTTTCTCAGCACTACGAACTGTCCGTTGTAGTCTTCGTAGGTCTGATTTGGTGGCCGAGCCATACCAAACAGTAATTGAAGTGCACAGAACAGATTCGATGACCACTGAGTAGAACTGGGTCAGTAGCTCCTGTGGTAGGTTGAACTTCCTCAATTGACGGAGGAAGTATAACCTCTGCTGGGCCTTCTTTACAATGGAGTCTATGTGGGACTCCCACTTCAGGTCCTGAGAGATGGTGGAGCCCAGGAACCTGAATGACTCCACAGTATCCACAGTGCTGTCCAGGATGGTGAGGGGAGGAAGTGATGGAGGGTTCCTTCTGAAATCCACTATCATCTCCACTGTCTTGAATGCATTCAGCTCTAGGTTGTTTTGACTACACCAGGCAGCCAGCTGAGCAACCTCCTTTCTGTAGGCAGATTCATCACCGTCTTGAATAAGGCCAATGACTGTGGTGTCATCTGCAAACTTCAGGAGTTTGACAGAAGGGTCTGTAGAGGTGCATTCGTTTGTGTAGAGTGAATATAGCAGTGGAGAAAGAACACATCCTTGAGGAGCTCCGGTGCTGATGGTACATGTGCTGGATTTAAATTTTCCCAACCTCACTAGCTGCTGCCTGTTCGACAGGAAGTTAATAATCCACTGACAGGTAGAGGTTGGCACAGAGAGCTGGGTAAGCTTGGGCAGGAGGAGGTCTGGGATTATGGTGTTGAAGGCCGAGCTGAAGTCTACAAACAGGATCCTGACGTAAGTCCCTGGTCTGTCTAGGTGTTGTAGGATGTAATGCAGTCCCATGTTTACTGCATCGTCCACAGACCTGTTTGCTCGGTAAGCAAACTGGAGGGGATCAAGAAGTGGTCTGGTGATGTCCTTCAGGTGGGCCAGTACAAGTCTCTCAAATGACTTCATGACCACAGATGTTAAAGCAACAGGCCTGTAGTCATTAAGTCCAGATATTTTGGGTTTCTTCTGTACAGGGATGATGGTGGAGCGTTTGAAGCATGAAGGGACTTCACACTGCTCCAAAGATCTGTTAAAAATATTAGTGAAGATGCAGTAAAAAAAGACACAGTACTTAACCAGAGCCCATTCTCACTCCAATGCTCAAACGCTCCAACTGAAAAATCAAGAATTTGTGTCGTTTATGAGTCGAGTTCATTTCAAATGAAGCGACAATATTAAGTTGTCATGATTTAAAACCATGTAACATTTACCTTTTGTCTAGTAAGTAGTTTTTATTGATATAAACTACCTCATGTTTCATTCTCGTGTTGAGATTTAGAGATTTAGTACAAAGCACATAACATTGCAGTTTAAATAAATGTACACAACTACTTTACGGTTATTGTTAAAACTTATAGCAGTTTTGTAAGCTTATTGTAGGAGTGCACGGTACTGAGGTTGATGGCAGGGTTGCCAGATCTGCGTCAAATCAAAATTCAAGTCAAAACTAGCCCAAAACTAATCCAACAACCACTGCCTAAATACCAAAACTCAAATTACGCAACTCCTATACCTAAAATACATATTTAAAAGTATTTTTATTGCATTACTTACACAGTTTTCATTGAAAATCACTGTAGAATAATAATCATAAACATTCTGCGGATAATACTGCATGCTTGGCAACCCTAGTTGACAGGCAGGTAAGCATTCGAACCAAATGCAATGATTGGTCGGACATTTTATGGTCCTGACACTTCCCCAAAAGATTTTTATAGTTTTTTATTGATAATTTATTCATATTTTTATTTTAGACCCCTAATCGATTGCTATCAGAATTTGAGAGAGGCGTCTGGCTGCAGCCTTGCTACATCCATCCCTGCCTCCTCCAAGTGCGACATCAAAAGCCACGCCCACCCAATACATAACTTAATAGGCTTGTTCGACAGGCGGATGACATCATAGTACAGCGAGTGCGATTCGAAAGCAAACTTTTAATGGTTTTTCGAATCGCTCTCGCGGTACTTTGATGTCATCCACCTGTCGAACAAGCCTTATGACTCCCCAACCCCGATCCGCCCAGATGTGGGTGTGGTTTCTGATGTCATACTGCGATATAGGCGGGGTTATGTCATGTGGCTTGGTATGTTTCAGTACCACCACTAAGTGTAGGCTTATTTCAAATGGAGGACATCAAATACTGATGCTTTGTTTGTCACACAAGATGCCAAAGGGACCTCATGTGCTGTTGTTCGGTTGATGTGGTTCTACTCTTATTGCTCATAATGAGAAACATTTGGAGTCAATCCAGCCTTAACCCTAACTTAAATGTCCTAACCAAATGTTTATCAACAGGCTTCTTTCTGAAGGACACAGGACAGCTTTAATCAAAAGCTTACAGCAATTCACATTGCACACTGGAGGCACAAAGAAGAGCCATGTTTTATCATCTCCGGCTTTGATGACCCTGTTTTTCAGCTATATAGCTCCCTTAGATCTTCTCGACCTCTCTAGTGTACCTCTCAGATAAATCCCCACTCTGATGAAATGATGGACACACTCCAGTTAGTATCAAAGGAAGACAAAGCATCAGCCATCATAGCCCATGTGCTGTGTGCTCAGCTCAAACAATGCTTATTGTCATATCCCTTCATACCCTAAAAATGATTTCTCGTTATCCTCGAGATATTGACCCTTGCAAAGAAGGTCATTCACGAACTATTGCCGCTATAGAACGGCCTGTTGAGGTTTAATAAATGGCTTTCAGTCATTTCAAAGTGATTTGCAAACACCATTAAGCAGGACAAATATTTATATTAATCATGAGCAGGGCTGGACTGGGAAGAAAATCGGCCCTTGCATTTTTAGGCCCGCATCGGCTCTCCACCGAATCTGTCGAGGGAGGGTGAGGGGGATGACATGCATACGTGTCTTTTGCATTCACGTTGCGTGCATTCGCATTTATAATACGTCCGTTTAAGCGGCCAACGCCTCCGTTCCGGCCCCATAAGTTAGCGGCCCACCGGGAAAACGCCAGATGGCCAGTCTGCCCCTGGTCATGAGCTTCATATGTGCCTCAGTGAGTTCACGTGATATCATATGCCAGAGCTTCATCACTGCTATTCTTTTCTATTGTGCACGTGCTCATGTAGCTCAAATGGTAGAACACTGCATTACCAACGTAAAGATCATGAGTTTGAACCTCACATATACACTTACTCAAAAATATACTTCTGTCATCATTTATTCTTCCTCGCGCCATATAAAATCTGTATATGACTCTACTTTGAAACAGAAAAGAAAATATTTCATAGGAAATGTTTCAGTGTTTTTGCATCAATTGAAGTAAATGGAGTCCAGTGTTGTTGGTTATCAACATTCTTCAAAATATCTTATTTTGTGTTCTGCTGAATAAGGTTTGGAATAACATGAAGGTGAGTAAGTGATTAAAGAATTCTTGATCCCTCAATAAAATGCATCTAATGGACCGTAAGTTGCTTTGTAAAAGCACTTGTATATATGCTAATCATGTGTTTCTTGAACTTCAAGGTTTTGCAGTCAACAAACTGTTAAATCAACTTGTTTTCAGAGTACCCATCTTGTCTGTGTATCTTTGCATTAAAGGACTATAGATGAATAATTAAGTCAAGATCAAGAAAGACACATTATTTTTTACTAAATCACAATTTCTTTGAGCTTGGAAAGTTAATAGTCATGTTTTGATGTTTACTGAGCGTGTATGCAGGCAGGCATTTTCTACTCATTAATGTTCATTTATATTACAGCTCTGTGATGGTAAATTAAGGCCATTATGAGGCTCTCCTTAGTGCTCTGCATGTCCTTTAATTTAGCCTCTTTGAAAATCTGCGGGGAAAGCTTTTTGTGCAATTTGCCTTCGTAACTTGAATCTACAAGACTTTTAATCAAAACACAATCTTCTCGGTCTACACACACAATTATGAAGTCTTCAATAGACCAATAAACCCCCCCAAAGCAGTTTGAGCACAATGCTCATGAACTACAGATTTCCCAGAACATGTATATATCTGTGCACTTTAAGAACATTGAAAGATCAATGAGCAACATTATTCCTTTCCCCGAGGTCATTCAGACACAATAACCTCTTACATGCAAAACATATGTCGCAATAGAAAACACTGACAGATATTGATTACTAGGCTATGGGGAAAGTTATATGAGCATTTGAAGAGATTTCTGGTAAGAATGTATATTTGAACCTTTTTCAATTTGATTCACACACCAACATGAAAACCAGGCTGATAATTTTAATAATTTCAGGATCCTGACTATCTTTACCGATTCTGAATATTTCATATCACATCATATGCCATCAGATCATCTAGAATATACAGCATGTTGTACATAATAAAATGTCCCTCTAATCAAAAAACAATTTAGCAATAGCTGTCTGAGAATAATATTTTTAAGACCAAACCAATTTGATTTAAAAAGCTGTTTTTCATACACTCTTTACTCACACATTCAATTTATTGGCTTGTGATGCAAACTGCCTCATTCATGTTTTGTCTCCAGCTTGCACGCATTCATTTTTCTCCCCGCTGTGAGACTTCGATGTCTTCAATCATGATTCCTTTGTCTTTATGTTTGTCTTTTTGTCATCCTGTTTTCTTAAGCGTTTTCCATTTCATGTTTCCTTAATTCACCATCTTTAATCAGGTTTTAAAATGTTTCTAGATTAGAACTTTTCATTACAGGATGAAACAAAATGATTCTATAATATTTTCAACTGTGCTATAGGCCTTGTTGATTAAACATTGATTTAAAAAAAATAAGTCTTTAGTGTACATTTCTGGATGTATTGTGGCAATTCCAGTCCAGACTCTTGTTGAATTTCAACAGAAACAAACCTCAGGAATGACAAAGTCACACAACAGCAATGTGAAAGACAGACAGCATGACAACATGAAAACTGATCAAAATCAGGCTTGTTTTATGATATATTCATTTTTGAACTCATCCTGTTGTTTAATAAATGGTACTGTATATGTCAGCATCATTCTAGTAGTGAATACCCATGACTGTGCAAATTTTTTTGCCCTGTTGTCCATTTCTCAAATACTTTTTCAGGTCAGACGAATCTTTAAAGCATTAATCTGTTCTTTTACGAGACTCGAGAATCTTTGTGGCTATCTTAAAATGCCTACATGTAAATGTCCAGTACCCCGGTCCCAAATGTTATTGAACCAAGGCATATGCCCTTGCTAAGCTCTAATAGGAATGTTTTAATGCTTTGTCATATTAAGTTCTTTCATCTCCATGGTTTGTTTTGTAGTCATTTAATAAGTTCTGAGACTTCCTGGTAAATAAATAAGGTGTCTGTGAGAGTATTTTTCTAAGGCAGTGTGATTCTTAAAATTGGTGACAAATAGGACCTTTTGGTGATAACAATACACAGGGGAGTTGAATGAATTTGAATGGAATTAAATTTAAATTGATGGCTGTGTGCATGTGAGGACAGAGGAGCAGTAATCAGCATTTTTGGGGCCACTGTCAAAGTCGTGACAGTAATTGCTTTTGCCTTCTTCTTTTAAGGTTTCAACTGGTTATTTGCATTTTAATTTGTGTGATATTACAACCGATGCGCTGTTGATATTTTAATTAAAGGGCAGTTGGACTTTACTCTACACTAAAGAAATAGTTCCCACATCAGGACCATATTGTCTCTCGCCTTGTGTTGTGTTGTGTTGAGGTCTCTTAAAGGGACAGTTCAAAAAGATGAAAATTGTCAACATTTACTCAACCTCATGCACTTCCAACTGTAACTTTTCCTTCTGAAATTCAAAAAAATACTGGTTAAAAAACTGGATGTTTACTCCTTTTTTTAGTCCTTGACCTGTTCCTCTCTCCTTGCACAAAACCGTTTAGTTCACATAGTTTTATGACATTTATTTTTAAGTGATCCTTAACAACCGAAACAACGTTATCCACAACTGAATGAATGCCATCTGTTTTTCCACCCAATCCATCCGTGTTCCCTCAGGCCACTTGATATATACGGCCAAACTCACGTGGAGTTATTTAATTCCTACGCTTTTGTGTCTTTTAATAGTTTGGGAAGAGTTGGTTTCAATCCACTCGTACCAGAACACCATAAATTAATATCTTTTATTAAAACCATGCGTATAGCATCAGTTCTAGCAGACCACGTTAGTCAAGCTTGCTCAGCTAATCAGTGCCAACCAATAATGGTACAGCACATACTAGACTGAGGCTGTGTCCGAAATTGCCCACTATACCCTCATTCACTATTCCCTACATTAGTTCACTAATATAGTCCATTTTAAGGAGGGGGTGAAAACGAGTGAGTAAATTCGGACACTCATGCACTGGAAACGTTCGGACATCCGTTTTTAATGTAAGTGCCAATAAATGAATTTCTCGTGACTAAATTATGTTTTTATCAACGCTCACGTGTAGGTTGTTGTTATTACGTCATAGGTCAAAGAGCATTTGGGTCACATGACCATAAAACATGGCGGACGCAGTATGTCCGAAACGTATTCATACTACTCCCACTCATACTATATAGAACGTACTGTTTTAACGGCCGATAGGTAGGTACTTTTTCAAATTCAGTACGTAATGTTACAGCATGCGATTTCAGACACAGCCCTTATTTCCGCAGGTTTTTAAGGATAGAACGAACGTATCCTTCACAGCTATGGCTATCCCGAGATTCATTGCGCGCCTGTAACGGCTTGAAATTTTTAAATAATCTATCAAAACTTTAGTTAAACTAAAGTATGTGATTCACAAAAACGTGTTTTAATATTATATATGATGTTGTTAATTAACATTATTGGTGCATTATTGTGTTTTTTGAATTTGTAAGGTTGGTTAATTTAATATACTGTTGGGCTGTTTTAATATGCATAAACATATTCTCGAAAATAAAATATCATTTTTCTGGCTCCGTATTTCTTTAAAAAAGTCAGAAACGTCTCTGCTGTGTCCTGCTGTCACCACGTAACAGGAGCAGCAGGTGACGCAAATCGCGCAATTAGGAAATCCTCCGCGAGACTAGACCGTCTCATTTCAGCTCGCTTCTTGGACTTTTGAGGCTGCGTGCTTTGAAAACCAAGTCCTCGTTTTTAAGTTCGCGACCTTAAAGGTTGCAGCCCCTGAATTGGGACACAGCTTACATCGGTTGAACACTCGTTATTATGATGCATCACGGGATTGAATGAGAGCACTCAATAATGTCCACTATGAATTCAGACACCACTAAAATTGGATGTCCCCAAATTGTGCGCTATATTGGGGTATAGGGGGCTATTTCGGACACAGCCTGTGTCCTATTTAAGTTGCCTTACAGCTCCTCTACAGCTGTTCAGCCGTGCCACGCTCAAAACCCACCCCCTTCCCCAACTCCTCCTCATCCGACTGCATCAACAGGTACCTTTTATTTGATCCCGTATGCATTTCTGTGTCTTCCCTTCTGACAGGTATGAATTCTCTTCTAAGTCATATCATATTCAATTTGCATATGACTATCGTGTAAGGCATGTATATCCCTGTCATTAAAATAATTTTTGCTTAAATAACTGTTCTGGTTCCCCAGGTGGGGGATATTATAATCGCTGCACTCCTACTCTGTTAATGCACGGCTGCATGGACAGGCGGAGAATTTGCCCAGAACAGTTTCATTCCGCCAACCTTAAATATTGCTATTGTTTAAATCTTTGACGGTAGTGGTTCTGATAGAAATACACATTTTAGTTCAGAAGTACGAAGAATCCATCAGGGGTTTAAACAACATACTGTAAGTGTATGTTAATACTGACAAAAGCTCATCTATGTCATCTTTTTTACTGTAATTTAAAATTTTTATAACAACTGGCATAGACAATTAAGTATTGAAATTTCAAGATTTCAAGCTTGGTAGAGATCAGTAATTAATGAGACATCCCTATATAGTATAATGAAGCGCATGGCCCACGCTTTAGCATGATCAGAAAACTAGCGAATCCGGTGAACTCTCTGCCTATGACTATGTGTATTCACATAAACTGACAGGTCTATGGATGATGGGTTTTTTTTTGTGAAGTCACTTTATATAACAAAAACTTCACCATTTCAAGCTTGGTTGAGATGGCATCATGAATGTGTCAGCTGCTTGTGTTTCTCCCTTTGGGATTCTCTGATTCTCTCACACACTTTCACATCATCTAGAGCTTTTTTGTTTGTTGAATCGCTGAGGTTCAGAATTATGTTTTCACAACTATGTATTGTCTGTCTAGACGGCATGCCATACAGTGGGTGTTGATCACTGCTATAAAACTTATGCCTGCTAGCCAGGATAGTAAACACTAAAAATAATTCTTAAAAGGTAAAGTTTTTTGTCAAATGTAGTGCAAACAGTCAAGTAAACCGCTAATAACAGAAGAGATAAAGAGACAGACGATCTGAAAAAGCTTCACATTGTTAGCGCTCATTCCGGGCTAATTACTGGGTCTAGACGTGATCTACATAAACTCTGTTCATGTCCACAGGACTGCCTCTGCCTCCACACATACTTGCCATGGCTAACAAATATTTATCTTTGGGGGAATGGGAGAGCGAGCTCGTCATCTTTCACATGTGGCTTCTTTCTCTTCTGCTCTTGTTTGGCGACGCAGTGGAGTGTGCAGCAAAGGCTCTCTGTGCAAACACTTTCCCTTGAATACCTGTCTGCGCTGTCATCTACCGTCTCCTCTCATTTGAGTCTCTCTCTAGAGTAAATACTCTTCAAGAAGTTCGTCCCCGCAGATGCGAAAATCAGACAATGTGAAAAACAACAAGGTACCTTTGAGGATGGATCTCAGAGACCCACCCAGCAGGAGACGTCTAGTTGTGTTTTTCTTCGCCACCGGTTGTAAACACTGTTGAATATTCAAGCCTCACGGGGAGCCGTGTTAAAAAATTTAGCTATGTAAGAAACTTCGGCATGACTTTTATTCTGCCCTTTAAAAAAACGATACTGCGAGCTTGACTGTGAAATCCAAATCTTCTTTATTGCCCTCATAAGAAAGGGCAAACAATTTATATGAAGCATAAAACATTGGCCATTTGTGCCATGATATTGTATTTTATGGCTGAAACTGCTGCAATGTCAAAGAAATAATTCATCCAAAAAATGACAGTTCTCTGAACATTTACTCGTGTTCGTGTTCTTCCACAACCATTTGACTCTTTGTCTTTGACAAAAGAAGAAACACAAAAGAAACATTTTAAAGAATACTATCCACTTTTACATATAATGATGCATTTCCTATTCGGTCTGACAAAATCTCTTCACACCTGTATTCTGTGGACGCTAAATAATAAAACCTTAAAACAAATAATGCAAGAGTTCAGATGCACCGTGGCATGTAGGTTAAATCGATTTCCTGAGATTGCTTGCCATTATCTTTTTCTGACACAGTGGGCTAGAAATGCTTGTTCAAAAAACCTGCATGTCAGAGCAATGAGGCTTTTATCAATAGCGCTCAAGAATTGTTTTATGGAAATGGTTTGTTTTGCCTATACACTTTTCAGTCACACCGATAACCCCACAGTTATGAATAGCGTGCGTGTTATGTTTAACTATATAACTGGATATCCTTCGCACTTATGTAGATTTTTGAGCACAGATCACAGATGGTATTAAATGCTGACAGATACTATATTTCTGAATAAAAAACAATTCTTCACACGATAAAGCACACACCCACTTTATAGCACCTACAATTGTGTGTGTCTTTAAGCTCCATCTGTTCAGAGTTAAGAGACAGGAGTGGGCGGGACCTTGTCATTTGCCGACTGACTGAATCCATTTATTATATATGATCGGCCAGGCTACAAGACTACACATTAACAAGGCAAATGTATCCGTCCCCTCTGTTCCTAATGATAATATAATGAAAACAAATTCTGTCCAGTACAAAACTCAATCACCAGCAGGTTTATTTAGTAGCCAGGTCACAGAATATTACGTACTAAACCTTTAAGACTTTGAAGTCTGGTTGTCTACATTTCCACATTAAAATATCTAAACGTGAACCATTTCATTTATTTTATTTTTTTCAGATGCAGCACCATATATAGCATTCCATGGAGTGTGCCGATAAGAAATATATAGATTACGGGATGAAATCCTGTTACAAAAAAGATTTTGTAGAGATTTTTGTAGAGAAAAGATTTGGCCGTTTTGATACATTCCTTCTATTAGATCAAAAATCTTCAAATGTCACTATCAGCCCTTTGAAGTACAGATAAAATAAATATATTCTGTAGACTGTAAATTTAAATGTCATCTGCCCTTGTTGGGTCATGTTGGTTCAGGATGAAGATATATTTATAATGGCTGTCCCAGCTTACATAACAGGGGCTATTTGTTTGAATGATTTGGAAGTAATTCTCTGTGGTTGAGCTATAAAGGCCTGCTTGATTAAGAACATCACTTAAACGTTAGTAACAGCAGGCCGGAGCATTTCATCATGACTTCTCAATCCGAATGTAGTTTTAACCAAATATCCCCAACACAGGGGTCAAATTGCCTGAAGAGATAAATGTGTTCATAAGACACTAGAGTCACCTTGTTGCCCTTCACATGGTCAGACAAAGCCTGGATGACAATTTTTAGCCATTAATAATTAAGTGCATGCTTTTAGATAAGTGGAAAATAAAATGCCCAAAGCCTGTGCAGCTGGCCTGTAGAATTTCTCAGAATTTTCATTTTGCAGCCATCAATAATTCAGATGTATCTGCAAAGCAAGTCTGAATATTTTATAGAGAACTTGTCAAATTCTGCCCCAAAACCCAGCCAATTAAGTAACCCCAGATCTAGTGGCTTCAGAATGCTCATATTTGGTTTATTTCCGTGTGGATTTATTTTGTGGGAATTTCTGATGTAAACCACTAGATGACAGTACTGGGACTTATTCTCTGTGTGTTGATTGTTCTGGTAAGAACTCCTGGTTAATTGTTTTGTTTGTGTTTTTACTGCAGGGTCTGTTGCATATATTTTTTCATAATAAATTGGTTTAAGCTGCTAGTGTCAAATAAAGTTTGTTCAAATTTGTATTGGATGAAGTAAAAACGTAATGTTAAATTGTTAAAACATCTATATCTATATACAGTAGTATGAGTAAGTGCAGTATACATATGTAAGACATATGAATTGGGATGTAGCTTGATTTTTCACATAATATAAAGTTATTTTTACAGAATTTTAATGATTTATTAACAGATTTTTTCTCGCATAATGCCCCTAAAAACTGTTATTTTGCACAATTGTTCTATTTGATAGATTTTTCACATATTTTTAAAATACAGTCAAAAAACATCAAATTACAGAAGAAGAGGAAAACTTTATAATTTTACGGGAAAGAAAATTATTTTGACTGTATATTTCTGGCGCCCCAGCTGGTTTTTTACAGTCTATTTTTGAAATGCGGTCAAATTACAGAAAAAGACTGCAAATTTAGAAGAAAACATCGAAAACCATGTAAACATTTAATTTGAAAGTGGAAATAAAAATTTCAGTTTTTTACAGGATGTTTTTTAACGGTGTATTGTTCTGAGGTTTCAGACAAAGTAAATAGTATGGAAGTACTGTATGTGATTTTGGAAACGGTCCATTGAGACTTTTGGCATGGTGTCTGATGCATAGAAATGGCTATTTAGACAAGAAGGGCCCATTTGTAAAGCAACATGATAGCAGTGAATTTGATGCTGGTAAAATAAAAGACTGCCACGGAATAAATAAACATGTTGCTAATTCAAATAATAATTTCGCAAATGATTTAGAAGTAGTCTGCTTTAGTGCTCATTCACTGGGGGAATACTGCTGTGAAATGTTGCAAACAACTGAATTATTTCAAAACTGGCTGCGCACCAAACGGCGGCTTGAACAGAGCGAAACCTTTATGAATCCAAATACAACATACAGGAACATGATGTTCTGGTTGTGTTCACCCTCAGTAACCAACCTGTGCAAGATTTGCTTTCGATTAAAGGTTTTCATGAGTGTGTGTCCATCTGGTGGCAACAGAAGTTTTACACGCAACAGTTAACACAAGTCTGTAATCATCCTGGAGGAAAATGGAAAGCATCAAACTACAAGTGCAAGAGCGGAGGTATCGAGTGCAAGAAGCCAAGTATCTTGCTGTTACAGAGACAGACCACAACAATTTCGCTCATAACCAGAATGCTGAATGATTAAATCCCCAGCAGGTGTTTTAGGTCTGTCTTCTTCCACTAACTGGGTTCCAAGAACAGCAAACCGAATGAACTATGTTGGCAGTACCACCAGACCTGGATGGAGGCCCACAACCCATCATTCTAAGATCTCAGATAGCACCTGTCCAATAGAACATAAAGGACCACAATCAGGAGAAACCAAGAGCAGGGAGAACCAGGTAATGGTCCTGCAAGACATTCACACTGTAAAAAAGAAATGAAACTTTCTGTCAGCTGGATTGACAGAAATTTACCGTAAAATTATGTTTTTTTTTCCTGTAAAATTACAGGATATAAGGATATATATATATATATATAATAAATTGTTAATTTAACAGTTTTTGACTGTATTTCAAAAATAAACTGTAAAAAATAAAATCCTGTAAAAAACTGAAATTTTCTGCACCAGAAATAAACTGTAAAATAATATTTTTCCCTGTAAAATTACATTTTCCACGGTTTTCTTGCAAATTTGCAACATTTCATGGTGTTGCAGTTTTGGAGATACAACCTTTCATGTATATATTATAATGTATATAATTGTATAATATAAAATAGTAATATAAAACAATTACATATGTAGCGGCAGAAAAACGGTAAGAGACCATTTTCAGTTTTTCTGAACTTACTATTTATAGGTGTTTAGGAAAAATGATCATTTTTGTTTCATTCATCTACTAACAATATTATATTGTTGCATTTATTTGCAGAAAATGAAAACTGGAGAAACAGGTCAAAATAACAAAAACATCAAATATGGCAAAGAAAACAAGTTCACTTTTAAGCAACAGTAATATTTGTACACTTAGGAAAAGTTCAATTAAAAAAAAAAACCCTGGATAACCTGGATTTTATCACAGTTTTCACATGTCTTGTCATGCTGGCAGTCTTTCACATTGCGTTTGGATGACTTCATGTCACTCCTGAGGTTTGATTTTGTTGAAATTCAACAGACACTTGACTGGAATGACCACAATACATCTAGAAACGCTAAACAAAAAAAATATTGTTATTCATTTTCTGTGCCTGTAGAATAAATATAATTTAACATATTAATATAAAAAATAAGAAATAAATAAAATAAAATAATAAAATATAGGTCAACAATATATATACATATATAAGTATTCTGCATAAAAAGCAATAAAACATTATTACAAGTATGTAAAAGTTTGTGTGCATGTTGGGCTAATAAGGTTTCTCTGTGTTGTGAATTTAAATATCTTTCAATTCAGTATATTTCTCTTTCTGTCATTCCAATAATGGGAGAGAGTGAAAGAGAGAGGGAGGGGGTGCGAGAACTGTTTTGCGGAGCCACTGATCTGTCAGTCTGATGAGTGCAGTGGAGACTGACCACCAGAGATCAGCTCCTCAGAGGTAAATAATGATCAGACCACTCAGGCAGCGAGTTTCAACTCACTGAGCATCAATGTGCATCGATAGGAATTAAACTCTCTACTCAGGGCTTCTGTAAACTCTAAACATGAGTTAAAAGAGCTGGTTTGGCTGTTTGGGAGCTTGATTAAGGTCCCTTCCATAAGGCATGTGTGCAAATTCATTTGTTTACTGCATAAATGTTACACGTAAACCTTCTGAAATTACGATTTTGATGCATAATAAAGTGTATACTGTCAATATATAATGAACTCATATTACATTACTTTAGTAGTAATATTACTATGTCAATTTTTTAAAAATGCTCATTTGAGAAACAAGATCATGTTAAAGGAACATTTTCTTTGAAGGCAAATGTGTACTTGTGACTATACCTTAATATTTTACTAAACTGTTTCGTGCTAAAAATGCATGAATAAGCAACGATTTAAATGATTCATGTGTTCTTTGTTGTGGCGAACACCACGATACTGTTAAAGTTACAATCCTCAATTCTCAAAGCCATTTCAAAATGCAGGAGTTTTGGAATCACGGTCATCAATTTGGAGGAAAACATTTTGAGAATGGCTTTACTGCCTAGCACTGCTTTGTCAAGTGTAACTCAAAAACATAAAGCTGTTTGTTTATCATTTCTGAACTGCTGTCATAGAAGGTCTGATCAAACTATTGCGCCCAAAGCATGGTAAAAAAAAAAGAGGTTGTTTCCCTGTGTAATTGAGGTTTTGTGTTGGCTTTATCGTGTGAGTACCTGTCTTTGTTTGTTTATTATTTTATGTAATGTTTACAGAGCTTTACACTTTAGAGTGTTAAGTGAAAATCATAATGCTGTACTTGTTGTAGACACCAAATGGTTAAAAGAATTGTTCTTAAGAGATTTTACTCTCATCCAAACAACCACACTTTACTAAAGACCTAATCAGAAATGATATCAAAAACTCAACAGTGCTCGATATTGTTCTTATAGTCTCAGTAACTGAATTATGATTTCCCATACGTTTCATATTGTGAGAGCGTAATTGAAATTCTGCTCCTTCCTCTACTTACCTGAATGCAACTCTCTCCGGCTGTCTCGCTGGTAACTCTGAAACATTAAGTGTCCCTGACAGGTTTTTTCTGAAGTCAACATCTCAGTCGGTGGGTAAACGGTTCACATGGGTTTCTCAGAGGAATCGTCCTCATCATGGGCCTGTGTGCATGGCTGATCTGTCAACGTGATGGGTACAAGAACATTTATAGAGATGAAGGCGACAGACCATATGTTAAATCCATCGGTAGACACAGACACGCATGATAATGTAAAAAATATGCGCAGCATCCTGATGCAAGCGCGCATGCTGCAAATTTGAGGTCATGAGCTTGTTAGAAGACCAAAAATAACGACAAAACATTTTTTTCATGTTAAATCTAATTCTTTTTGAAGATAAATTATTACACACTTAAAAATTAAAAGATGGGTTTTCAAAATAGGTCTATTTAAAAGCGTATAGTATGTTTACACTATACTACACTATGTCTTTAAGCTCTGGTTAGTGAGGATACAACTCCATTTGCAAGTGTATACTGTGCATGATGTTGAATTTGTTGTCAATAGAACTTCGATAGATCGAGGTGTTAAATTATTACTTGGGTTTATGCAAATGTGCCAGTCACAAAAAGTTGAATCTATCCATGGCTGCATGTTATACACATTGTCAAGGCTCCTATACTATTCCTAATGGCTTCTTTTGATACATGTGCCTTCATAACCTAATTACTTAAAAAAGAGGAGGAGAAACAATGTGACTCAGACAGATGTTGTCCCACCCCATGACATCATCACCTGCAGAGAGGAACTGCCACTCAATTAAACTAAAATACCCATAGTGATGGATGGACAAGACATTGTAGAGGATTGTGCAGATATTTCATAGGAACATGCCCTTCATTTAATCTATTTTGTGCTTCAAACTTTTCTCTTTAATGAAGGATTTGCTTTCAGAATGACAGAAAACAACTTTTCATTTGAAAGTTTCTGTCCCATCCCTAATAAATGCAGAGTGCATTGTGGAGTTGTATATGCATTTATTCTTATATGTATTTGTTAATGCATTTATTCAACATTTAATTATTTAATCACAATTAAATGTTGTAAGACCATTGTCCCTTTTGCTCAATTTCAACAGAAGATAAACCTATGCAATTGAAACACAAGCTTTGTTTTATGTAAAAGTTGTAAATAATATACAGAAATATGAGATCAAGTATAGAAAAATATGAGTCATACCAAAAATATATTTTATAGCACCATTAAGTTTCTTTATAACACTATTAATTTGTGGCTCATAGTGGAACATGCAAAGGATTATATTTAATACCAGATCATATCCTGCTATTGTTACAATGTAAGGAAAAACTCCAATCTGGTACTATGCAGAACAATTTTTCTTAAGTGTACAAAAAAAATTCTGTGGTAAATCATGAATATTAAACTCAATTACAAATGTAAACTTACAGTATAATCTGATATAAATATAGTCAAAAAACAAATGAAAGGATAAATCATTTAATAGTTAATGTAATATATATAGTAATGTTAATATAAAAATAACACTGTGTCTACACCGGACGCGACACAGCGCGATGCGACCTGACAAAAGACGAAAGAACGCATTAGAACCCATTATAATTAAACATTTTGTCCACACTAGATGCAGCGCGGTGTAGACATGGTGTAACAGTTTCTCTTAATAAAACACTTCTCTTTACATATATGGCTGAACACTGCGGAGCTTATGCACACCATCACTTTTGTAAAATATAAAGTTTGAATGTTATGACTTTGTTTTTCAAGGCTGTCAACCCCTCATTAACCCTCACTGAGCAATACGTTCAGATTAATTGTGATCACCCTTCACTGCAATAAAGAAAAGAGCTTCACATATTACAGTGTCTTGATGGGCCAGGATGTTTTCTGTTTTGTGCATCTGTAGCCAGGTAATTTCTCCCTCACCGGGGTTTCTTGTTTTCCATGCATGTGAATCGTGTTTTTATTTAAAAAAACATCAGGATATACTGACTGTTTTTTTTGCAAATGATGATTAAGTGAATAACTCTGTAATGAATGAGGAATGGGTATTCGGTGTGTATGATCAATTGGTCACCCTCTAATGAATGACCTGCTGAGTGGTGCCATCTGGGTAGCATGTGCTTGACACATCTGTGTTAGAAAAATGTGCCAAATGATTTGTTGTTTTTTGTTGTTTCAACTTAAAAAAATTAGTTACCTGGTTGCCTTAAAATTTTAAGTTAGTTCAACTTAAAAATATTAGTCACTCGTTGTGTTGACTAATATTTTTAAGTTGAACTAACTTAAAATTTTAAGGCAACCAGGTAACTAATTTTTTTAAGTTGAAACAACAAAAAACAACAAATCATTTTTTACAGTGTATATATATATATATGCTTATTGCATTTTTTATTGCAGTTCTATTAATAACTATTAAATAATTTTAGCCTTTCATTAGTTTTTTGGCTAAATTTCAGATTTACAGTAAATACAGTTTACATCTTTAAACGAGTTATATATTCACGATTTACTACACATTTATTTTTCGTATCACTTTTAAGAAAAATAGTCCTGACCTGTATAGTACCGTATTGGGGTTTTTCCTTACATTGTAACAACAGCAGGATATGATTTGATGTCTTTGCATGTTCCACTGGGAGCCATAAATTAATAGTGCACTTAATGGTGTATGATAAATTGGTCACCTTCTTATGAATGACCTGCTGAGTGGTGCCATCTGGGTGGCATGTGCTTGACACAGCTGTGTTATAAGAATGTGCCAACACGAACAGCAGCTCTGTTTGTATTTGTTTGTGTTATATATTGCTGATTACATTTTTTATTTTTATTTAGTTGAACTGGAGAGTGAAAGGAAAATGCTAGGTGTTATAGGTGTTAATGGAAGCCCTGCTTCATCTGTGCTGATATTTCAAGGCAGTTGCTAAAACAACATCTGTCACAGAAACTATTTATTTTAAATGAATCTGTGACTGAGCAAATCACAACCCTTTAAGATTAAAATTCCAAATGCTATGTCAAATCAAGTGGCATCAAATGACCTTTAGTTATTCTGCCCTGAGGTCACTTCCTCTGACACATTTTGTCCAGCTGGACGGATCTTGGTGGTCCAGTCTTCACACCTTGTGCTTTTTGGAGTAACCAACTCGGTTATAAAAAGATTTATTGCTTTGTACCTCAAGGCATTTCATCATTGGTAAGGCCATCTCAGAGCTTATAATTATTTCTATTGATAAACATTGTTTAGCTTGTCATGTGGTTCTCTACAGAATCGACATCCAAAGCGTGAAGTCTGCCGTCTGCAGCAAGGTTGCACAGTCACTTCATTATAAACGTCTGACCTCTGAATCTCCAGCAGGCGCTCACAGTCCTCATGGGGCAAACTAAACCTCTTTTGGATCCCGGTCTTGCCATTTCTTTTACAATGCTCAAAGCTGGGACTCAAGTTGGTTCTAGGTCATTTTAAAAGAACATGTCCAAATATAGGAAACAAAATAGGGCCTGCTTTAAAAAAAATCAACAACAGGTCAGAGAAATGTGGTGCTTGACCTTCGTAAAATGTTGCTTGTCAACCACAGGAAGTCGAACTAAATATTTGATTCTTTTCTGTTATGTTTTATATCAATATTAAATTCTGTTTTATATTCTATTCATTTTATATAAGGTTGGCCATTTTTTCAACCCTGTCACCAAAATTTGTGTAACGTATATGTAATACCACAGTTTTGTAATGTTCAAAGAGTTAACATCAAATAAATTTTAAAAATAGAGTAAACAATAAATAAGGGCTTAAAGTGATAGTTTACCCTAAAATGAAAAGTCTGTCATCATTTATTCACCCTCTTGTCATTTCAAACCTTTATGACATTCTTCCTTCAGCAGAACACAAAAGAAGATATTTTGAAGAAAGTTGGTAACCGAACAGCGCTGGCTCCCTTTCTATTGTATGGACACGAAACCAATGCAAGTGAACGGATGCCGGTTAACAACATTTTTCAAAATATCATCTTTTGTGTTCCAAGGAAGAAAGTCATACAGGTTTGAAATTTTCATTTTTGGGCGAACTAGCCCTTTAAATTAAATTAACAGAAGCTATTTTGCAGCCAAATGTTGGTTTGTACACTGTAAAACTTTGCTGTAGTTTTTGCAGCAGGTTTGCCAGTAACTTACTGTAGATTTAATTACGTAATATACTTTCCAATTAGTACTGTTTTAAATTACTTTAATCAAAATTTTTGACACTTTGACTTTTGAGATTCGAAATGAGCAAGAAGAGACTGGCATTAGCACAGCAACATTTTTCTCTTGTTTTCAGTAATAATATTTAAAACTTCTTAAATTAAGATACATTTACATAACAAGAAAAGTGAACCCAAGATATTTAGTCTTGTTTTATGAAAGAAAAATATATAAACTAGGTAAGTTTATGCTTAAAACTAAATTGTACATTAAATCTACAGTAAGTTACTGGCAAACCTGCTGCGAAATTACAGTAAAGTTTTACAGTGTAGTTATTGACAAATATGCTTTCCATAACTAGAAGAAAAAATATTTGTAACCACAGTTTGTTTATTAGATCTATAGTATTGTAATGATACAAAAATAATATTTACACAATAAATGTTGAGTTTACTCCCTATGATGTTTACTCCCTATGGTGATGTTTTAGCTGGACGATAATAAACGTCCATTCTTTATAGGTTTCTTGTGAAAATAAAGATTGACCTGCCTGATCATGGCTGACATCATCATGCCTAATGCTATGTTAGATTGCAGTTTGTTATATACAATTGTATCGTTTTTTTCTTTTTTATTATTTATATCGTTAATGACCTCATGAAATCAAAATCGCTCCTGTTTACTCTTATAGGCCACATTACTAGATGACAAAATTCATCCAATTATTTTCAAACTCTAATAATTCTCATCTGATGATTCACTTCACTATCATAATACTGAAGTTGTTTTCAACTTTCACTTCAGTTTAATGAAAAAATAGGACACCAAAATGGGATGCCATATTTGCACAAAAGTTACGCATATCTTATCACTGCTTTGTCCACGTTCAGTAGGATCATTGTTCACTTGATGTGCTTCAGAGAGCTTTAGCATCAAGGGCCGTTTGTGCTTCATGCTTAGATGTATAATCAACAACTAAGCTTCCAGCATCTCAGGTCAAAGCTGGAGGGGGTGGACTGTGTTTTCTTTTGTTTGTTTGTTTTCTCCCGAAACTCGTTTACCGTGATGGCATGTTTTTATTGTTATCTGGTGCGTGCAGATTCCTTTGTTGCACACAATCACTTTAATTTTCTATAAAACATGCAAATGCGTCGAGATTTAAAGACACAATCAGCCTGATGTGTTTTTGTAAAAACACATGAATAAGCACTCAAGTGCTTTAGTGTTTCCTCCTCAGAACTGTTATTGTTTCACAATAACAAAGAAATAAAAAGTGTCCGCTTAAGATTTTGAGTGGTCGTTGTTTTCCTTGAATGCCGAATTGAAATCTGCTATGTGGTCAGTAATGTTCATGATATTAATGCACCTTAATGTTTTTTGCACATCAAAACTTTCATTGCATTAATGATAATGAGTGTAATAATTTTTATTAATGTCTCCCCAGACGAAAGGAAAATCAAACATGAGATCTCCTCATCTCACATCTTTCTCCTAGACAGAAATTAGATCAAGTGAACATCAAATTGAGACATAAGGTTAAGTCTCCTGCTTCTCACATGTTTCTCCTGAGACAAAAAATGTCATTCTCTCATGTTTGTCTCCACTGAAATTCAGAAGAGATCTCCATAACATCTCACACTGTGCTCAGACTTTTCTCCTTAGCTAGAAACTCTAACATTCTCAGATTTATAACCTCTAAAGTTTCTAAAGAGCGTATGTATTAATAATCAAATTAGTTGAGGATTGAGTCATAAACCATTTAATGTGCCATTCCAACCATACTGGGTTGGCCATTCAGCAAAGAAAACTCTATGGTTACCTAACCTGTTTTTCTTCCAATAAATAATGTGCCATATGCACTTAAATTGTACAGCTTTCTTGTTGTATCAACAAATAAAGAGTAACATTAACCTTATTTCTGCGTATTTTCTCTATTAATATATGCTTATTTATTGGTGCACACTTTGTAAAGTTGTTGAACTCTCATAAACTTTACGAGGAGACAGATGTGAGAATGTTAGAGTCTCTAGCGAAGGAGAATAATCTGAGCACAGTGTGAGATGTTACTGAGATCTCTTGTGAAACTTTAGAGGAGATAAATGTGAGAATGTTAGTTTCTATCTAGAATAATCTGAGCACAGTGTGAGATGTTATTGATATCTCTTGTGAAACTTTAGAGGAGATAAATGTGAGAATGTTAGTTTCTATCTAGAATAATCTGAGCACAGTGTGAGATGTTATTGAGATCTCTTGTGAAACTTTAGAGGAGATAAATGTGAGAATGTTAGTTTCTATCTAGAATAATCTGAGCACAGTGTGAGATGTTATTGAGATCTCTTGTGAAACTTTAGAGGAGATAAATGTGAGAATGTTAGTTTCTATCTAGAATAATCTGAGCACAGTGTGAGATGTTATTGAGATCTCTTGTGAAACTTTAGAGGAGATAAATGTGAGAATGTTAGTTTCTATCTAGAATAATCTGAGCACAGTGTGAGATGTTATTGAGATCTCTTGTGAAACTTTAGAGGAGATAAATGTGAGAATGTTAGTTTCTATCTAGAATAATCTGAGCACAGTGTGAGATGTTATTGAGATCTCTTGTGAAACTTTAGAGGAGATAAATGTGAGAATGTTAGTTTCTATCTAGAATAATCTGAGCACAGTGTGAGATGTTATTGAGATCTCTTGTGAAACTTTAGAGGAGATAAATGTGAGAATGTTAGTTTCTATCTAGAATAATCTGAGCACAGTGTGAGATGTTATTGAGATCTCTTGTGAAACTTTAGAGGAGATAAATGTGAGAATGTTAGTTTCTATCTAGAATAATCTGAGCACAGTGTGAGATGTTATTGAGATCTCTTGTGAAACTTTAGAGGAGATAAATGTGAGAATGTTAGTTTCTATCTAGAATAATCTGAGCACAGTGTGAGATGTTATTGAGATCTCTTGTGAAACTTTAGAGGAGATAAATGTGAGAATGTTAGTTTCTATCTAGAATAATCTGAGCACAGTGTGAGATGTTATTGAGATCTCTTGTGAAACTTTAGAGGAGATAAATGTGAGAATGTTAGTTTCTATCTAGAATAATCTGAGCACAGTGTGAGATGTTATTGAGATCTCTTGTGAAACTTTAGAGGAGATAAATGTGAGAATGCTAGTTTCTATCTAGAATAATCTGAGCACAGTGTGAGATGTTATTGAGATCTCTTGTGAAACTTTAGAGGAGATAAATGTGAGAATGCTAGTTTCTATCTAGAATAATCTGAGCACAGTGTGAGATGTTATTGAGATCTCTTGTGAAACTTTAGAGGAGATACATATGAGAATGTTAGTTTCTACCTAAAGAGAATAATCTGAGCACAGTGTGAGATGTTATGGAAATATTTTATGAAACTTTAGAGGAGATCAATGTGAGAGTGTTTGACTCAGGAGACAAGTGTGAGAAGCATGAGACTCAAGCAAGTCTCGATGTTAATGTAACCTCATTTATGTCTTACAAAAACCTTCGAGATGTTGAAGGTAGATTCTATGTCATTCATCCACACCATTTCAATCAAGCACAATACATGCATTGACATATTTTAGTGATAGTGTCATAGTTTAGTGTTGATAGATCATATATAGACCTGCGTGTGTGTGTGTGTGTGTGCGCGCGCGCGCGTGTGTGTGTGCGTTCGTGTTTGTATATCCCGGTGGGGACCTAAACCTGAATACACACCAACACATGGGGACTCGTGTCACTGGGGACACCTCAAATTGAGGTCCCCAGGGGCAAAAAAGCTAATAAATTGTACAGAACAATATTTTTTACAAATCTAAAAATGCAAAAAGTGTTCTATGATCTTTAGGTTTAGGGATAGGGTTAGGGATAGGGGATAGAATATACAGTTTGTACAGTATAAAAACATTACGCCTATGGACTGTCCCCACGGGGATAGTCAACCAAAGCCTGTGTGTGTGTGTGTGTGAGTGTGTGTGTGTGTGTGCGTGTGCGCGTGCGTGTGTGCGTGTGTGTGTGTGTGTGCGTGTGTGCACATAATTTCTAAAGATGATGCAATTCTGATTTGGGAGTACAGACATTTGTTTCACGCTTAAGTATCAGCTTCTCAAAAAGAGCATCAGGGGACACAGGGAACAACTCCAAATCACTTTGCAGCTTTTGTATTTGGTCATTCTTACAGCTTGGACAGTAATTATTCAGTTTGACTCAATCAGATTGAAGTCCTTGTTTGGAATATGCACTGCAAATACAATGCTGGGCTTTGAAGATAAATTTCAACGAGTCAGCCTTGATATTCTGAAATTTATAATGCTATTTAAATGATAGTTTCTATATTTATAATATTAGACAAAAAGTCAAATTTAACACATTTCTCCTAAAATGAAATTTAAGATATCTGGGGCTGGTTGCAAAAACTTCTTAGACTATAGTCTTAAAAGTTAGTCATCATTTGTTTAAGCCTGGTACAAACTGATTGCCCTTTGGTTACCCTACAATAAATATACAAAAATGTATTTGAAATACATTTATTTCATGCTAAGTATACTGCAAATCCATTTACATCTTACGTACTTAATGAAAATACACTGCGATTGTATTTGTGGTATACTAAATTGGTATACTTAAAGTCTGCTAAATTGGAACAACTAATTTTGAACTTAATAAACTTAAGTTGTGCAGAAATTTTATTCGATTGTGCTGAAGTGGAACTATTGCAAGTCTACTTCAGGTACACTTTAGATTTTTTTTTTTAGATTTAGATTCAATTTATTGTCATTGCACATGTACAAGTACAAGGCAACGAAATGTGACCTCTGCATTTAACCCATCCAGAGAGTAGTGAACACACGTACCCCCGGAGCAGTGGGCAGCTATCACTGCAGCGCCCGGGGAGCAAGTAGGGGTAAGGTGCCTTGCTCAAGGGCACCTCAGTTGTTACCCGCCGGCCCTGGGAATCGAACCGGCAACCTTCTGGTCACGAGTCCGACTCTCTAACCATTAGGCCACAACTGCCCCTTTAAATATTTATTTACAAAGAAATGTGCATTGTGTATAAATAGTACTCCAAATAAAGTTTAATTATAATTTGATATCAGTAAGTCATGTCAGTAAACTATACTTAGCATGAAATAAATGTATTTTAAGTAAATTGTTTTTTACTAGGGAAACTACTACTTGTTCTTAAGTAACTATTCAACTAAGTATATGCAGCTGGCACCGGAAGATAAAGCTGATACATAAATGAGACATGTAAGAGAATAATCAGCCCTTATTATCCTGAACTAAGATAAATCCCTGTCAGAAACATAGCCTTGGATTGGATTTGGATTCAATTTATTGTCATTGCACATGTACAAGTACAAGGCAACGAAATGTGACCTCTGCATTTAACCCATCCAGAGAGTAGTGAACACACGTACCCCCGGAGCAGTGGGCAGCTATCACTGCAGCGCCCGGGGAGCAAGTAGGGATAAGGTGCCTTGCTCAAGGGCACCTCAGTTGTTACCCGCCGGCCCTGGGAATCGAACCGGCAACCTTCTGGTCATGAGTCCGACTCTCTAACCATTAGGCCACAACTGCCCAGTGGGCAGCACATCAACATCAAAGCACAGCAGCACCTCAGGCAGCACAAGTTCGAATCCCAGCTAAAGGTACTTTCCTCTTCCCTTCCTGTCTGTCATCCTACGGTCATGTCCAATGAATGTGAAAAACAATGTCATCATCATAAAAAACACAACAATAAAAAGTTCTCCAGTTTTTCTACTTTTCATGACTTTCTCATGTCTCACTTGTGTCTATTTTTATTTATCCTAAGGAGTTTTAGGAGAAACATCTGAGACACTGTTGATACTACAATGAGAATAAATAAGAATCTCAACTAAGATATTTCTCACGTCTCAGTTGTGTCTACTCTTATTTCACCTAATGGATTTTAGGAGAAACATGGGAAGACAAATCTGACAATAAACAGATTTCCCAAGCTTTTCTCACCACAATCTCTCTATTTTTGTTTCTCCTGAGGAATTTTAAGAGAAATTTCTGATAAAGTGCTGACACACATAGGAGAATCACAACTATGTCTCCTGAGTTTAGAAAAAGCGACCAATGAGCAAAAACATTTTCCTCTGGGTACCCCTCCAATATTTGCTGAGCCTTTTCGCACATTCTTTATGCACACACGGGGATAAAATGTTCAATTTGAATGTCACTTTGCATAGAAAAGTCTATCCAAATGTACAATCCATGCCAAATTCTTGGTCATTTTAGCCAAACTGGGTTATAGCAGCCAGCACCAGTGTTTGTAGCAACCCCACTGCGAATAACTCCGTATGATCTCAGTCTCTAATGTGGCAGAGACAGAATGCGAAGGAAAAACAGCAATAGTTATCACCAAAACACTCCAGTGAACCACCAGCCCGCAGAGGAAATCGACTAGGCGCGTTGTCTTCTCCAATAAGCGGAAAGCCATGGAGTTAGTCGGAACGCTGTTGGATCAATTGCTCCTCAATTAGAATGCTCAATTAAGTAGACTTTGAGAAAAAATAATTGTGAAAGTAGGGCGATACTCAATGAGATGTTGGAAGCTGAATCCACGGGGTGAAGGCAGCACTGTTTAAATTCTGAGAACCTCTCCAGAAATATTTGTACTTAGGGCTGTTAGTCAAACTAACTTTAAACATTTGGGACTAGCGTGTAAACACCTCCGGCAACACTTATCGCTGGCATTTGGATCAAACGCAGCATCTTTCACATTTAAAAGGACAGTCCACCTAAAAATTAAAATGTTGATATTTATTCACCATCATGGGGTTCAAACTATATGACTTTCTTTTTTTCTGTGGAACACAAACGAAGATATTTTGAGAAATGTCTCTGTGGTCCATACAATGGAAATCAATGGGGGCCAAGGTGTTTGGTTGGATACCAACACTCTTCAAAATATCTTCTTTTGTGTTGTGCAGAAGAAAGAAAGTCATGCAGGTTTGGAATGACATGAGGGTGAGTAAATGATGAAAGAATTTTCATTTTTTTGGGCAAACTTTATCCCTTTAACATGATTTGCGATTTACCGCTGACTTTGGAGCGACCCCTCACTCTTGATAAAGACCCATCGGCATCTTCTGCATCTCGCTGAGTAAAAGGTAGATTTTCTGCTTCCATGCATGGGAGGACAGCAGTGATCAGTGAAGCAGTGTAGCAAAGATTCAACCTGCACAGTGAATCAATAGAGACTGATAGGAAAGGAAGGCTATCGATTCTTTTGACCCGCCCCAAATTCCCCCCTCTGCTTATGGAACAGCGTAAATCAGTAAATTAGGAGATAAATCTGCTGATTGTAGGGTCTCCGATCCTTCGTGAAGATATATAAACGATGATATAATTTCAGACCTCCAAACTTCTATTACGTGCAGCATTCACTCTGAATTTATCTCAAAGAAATTCAATCAGTGAAGATATTTTTCATGGCTCCCCCACTCGTGCTTTGGGAATTCTTTAAGGTCAAGATTAATGCTAAAGAAACTTTTAAAACCTCAAACTTTTTCACTTTTCATCTCATCTGTGCCGTTCCTAAGCGATGCACATATTTTGCACAAATGCTCGCATTCATCAAACGCATGTGTCCTGAATTCCTGCTGTCTTAAAGTTCTCACAATCTGTTGCTCGGAATGACAAGAACCGAAATTCATGGTCAGATTTCAGAGGGGGCATATTTTACCCCATGTGGACTCTTTATCACAGTCAGGGAATGAGAGCGAGAGAGTTTTGAAAGAGAGGATGGAGCGAAAAACAAAACAAAAAGAGAGACCACCTCAGTCCAAAGTAGGACCCTTGTGGTTGCACATCCAGCACACATACTAAAAAATAAGTGTAAATAACGAAATTCTGTGTGGACAGTTTTTGTTTCAAAAGAAATAAAGTGAGAGAGAACAGACGCTCACATTATTCAATCGTTTTGAAATTGAGTATCTGTATGAACTGCAATTTCTACCTTAACTCATCTGAGCTCAGTTCTATATCAGATCCTCGAGATGTTTTTCCCCCAGAAGTTTTTACAGTTCTCACTGATCTATCTGATATTAAAAAGCTGCATCTCTCCCTTTAATGCACGGAGGAAACGAGAACAAAAAGAACAGGGTCCACCGGGTAGATAAAGCACACCACACAAACACTGAACTAGATGCAATTAAATGATAGGAGACCGGTCTCGAAAGCCTTAAACTGCCACTTCTTCCCTCATGGCAGTAGATGGATTATTATCCGCAACTCTCAAAAGAGCAATGGCATCTGAAATGCAGATTCACACTGGACCATTATCATCACCTCGCCGCTACAGTTTATGCTCGAAGAAATCACATAGGAATGCCCTTCGGGATGCAGGAAATATAACACTTTGTCAGCTGCGGAAGAAAACAAACTTGCAGAAACGCATTGGGGTCGAATGACCTGATGTTTGTCTTCACGGAATGGTGATTCTGGGGCTAAATCTATTCTTTGTTCGAGCCACGGAGGCACATCCGCTGGGTGAATGAGAAATCACAGATTCACATTTGCTGGTCTGTGCATTAATACACATTTGTGTTGTTAACATTCAGAGTGCTTTGAAAGAATGGTAAACCTACACAAAAAAGATCAACTTAAAGTTGCAAACTTTCTCCTCTCTATCGCTATATGTTTGAAACATAACATTGCAGGTTTCTTTACGTACTATTTTAACATGAGTCGAAGAAATAAACCATAAAATAACAGCTTTTTTGCTGTAACAAAATTACGGTTCCCCGTTTCTCTTGTAAATTTGCAGTCTTTTTCTGTAATTTTACCTTTTTTACCGTATTTTAAAAATACAGGGAAAATCTGTAAAAAAACCCTGTAAACTTACTTAAAATTAAAAAACAGTTTAAACTAAAACAGGTTTTTTGACATTATACATGGTAAGACTTAAAAAATAAAAAATAAAAGAAAAACTATGTAAAATTACGTTTTTTACAGTGTACGATCTCCTTTGTAGATTTTTGAACAACCTGCTTTCGTGCCAGTGACCTTATGGTTAGGGGTGGGGCTTTAGTATTGCTTTTTTCTAGTAATCACACGTTTTTGTACGATTCACAATGTCAAAATTTATATGAATAAGCAACCTCATAAAATAGTTACGAATTCCCGTGAGATCAGATTGATCAAGACCAGTTTTGTGAACCAGAACAACTGAAGATTTTACTCAAAAGAATGATTTTTGATTTATGATTTATTAATTTATGAATTTGCCACATATGCACTTTTTATGGATTTAGGATTGTGCCAAGGAGAAAGATTTCTGTGATTTCAGTTTCTCAGTCTTCTTAAATATAGTGCAGATAGTTTTGTTTTCACCAGTTTTATGATACTTATGGTAAGGTAAGGTAAGGTCAACTTTATTGTCCCAGAGGGAAATTTGTCATACACATGCTGCACCATACAAAAACTCACAATCACATATACAGCATAAGACACATAATATATAACGTAAATAATAATTTATAAAAAGAAGAGACTAAAAGCATAAATTTATCCAATGGAACAACCCAATGGGGGGAGTAAAATTGATCCCGTCCCAATACACATAATATTCCGAATTTACCTTATATTATTCAAAAGCCGGATTGCAGAAGGAATAATTAAATTTTTAACCGTCTGCAACGTGGTACTCTTAGTCTCCTACCCGATGGTAGGAACTCCCAGTTCAGGACGTGTGTGATATCATTTTGAATCAATTCCTCATACAACTTTTGTAAGTAACCAGGGTTCTTCATGATCTTCATGGCTCTTTGGATTACTTTCTACTTTCATAGTGGAAGTCATTATTTTTATCTTTAAAACTTAAATCCCTATTTATTATTGTTGTGTGAAAAGAGTATGGGCAGAAAAAACAACATTTCTTTGTGTGCTGCAGAAAATAAGGTATTGGCTCAACACTGGGACAATTACATGAAAAGTGAATTTTCATTTTGGGGTGAACTATTCCGCTGGGAACATTTAACCTGTTTTGCCTACCTAATGATCGAGTTATACTTAAAAAGCTCAATTAACTTCATTGCGCCCTAGAGAATCCTATTTCTCCATCATTTGTTTTACATCAATGCAATAATGAAGGCGAACATGCTCTGAACTTCCGCTGTGGGTGCCATAGAGGCTCTTGTATTATGTCAACTTAAACTCATATTTTCCCAGTTCAACACAAAGAACACAAGAAAACAGCAGGAACAGGAGCAGATGGCTGAGGCACGCATGAAGGCGTGGAAAACAGCACACACACAGTGGATCACATCCCCTTTTAGATCCACCCAAAGGGGCCACATATTTACCAAACAAAACAAATATTAAAGAGCGGAGCAATCGCTACCATATGGAGTGAGCCGTCAGTAGACAATTAGGATTCAACATTCCCCTTAATAAGAATAAATAGCACTGTAGTTCATAATCATATTCTGTACGTCTTGTACACTCTAAAAAGCGTGTGTTTATTGTACGCGCTCAAAGGAGCTGATATTTCAAGGCATTTCACGTAGAGATTGTTCAAAAGGGTAGGCCACAGGATGAATGGCTTTCAAGGCAGATTTAATTTCTTTGGAAATCCTCAAGAACCTTTATTTTATCGTCACATTGCCAAAGCCACTGGAATTTATTTCCACAACTTTCACGGTGTTGCCATAGATTGATGTCATGAACTTATTACAGGAGGGGTCGTCTGGAGCAACTTCTGGATCATTGTGCTCAAGGGCACAATAGTGATGGTCCATGGTTCGCTTGAGGGATCAAACCAGTAGCATTCAAGTTTCCAACCTTGGCTTTACACTAGATCTACAGTGAAAGCTGGCAAAGTGCATGGAAGTGCATATTCAGCAGTTATCCCCATACTACACAATTAAAAAAAAGGCATTCCATTGACAGTCAAAACAAAAATCTAATTATCTAAACATGCTTAAAACAAGATATATTTACTGAAGCACAATGATAATATCTAAAAAAAATTTATCAATTTCTCTATACACAATACATAAAATGTGTATACTTTTTGCTTCAGTAAATTTCTTGTTTGAAGAAAATTTAGTTTGGGGAAAACAAGATAAAAAAGTGAGTCAGACCAAATATTTATTGCAGTGTTCAGCTGTGCATTCTGACAAGATATATTTTTGAAAGCAACATATAAATTGCTTAGTTGCTCAACTGTTTTATTTAATTTTGTTCAGGGGAATTAAACAGATTTTAGTTATCACTGTGTTGCCATGTGATGCATGGTTTTGGTAACAGCCACATAAAACACGCACATTTTGAACAATATTACCAGAATGGAAGTGAGAACTTAAAGTGTGTTTGAGAGAAAGAATGTTTAATCAATTTGACTTATTATCTAGAAATAAGCTTGCAGTAAATGGTGGTTTTATATATATACTGTATATACAGTATCTCACATTTGAGTAAATATTTTATTATATCTTTTCATGTGACAACACTGAAGAAATGAAACTTTTCTACAATGTAGTGAGTGTACAGCTTGTGTAACAGTGTCAATTTGCTATCCCCTCAAATAACTCAACACACAGCCATTAATGTCTAAACAGCTGGCTACAAAAGTGAGTACACCCCTAAGTGAAAATGTCCAAATTGGGCCCAAAGTGTCAATATTTTGTGTGGCCACCATTATTTTCCAGCACTGCCTTAACCCTCTTGGGCATGGAGTTCACCAGAGCTTCAGAGGTTGTCACTGGAGTCCTCTTCCGGTCCTCCATGATGACATCACGGAACTGGTGGATGACCCTGGAGACCCTGGCTCCTCCTCCTTTCATTTGAGGATGCCCCACAGATGATCAATAGGTGTTAGGTCTTCACCTTTACCCTCAGCTTCTTTAGCAAGGCAGTGGTCGTCTTGGAGGTGTGTTTGGGTCGTTATCATGTTGGAATATTGCCCTGCGGCCCAGTCTCCGAAGGGAGGAGATCATGCTCTGCTTCAGTATGTCACAGTACATGTTGGCATTCATGGTTCCCTCAAAGAACTGTAGGTCCCCAGTGCCGGCAGCACTCATGCAGCCCCAGACCATGACACTCCCACCACCATGCTTGACTGTAGGCAAGACACAATTGTCTTTGTACTCCTCACCTGGTTGCCGCCACACACGCTTGACACCATCTGAACCAAATAAGTTTATCTTGGTCTCATCAGACAACAGGACATGGTTCCAGTAATCCATGTCCTTAGTCTGCTTGTCTTCAGCAAACTGTTTGCAGGCTTTCTTGTGCATCATCTTTAGAAGAGGCTTCCTTCTAGGACGACAGCCATGCAGACCAATTTGATGCAGTGTGCGGAGTATGGTCTGAGCACTGACAGGCTGACCCCCACCCCTTCAACCTCTGCAGCAATGCTGGCAGCACTCATACGTCTATTTCCCAAAGACAACCTGTGGATATGATGCTGAGCACGTGCACTCAACTTCTTTGGTCGACCATGGCGAGGCCTGTTCTGAGTGGAACCTGTCCTGTTAAACAGCTGTATGGTCTTGGCCACCGTGCTGCAGCTCAGTTTCAGGGTCTTGGCAATCTTCTTATAGCCTAGGCCATCTTTATGTAGAGCAACAATTCTTTTTTTCAGAGCGTCAGAGAGTTCTTTGCCATGAGGTGCCATGTTGAACTTCCAGTGACCAGTATGAGAGAGTGAGAACGATAACACCAAATTTTACACACCTGCTCCCCATTCACACCTGAGACCTTGTAACACATGACACCGGGGAGGGAAAATGGCTAATTGGGCCCAATTTGGACATTTTCACTCAGTGGTGTACTCACTTTTGTTGCCAGCGGTTTAGACATTAATGGCTGTGTGTTGAGTTATTTTGAGGGGACAGCAAATTTACACTGTTATACAAGCTGTACACTGACTACTTTACATTGTAGCAAAGTGTCATTTCTTCAGTGTTGTCACATGAAAAGATATAATAAAATATTTACAAAAATGTGAGGGGTGTACTCACTTCTGTGAGATACTGTATATACAGAAAATATAAATAAAATAGATGGTTAAAATATAATAGAATATCAATATACGTTTTATGTCCCTTGTTCAAATACAATATGTAAAATACATCTAAAAACGGAAATATTCCAGTGGCTAGGGTGCCAGAAAAAATAATAATAATTAAAATAAAATAAAAATTTGTAAAGTAAAATTAAATTTAAAAATGTAAAGTAAAATTACATGTTATTATGTTATTTTACACCCAAATTGTAACTTTGCAATCTATTTCTCTAAACTGACATTATTTTACCGCATTTCAAAAATACGCGAAAATTCTACATCTCAACTTTTCTTTTCTGTGAGATGTCAAATTTCTTTAATTAGTAGTAGGCGAACAGTGTCCACCGTATTGTCCTTGCCATCTCAAATTGTGAAATAGAGAAATTTAGTTCTCAATCAGTTCTTTTGAACTCAGCAGTAGACATCGATGTAGATCAGTTACTGAAAGGTTGGCTTTAATTACTGTTTAAAAGAGACTGTCCTGTCGAGCAGACACATACTCATGTTGCTAAAAAACCCCACTGTCCTGCTACGCTCACCACCGGACAGGCAGACGATGAGCAGCGAGCATGTGCAGTTCACTGCCAGAGAGACGAGAACTATCTCCTGCACCAGCTGTAACACTGTGTGAGGTGATATCACACACAGAGACATGATGAATGTGGAGACGATGTGAGCTTTATTTCTTATAGGGTTTTTTGGAGACTGAATTCACCCAGTAAGCAAGCTGTCATTGTATTAATTCTGAGTGTCTTTTCGAGAGCCGAAAGATTAAATATGCCTTTAGGAATTATTAGATTCCGATGTTGTAAATATTTTAATTTATATCAAGATGCTTGGATGCTCTGAGGTTGTCTATAAATCTGTTTATTTCATCTGATTTTAACATCGCAATAAAACTTGTGAATCTTGAGAACTAGCGACCTGGGAATTGTGTTTGATGCCCACAGTTTACCACTGCCCACATCTTGTCATGCATGTTTGCACTTGAAAACATTCGGACCCTTACAGACCAAAGATGATGCTCTGCTGGCTGGACTTCTGTCTAGAACAATTATGCCAACCGAATGGTCCAGAACGCGACAGCACATCTGATCTTCAGTCATCCGAAAAGAGCCCGTGTCAGACTCTTACTGGTCTCACTCCATTGGCTACCTGTCGCTGCAGGCATCAAATTCATGGCTTTGACTTGGGCACCCAGCACCCTGGAATGAGGAATGAGCTTAACCTCCACTTGACCACCTGTTTGACACCAGTATAACACTGAACAAGCAACTTTGTCGCTTTTAAACCTGTATGACTTCTCTGAAGAAAACAAAAGAAGATATTTTGAAGACAAAACCAATGCAAGTCAATGGGTACAGCCGTTGTTTGGTTACCAACATTCTTCAAAATATGAGTGAGTGATTGATGACAGAATTTTCATTTTATGGTGAACTATCATTTTAAAATGCATCTCTTTACGACAATTTAACTCTACAAACACAAGGATCAAAGGACTCTTGCCCTTTATTTTGCCTGCTTTTTTATTTTACGTATTTTTTTTTTACGTAACATTTATTATTTTATCATTTCATTTCTTCATTTCATTACATTTCATTTCATTATTTTTTTATTTTATTTGATTTATTTTCACTTTACACAGCCCAGTATTTAAATATTTGTACGGCACAAAAATTCACTAATACTTGCTTGAATAAAAAGTCATGATTGCCATCGCATCTCTGAATTACTTAAAATTGTTAGACGGTTTTAACTTCTGTGGTGGCTTTCTGATCAAATAATTCAGAATATGACTGGATCTGATATTATCTCTCTATGATTATTGCTCTAGCAATGAGGACTGCCTGCTGACATTCACTGCTTATCTCACAAGAGCCTGCTTATATTATTCCAGTTCATAATTTGTATTATGGCTCTGTTTACTGCAAGCACATCAAGGGAGTAAATAAAAAGGAATTATTCAATGTTCCCCACATCAGTGAAAAACACTGAAGTCTGTGCTGTAAAGGAATGTTCTTGTTCCGTGTCCAGCCTGGTTTTATTTCATTGGCTAAATGAGGCTGGGCAGTTGTTCATTATAGGGAAGTGAAAGCCGCCCCCCTGTTTAAATGATCACTTCATATTGCGGTGTGCTGTTCACTGGTTGATCTAATGGAGTGTTGAGGGCTTAATTAAAACTGAAGATTTATTAGAGTGGACTTCATGTGCTTGTACAAATGTTGTATTTTACCACACTGAGACTAAAATGAGAGCTTTTATATAATTGTCAAGCTGGTTTAGATTTCAATGGCTCTGATTACAAAAAAGGAATATGAAAAATATTCTATTCAACTGCCTTTTGCTGATGCATATCTGTGTGCATATGAATTAGAGCTCTAATGAGGGGATCCATTGAAAATACAATGCAGAATGCAGATTTCAATCATGTTCAATCATGATATGATATGATATGATATGATATGAATAAGCACACACATTTGCATTTATACAGTATGTTCTCTCTCCCCAACAACTTCCTGTCTTTCTCCACTGTCTCTATGATAAAAAGTAAAAAAAGTCAGAAAATGAAAAGCCAGGTGAATAAGTTAAACATACAGTAAGTGTGTCCCACAGTAGAGGTACGCCGGGGACTGGAACCGGCTGAATCACGCGGTGGTGGGAGGCTCCGGGGCGGCAGGAGGTGCTAGTGGACGCACTCATCCAAGCAGAATTCCTGTCAACTCTTTAATTACTACTCAACATTTCTTTCACTTACATCACTCCTTTTTCTCTCTGCGAAGCTCAAATGAGCATACCGTGAATTTAATGAGATGAAGGTTTTCAAAATGGGAGAGTGAGTTACATTGGCTGATTATTGAAAGGACCATTTGCAACCTAATGAACCCGGGAGCCCTTTACAGAAAGAGCAGTGGAGGACTGGAATATCAGCCCATCACTTCAGACGAAACAGCACACTGTGATGAAAGAGAATGGATGAGAATGCAGTTCTATTACTGCACATGCTCACTTTTTGAGGTCATTTAGGACTTTAAATGTTCATTTGTGTGATAGATATGAGAGACTGTGCTATGTTGTGCAAACAGTGACGCAACTCCTTAAGCTGTGACTGTTCTCTATAAAACAACCTAAAAATTATGGTTTTATAACCACATACAGGCAGAGTTTGAAATTCACTTTTTCACCCCAGCTAATTTGGCTAGTAAATGTTTAAGCTACTGGCCATTCAAGTGTTTCTATTAGCCAAAAAACCCCAGAAACAAACCAGGTTACCAAATCCTTCCTACTGTATGTTACTCGATTCTACCACATACTGTAAATAACAGATCATATGTGTAAACAATTGGCTTACTGGTGACTACTTTAATTTCCCCTTTATGAATTTCAGGAGAAAAATTTGACACAAAATACTTAAATACAAATCACCGTAAGCTGTGAAAGAGAAATCTCTGAGCAATACAGTTCTCCTCTGGGTTGCCAATGTAGCTCAAAACACCATTAATAAAAAAACAGGCAAGCATTAAAAGAGTAGTAATATTTTAAGTTTATTTGAATTGTCTTGGTATGAAACAAAAATAGCATTTGTCTTAATTGACTCCAATCCTGCTGAATAAGGTGTTATAAGGTGTACGTGCACGAAATACATACGACAGCTCAGCAGGTGGCACAATTTAAGACATGCTGGTGTTCTTGGCAACCAAGATGTGCACCCCATCTCTCAACCGACTGAAAAATTAAGAAAACCAGATAGTATTTAGTTTGTTTGACTGCTATTGTGTTTTCTGACGTTTCATACTGTAGAGATCAGGATTAACAGCAGAACGATTTGGCATTAGATGAGATTCTTGGGTTGTGATGGGCTGAACAATGAGGATTAGACCACATGCACCAGAAGGACGTGGTGCACTTGGTACTGATGTGGAAAAACACACACGCACAAGTCACGTCCAGCAAATAATCAAGCGATTCTGGGACGGAAACCAATTTAATGCGTGGTTGATTCTTAACGTACCATTTTTTCGCACAGCACATGGGAAACCATGGAAATGGTTTCTCTCTTGGGGGGGGTTGAACCACCAAGATTTTCAGCCTGGCTCAGAGAGGCATGATTTTCGCAGCTGCATTGTGTTGAACCTGGATTTTTTACCTCCAGCTGTGAGGAAGCATAGGATAATTTTTTTTTCAGGTGCAGCAGAAAATGTCTGTACAGACTAATATCCACCTTTATTTAATGACCTAAGAAGTGCGCCTGTGCTTTTAAAAGAATGATGGACGAAAAACTTGAGAACCATGCTTCATTTAGGAGCGGATGGCATTGACTTTCAATGTGAAGCACTCCCCTATGCTCATGGAGAATTTGATAGATGCGTAATGTGTGCCCTAAGGGACTGACTTATCCGCTCGTGTGGCATTGAAGATGATGAGCTGTGGTCGACACGTAAAGGTAACTCAGCCCTGTCATTCAATCTGTTGACGTCTGGTGCTACAGAACGGTCTCACGAGCTGATTTTAGTTCAGAAGAGACCCACATACAGTATAAGGTAGTGTGCTAGATGTTCAGTCTGAAATGGTACAATGAATGTTAATGAATGCATAAATGTAATTCAAAGCGAGCCTCTTTTCCAAGAATCTGATGCATGATTTCTTAGATGTGCTGGCTGAAAGATGCATTCGGCTGCTCACTAAATCTTTTTGTGCATAAAAAAACCACATCTCCTTTCAACCACACAGCAGTTGTTCTCCTTATTTTCAGGCCCTCCATCACAGCATGTAAAATCTGTCCTGATTACTCTGTCCACAGGCTGAGTGTAAGTCTGCAGAAATTGTCCCCAAGTGAATGAGCTTGTGAGATACAGAGGGGCTTTCGCTCTGCGCTGCTGAGTGCACTTTGAGAAGATTGCTGTCAAATCTGGGGTGGGACAAGAATTATTGAGTGTCACGTGACTGTAATGGTGGGGTACAGAATATGGGGCTGAGGAGGCGTGTTTGTTATAGAGAATACCAATGACTAGTAAGTAGTTATGTGATGTCAATTCTTAGTATTGAATAACGTTGTGATGTCAGCTTTTAGTGTTGATTATAGTGTTGTGATGTCAGCTGTTAGTGTTGTGTATAGTAATGTAAACTTGCAGTTTTGTGTAGGGATGACAGCTTTTAGTGTTGAGTCTATAGGGATGGCAGCTTATAATGTTAAGTGTTGTTAGTCAGTTTAGTGTTGAGTATTGTGATGTCAGTTTAGTGCTGAGTATCATGATGTCAGCTGTTAGTGTTGTGTATAGTTATGTAAACTTGTTGTGTTGTGTAGGGATGACAGCTGTTAGTGTTGAGTATCGTGTTGTGATGTCAGCTTTTAGTGTTGAGTCCAGTGGCGGCCGGTCAATAGGGGGCGCTGGGGCGCCGCCCCCTTAAAGTTAGCCAGAGGAGAAAGCTACTTTAATATGCCAACAATAAGTTTAATATATATCGCAAATTAATAACGTAATAAAATAATTTAGTTGTACTATTCCACCGTTAGTCATATTATCATTTATTAAAAAATCAAAAAATCAAAATTGTATTTTGTTCATACGTGTGTGCGGGGCGCCGGACAAACGAGTGTGTATGTAGGCACGTACATTTTTGAAAAGTATGTGATTTGAGGCTGAGCTCTAATTGGCTTGTTTCCAAACCCTCCCACTTTTGTTGTAAGCGAATCAATATTGTTTTTATATTTTTGGCCTCATGTGATTGGACCGTTCTTAACGCCTCTCATTACCGCTCAGCAGATTGTCATTTGACTGACAGGTACTGATTAATGTGGAAGCAAGTGAAATTATCTCGAGATGAAAGAAAATTCGGTTTTATCTTTACAAGAATACCCGTTCCAAAGGCGATCGGATAAAGAAAAAAACGGATCAAGGAGCTTGGACCAGATCGACCCAACTTGCAAATTCAGCAGCAGTCAAGTGATCGCGGTCGATCTAACACTCGGTGCTTTTCCGGTATTGTGCCGAGAAATGCACCCCTGCCAGATTATGCACCTCCTTCTATAACACGCTGTCCGATTGGCTAATTCTAACCCCTCCCCACACCTAATCCTAACCCCTCCCCTAACACCTAATCCTCACCCTAACCATTGTGGGGAGGGAGGGTGCATAATCTGGCAGGGGTGCATTTCTAGGCACAACACCGGCACTTCTTATGGAAAACGGAGTTGGCTAGCTGGATGCGATGTAAGTCATGCCTTTTATTGTTTTCCCTGTTTGCTGTTTCAAAGTCCTGGCACCGAAACGTTGTGGACAACAACAGGGGTTTGCGATTTAAAACATCTCTCTGATAAGTGCAAGCAACATGAAAGTAGCCGCAGCCATCTTGACAACGCTATGAGGCTCCAGTTTTTTGGGAAGATAAGCATTGCTGAACAGCTAGATGAAGGCTACAGGATTGGCATTAGAAGGCACAATGAAGAGGTCACAAAAAATCGACACATCCTGTCTAGAATAATAAACTGTGTAAAATTTTGTGGCGCATTTGAACTGGCTTTGCGAGGCCACAATGAGAGCGAGAGCTCAGATAACCCCGGGATATTCCGTGGCTTGGTCGACTTTGTTGCTTCTCTTGATGGAGTTTTGAAAGAGCACCTCGAGAATGCCACTGTGTTTAAAGGAACTTCGAAAACCGTGCAGAACGAGCTGTTGGACTGTATGTTGTCTGTTATGAGGGAACACATAATCCAAGAAGCACAAAACAGCGATTTTCTATCAATCCAGGCCGACGAGACCACTGACATTGCCACACAGTGCCAACTTGTGCTTGTGCTGCGCTACATTGATGGCAAAAGCAACGTACAGGAGAGGTTTTTTGCTTTTATTCATCTGCATTCAACTACAGCTGATTCCATCGCTACAGCACTAAAAGAGCATCTTACTGTCATCCTTCCAGAGGATCAGAAGAGTAAACTCATCTCCCAAGCGTATGATGGAGCCAGCGTGATGAGAGGTGCCACTGCAGGTGTTCAAAGGAAGATTCAAGATGTGTACCCAAATGCCCATTACATCCACTGCTATGCTCATCAGCTCAATCTAATAATGCAAAAGGCCATTTCTCACATACCCAAAGTTAGAATTCTTTTTTCTAACCTTGGAGGATTTGCCAGCTTTTTTTCAAGATCACCCAAGCGCACAGATGTTCTTGATAAAGTAGTTGCCCATAGACTACCAACATCAAGCAGTGTTAGATGGAACTTCCACAGCCGTGCCATCAATACAGTGTTTGAGCACAGAGAGGGCCTCATTCGCTGTTTTGAAACTATTCGAGACTCAGGTGACTTTGACACACCATGGAACGGTTCTGCTTCACAAGACACCTCGCTAGTGCCACCTTGCTGCAAGCAGACAGGCTTGAACAGTACACAGTGGCGTTTCCTGAAGATGCACTGAGTAGGACTTTGAAGGCCTATTCAGTGCTCAATGGGAGTAAGCTAAAGACAGAGCTTAGTCTCATCTACTGCAAGGAAGAGTTCAGAATCTGTTGTGGTGCTGTGGACCTAGGAGAACAATCTTGAAGAAGTCTTTTCAGAGACTGTCACTCTCCTAAAGATCCTCATCACCACACCGATGACCACAGCAGAGGCTGAGAGGTGTTTCTCAACTTTGAAAAGAGTTAAGACTTTTCTGAGAAATAGCATGACCCAGGAGAGGCTAAATGCATTGGCCATGCTGTCAATGGAGAAGAGAATGTTGACTGAGATCATTGACTTTAACCAGAAGGTCATTGAGAAATTTGCAAGTCAGAAAGAAAGGAGAGCAAAATTTATTTTCAAATAGTGTTAATGGCCAATGATTAGGTAACTATAGTGTGTTGTGTTTTTTTTTAATGATTACCTTGATTACTTCATTACTGATAATAAACCCACATTCAATTCAAATTCACAGATTCATTAGTACATTTATTTGCATGTATTAACATTGACTGTAATAATGATACATCACCTGATTAATGGCTATTTATAGTCCTGCATTACTGACAGTTGGATTTTCAGTTTGTTTGCGCCCCCCCCCCCCCAAATATTTTTATCACCAGCCTCCACTGGTTGAGTCTATAGGGATGTCAGCTTATAATGTTAAGTGTTGTTAGTCAGTTTAGTGTTGAGTATTGTGATGTCAGTTTAGTGCTGAGTATCGTGATGTCAGCTGTTAGTGTTGTGTATAGTAATGTAAACTTGCAGTGTTGTGTAGGGATGACAGCTGTTAGTGTTGAGTATAGTACTGTGATGTCAGCTGTTAGTGTTGAGAATATTGTTGTGATGTCAGCTGTTAGCGTTGAGTATAGTGATGTCAGCTGTTATTCTTGAGTATGATAAAGTCAGCTTTTAGTGTTAAGTACTGTGATGTCAGCTTTTAATGCTGAATTTAGTGATGTTGGCTTTTAGTGTTAAGTATTGTGATTAGTGTTAAGTATTGTGATGTCAGCTTTTAGTGCTGAGTATAGTGATGTCTCTTTTCTACTCTTTCTATATAAAAATACTAACTTAGCTCTGTATACTGTGGTAGGCTTCGTGAGACCAGTTATATTGCATTTATGATTTTTGTTGTCCTTATGTTGTTCCAATTGCTCCCATTGTTTACCTCATTTGTAAGTCGCTTTGGATAAAAGACTGATGTCAATAAAAGATAAAAGATAGTGATGTCAGCTTTTAGTGCTGAGAATAGTGATGTCAACTTTTAGCGTTAAGTGTAGTGATGTCAACTTTTAGCGTTAAGTATAGTGATGTCAACTTTTAGCGTTAAGTATAGTGATGTCAACTTTTAGCGTTAAGTATAGTGATGTCAACTTTTAGCGTTAAGTATAGTGATGTCGGCTTTTAGCGTTAAGTATAGTGATGTGAGCTTTTAGCGTTAAGTATTGTGATGTCGGCTTTTAGATCTGAGTATAGTACAGTGATAATATTTGGTTGTGTTGAGTCTAGTGATGTCATCTGTTAGTGTTGAATGTAGTGTTATGATATCAGCTGTTAGTGTTGAGTATACGAATGTCAGTTGAGTATGGTGTTCTAATATAAGCAGTTACTGTAATGAAGAGTATAGTGTTGTAATATATTTTTTGGTGTTGAGTATAGTGTTGTGATGTCGATTTGTAGGGTTGAGTATAATGTTGTGATATCAGTATTTAGAGTTGAGTAGTGTTATTATTCTGTCAATTTTTCATGTTAAATATTGTTTTGTGGTGTCAGCTTTTAGTGTTGAGTAAAAGTAATATGATCAATGTACCAGATTTGCTCACATTTGATTATTGACCGATAAATAATGCAGAATGTATTTTTCATTTGACTTTTCCTTGTTTGAAATGTTAAAATCCTAATGTTTTGTTCATTTCTGACATTAGAATGTTAAACCACACTGTATTGTTGTAATGTAACAGAGAGTGAAGTCCATACTCTCAGACTGTGCATGTGAAGTCGGGTCTGATTATTCCACAGGAATTGAGTGCTCTCTTGTGGCATTACCACAAACTGACACCCCCCAACATGCAGCGGGGCTTCTAGCAGCCTTTTGTCATATTGTCATAATAAAAAGACCAATGTTTTCCAAAAAAACTAGGTAGAGACATTAGACAAATATGTTTTCATTGAATGCCATTACCCGCATTCAAAGGCTGGAGGAGGGGAGAAGAAATGCACAAAGACAACAACGGGAAAACAATCTCTCTGGGTGCCAATCAAGCGCTTTCTTTCAGCATGTCCAATTCAAGAGCTGCCCATTCTACTCTCTGCATCAAGAGACCTAGCTGTTCTTCTCCAAATCGACACAGTAGCTTTTTTCACGATTTGAACAATAATCAAATGTTTTCGTATGCTCTACGCCGCTCTGCCAGGGTCCGTATTCTCTCCTCGCTACGTGTCTCTAGCACGCCTCAACAAGAGAATTCTCTCTCTCTCAGTGATACCCGACCTTATCTGTCTTTTTTCCCATTACCTGCTTCTGTTTATCCCACATTGCCTTTTCAGTAATCTAAGCTTATCTGTGTATCATGTGTCCGTGCTATCACGCCATCTTCTTTCTGCATTTTTGCTATTTGGCTTCTCTTTAGTAGTCATTGCCCGACTTGCTCAATTTCACAGGTGTACAATCTTTCTTCCCCTCTCTCTCTCTCTCTCTCTCTCTCACCTGCTAATCTTATTTTCATCTCCAGTTATTAACATACTCTCTCTGCACATTCTCATTTGTCTCTCTCCATTGTATTGCTTTTTTCCATCCAGCACCACCTTTGCTGGCCATTATGGATGTGAAGTTTCTTGAGGCCTAGCTTGCGATTGCTCGCTCCAGGAGGACTGCTTTTTCGATGAGGGGGGGATCGGGTTATATAATACACATGTAAAAATATGGACAAATTGTGCAGCATCGTAAATAGATCATTAAATACTTAAGCAATTTAAATATTTTACTGAAATGAATAAGACCCTCCTGCTGATTCAACACTGATTGTAATCAGACAAATAACAGAGGGGAAGAGCAGGGCAAAATGATGCCATTAAATATGTCTGCCAAAACTTGTATATGACTCTTTGTTCTGTGTAATACAAAAGAAGATATTTTGAGAAAGGTCTCTGTGGTTTTGTGGCCATATAATGGAAGTCAATGGGGTTCAATGTTACTAACATTCTTCAAAATAGCTTCTGTTATGTTCTGCAGAGGAAAGTTATGCAGGTTTTGAATGACATGAGGGTTAGTAAATGGTTAAATAATTTCCCCTTTTGGGTGAACAATCCCTTTAAGAATAATGTATTCTTGCTAATCTATAGTGTAGATAGAGAGACAATAGTGATAGAGAGGTTTCTAACATTTGTTATCATTTGCATTTTTTTTATAGCAGTATGAGCGAGATATTTCCAATATACTGTATATTACCATCTTATGCACATATTTTATTGAACCAAACTATTTTATGTACAGTATAGCATCCTCAGTTATTTAATACATGAACATTGTACAGCTAAAAGCTACAATGTTAGTCCACCATATTTGAAGAGTTTGGTTCCAAAATGAGAAAACTCTGTTTTGTAAAATTTTCAAAAATCATGTTTTTTTATCGTGTCTTCCAATTAATATCAATCAAACTGCAGTTGGTAATAACATAATAAAAAACGTGATTTTTGAAAAAAATATTTAAACGGAGTTTTCTCATTTTGGAACCAAACTCTTGATTTGAAAATGACTAAATGTTTGTAGCCCCTTGTTTTAGGGGGCTTTTACCCACAATACTTAACATCCATTTGACAGAAAAACTACTTGCATACTGAAAAACATACTGACATCTATGTATTATAGAAAGATGACAGCTAACACTGAGAAACTGTGTTATTATAGTTGTTATCATGGCATAGTTGTTGTTCACTATCAGATATGTTACCCTCATCCCATTCAAACCCACTTGTGATGTCCACCAGCTTTGACGGCAATCATGTCAAAGTGCCCTTATCAGTGTCGACTGACGGCCCTTCTGTATTCCACAACAAGCACTCTTCACTTCTGATCCCATGGACATTTAATCACTTTGTGGATAAGAAAGGTTAATGAATATCACACTCCAAACAAGAAGAATTAAGTTCAAGCCATAGATAATGATGTGACCTCGCAAGCTAGAGCTTTAAAGACTTTCTGTGACTCAAGCAGATGAGGTCTTTATTTGCCATCATCCCCCTGATGACAAGTGTTATAGGATCTATAGTGAGAGATTGACACTGGATGGCAAAGGCTAGGAAATCCAATTCGGTTCTGTGTCGGCTAAATACAATTCTCTTGGATTACAAGTGAATGTGTGATTTTCACTGGCTCTGAGTAACACGTGTATTTGTTTAAAGAACGTTCCACGGGCCCTTTGGTTGTAAGTATAGTGCTTGGTAAGCCTCATTCTTTGGGAAATTCAACAAATCCCAAATCCTGAGTATTAAAATTAAGTATGTAACTTGTTTTGCACTGTGTGTGTTTCGGACATGAATGATTATGCTCAATTCATTCACAAATGATGTGGATTATTGTGCTAATGCATACAAATGTACTCAACTGTTCAGTAGTAATACAGGCAAAAATGTAGGATGGAGATTTATGTCAATCTCACTAATGTCGCACCATTAAACTCAACCAAAACAACAACATAGAAGAACATAAAAACAGAGCTTAAATACAATAAGATTACTAAAGTACAGTGCAAATTCATTTTTACTGGTGGAGAATTCAAAACCATAAAAAACCTGTATGACTTGGACCAGGGCTGGATTGGGACGTTAAATTGGCCCTGGCATTTTTGACCAGCTTCAGCCCTCCACCATTTGTGTCGACGGGGGGGTCCATCTCGTCCATCTCTCTGGCCCATACGTCCGTTTCGGCCCAAAAAGTACATCGGCCCACCGGGAAAATGTCCAGTATGCCCGATTACCAATCCAGCCCTGACTTGGACCAGTAAGCAGCCAGAAGAAACCATTTAGCGATGCGACAGTACTTAGAAATGTATTTATGCATGCATGTCTGCATTGCCCTAAAACACATAGCAGTCGCATAGCAACACTAGATTCTTGATATGAATCGACATCTCACAAACTCATATATTTAAATAAAATATGCATCCTTTCATACATCCGTGTTTCAATTTTCTTGATCTGCATTACATTTAAATCCACTTTCATACACGCCGCACACCGAAACACATCCATCATGAGCTCTCAGAGCAGAGATATTCAGAGCGTCTTCCAGCCCGTATCTCTTCAGCACTACAGCACGCTAAAGGTCACGCAAGAGCATGCCTGGAGACATCTTAACTGGAAATCAAACACAGACAGGTAGAATAGGGAGAAACAGTGGAGGAACCAAAGGGTGTAATGAAGAGGAAGGGACATTATTTGTCACGAGTCAAAGAAATGGTCAGGTCTAAGGAAAAAACGCAACGTGTAAACTCTCAAGAGCAATATTGATTTACGTTGAGAAGAAAAATGAGGACGGCGATGGGTGTGGTGGCATAAATAAAAGATTAAATGTCCTGACATTGGGTTGGACACAAATCAATGGAAATAATAATGTTACAATGCACATTTTCATTAGCCTGGGGAGAGACTGAGGGCAGCCCGGATGTCTAACGCATCATTCAAAGTCAGCAGGTCTGTGCCTGCTGCCTTGTTTGGATTTTGAATATAATTATGATACACTTCAGGGCAGATTATATCAAAGAAAAAAATGGCGTTTTTTTGCTTTGACATATCGTCTCCTCGCAAAGGCAATGCCATGTAAATAAATAACGCTGCATCCTGTTTTAACCTTTGAATGAGCAATGGCGAAACACATTTTGTGCGCTCCCTCATTTTTCGGTCTCCATATTGTTCTAAGGCCATTTTCTTCCTTTAATCATTCCACTTCATTGTCATTTAATTTGTTTTTAATTGTGAACAAGCCATCACTGGCTGATGAGTCATTCAATTAGTTTTGTCTCAGTCTGTCCTCTGGGACCCGTGTTTTTCTCCCTAATTGAGTTGGCGAAGAGTACCTCGAGACATCTCACCTCATCCGAGCTGAACACGAGCGAGTGAACAGAGACCCCTAAACCAAATCAATTATTTGCCTCTTGAAACTTTCCTTCCGTGTCTTTTATTGGCTTCTCGTTGTTTTTCTTTATAATAAGTGTTCTCGTTGTTTTTCTTTATAATAGGTCTAGCGCATGTGGAGCTGTGCTGATTTGGGAACATCAAGTCTGCATCTTTCCATTGAAAAATTCCGCTTTGAAATAACCTTGTCTCTAAGTGTGCAATGTGTCCACTTGCCTAGATGCTTTTCATGATGTCATTCCCTTCAGAAAACATACAAAATTGAGGGGTTTGCTTTTGTACATTTGGCGAACACTTTTATCCAAATTGACATACAGTGCATTTATGGCAGGCCATACATTTTTGTGGTATACAATTAACCCATCCTTTGAGCTAAAGGAACACTTAAGATTCAAGAAAAACGGTGTGTTCTAAAAAAGATCTTATTCTGACCCAGATTGTATAATATATTTCATCTTGAGTTATATCAGACTACCAGAACTGTTGTTTTTTTTCTTCGTTTTGTCAAATGCAAATGATCCAGAAATGAGATTCTAAAATAGTTTGCACGAGTAAGCCCTTTCTAAGACTCCAGTCATGTAAGATTAAAATGCATATCTGACTAATTATTATGTTATGTTTCAGATATGAATGTACACTGGTATTTAAAGATGCTACATGCACAGGATGTCTCTTTGTTGATTTCATAATCTGCCCTTCCTTGATCTCTAATGGTATGTTAATTGAGCACATTTAACCCTGGGCGAGATCTGGCGTGCTGAGATAGTTGTGTGCCAAGAGATGAATCAAAAGGGCATGCATATTTATGCTGGGTACACAATGAAAACACAAAGGAGTGAAAATACTAAAAGCTGTGCAATGCTTTTAAATAAAGGTTATTCAAGCTTTACTGATCTTCTCAAGTTAAGAGTTTTTGCATATTATTACTGAGGATTAATTAACATATGAAGAGTTTGATTGCAAAATGATATAACTCTGTTTTTAAAATGTTTAAAAAATCGTGTTTTTATTATGTTAACATGTTTTTATTGGGTTTTATTGGGTTAGTTAGCTGTATTTGTTGAGTTATTATGGCTTAAATCAAAACAAACCAACTGCAGTTTGATTGATATTAATTGGACTGCACAATAAAAAACATGATTTTTGAAAAATTGTAAAAACTGAGTTATCTCATTTTGGAACCAAACTCTACTGTCTAATGTTTCTGCTGCTCATTTACCAAGGTAATAAAGTGGGGTTTTGCTGGAATAGTTTTGTTTTATATACCACAAAAATTATAATAAAATAAATAAATATAAAATAAAATATTTTGCAGATAATATTATTCACAGTAGCCTATATTAATGTAAACATAATATTAATGTTCATGCATTTATTATTATTTATTAACAAATTGTCATAAAAATAAAAGAAATCCTATTAATTGAATAAGCCTTACTCTTGTCTTATTTAATGCTTCATTTTAATTCTCGAGTTTGCTAAATAAAGCATGGAGATTTCATGAAGATCAATATAGCTCAATATAACAAAGACTGTAGTTTACTGCCATCTTTTGGATTTACTGCCATCTTTTGGTCTGAATAAGAAGTGCTGGTTTGCTTTTCTTTTATTATAGGCCTAACTAGGCCTTTAGTCTATCTAGTCACCATACAAATTGAAATAAGTATCTAAGGTTATGTTTTAATATTACTTATTTAATCTAATAATTAAAATATTCATTATCGAATTTATAGAATAATAATGTTATCGCTATTATTAAAAGTAAAACGTATTTGCATTATTTCTAACCAACTACAAACATTGTTATTATTATAAAAGGTAATGATTCTCTTCTAGTGCAAGTACGCAGCGAAATGTCTGATGCGCATGCGCGCTGTACACCGGAAACGCTTCCAAACAAAGGGGAAGCGCTTGTGTGATTTAAAGGGAACTGTACACATTCATGTCGCTGTGTTAAGTTCCTCTTAAAATGAAAAGCTTGAAGTAAGAATCTAGGAATCAAAGGCAAATCAATAAAACTAAGGTAAAAATTAATTTCATTTACAAAACACTGTTGTTTTCTTGCCACGAGATTGCACCTGCGACATAGCGCTGTTAAGATTAGCATCTAAGCTAATTCCACGTTGATAAACAAATCGACACGTAAACACAGACACGAGAGAAATAATTCTAGGTAAGGTTCTATCGGCATGAGATGTCGTTTTCGGGACACCTTGTTGAACTTCATTTTTTTATTTTGTATTATTTTATTTTTGGCTGCTTAGCAAAAGGTTACCTATTGTTATAGTTATTTGTCCAGTGCAACCTGTTCTCTCCGAAATTTGCCTGAAAGCTGTTTTAAGGCATCATCCCTGTTTTCTTCCTTTTTTAGAAATCACCCCTGGTGTGCAGAATGGAAACTCTTTCTCGTTGAGCTATATGTTCAGTCTTTGCTTGGGCAAATCAGTAAGGACATTCTCCACATCATCCATCCCAGTTCTTTGTAGGCTAACTTTATTACGCCATCAATATCTCCACTGCTCTAGGATTGTTATATTTAGTTGGGGCTTTCCTTCTAGCCCCAGTGGCATCTCTTTCTGTGTGCCACAAACACCACGATTTACTCTCGGCTCTGGTTCACATTTCCACACTTCCTGGCCAAATAAGTTGCAAAGGAACCAGCCAGAGATGGCAGAGCAAAGATTCTGTGTAGAATATGCCAAACGTGGCACAGCGGGCTGCAAGAAATGCAAAGACAAGATTGTTAAGGGGGTGGTCCGTATTGGCAAGATAGTGCCAAACCCGTTCAGCGAGTCTGCTGGAGAAATGAAAGAGTGGTACCATGTGAAATGCATGTTCGAGAAGCTTGAGAGAGCTCGTGCCACCACAAAGAAAATCGAAGACATCACAGAACTGGAGGGATGGGAGGAGCTTCAGGATGAGGATAAAGATCTTATCAATAAACATGTTTCAGGTATTTGGGTTCTGTACACTGTGTTGTGTTGTGTTGTGTTTGTTTGGTGGGCATCAGTCATCATTGCAGACCTTGCTTGTGTCTAACAGCTTCTCTTCTCTATCAGAATTGGCAGCCAAAGCCAATGCAAGTCCGAAGAAAAAAGTGCAAGCAAAGTTAAACAACAGCGGACTTCTGTCAGGACCACTAGCTGACCCCACTGTTAACGCCCCTCGCAAGTTTTCAGGCTTCACAGGTACAACACTTGGGTGATATTTGCATTACTGTTTAAAGAAATGAATTCGCCATGTGTGTTTGTATTGGACCCTGATGATTCGGGTATACATGTGAACTATCATTTTGTGGATGATGTCTGCCAACGAAAGAAAACCGTATCGCTTGACATTACTATTGTGTCTTCAATAGCTACCAAGGCTGGTTCCTCTTCCTCCAGTCCTGGGCCATCTCCAGCGAAACCCTCTCAGGGCAGTGCTTTATCAGCTAAGCTATGTGACTCCAATCATAAAGACTGCTTACTGCGAGAGTTCCGCAAACTGTGTGCCTTAGTGGCAGAGAAGTCGGGTTACAATGCAAAGACTGAGATTATCAGGGATTTCTTGACAAAAGGCTCTGGTGGAGGTAAGCGTGTGTCTATGATGTCATATAACCTGTGCCTAATGTCAAGAAGAAGAAAAAAACGTGTTTTGCTGGTTCTGTCTCGTCTTTACAGATAAGTTTAGAGGCGATCTGTACCTGACAGTGAAGCTGCTTCTCCCAGGAGTGGTGAAGAATGTCTACAACCTCAACGACAAACAAATTGTCAAGCTTTTCAGCCGCATATTGAATTGCAGTCAGGATGAAATGGTGCACGATCTGGAACAGGTTTGCTGGATTATTTATTATAACAGTGAATGTAACTTTTACAGTATTTAGTATTTGGTTGTTTATTTATCCATATACTAATTTTAGTTTTTATTTGGTATTACACCTCTGAAAACATAGTGATGTATATTATGTTGCATTTCTGTCAATAGATCCTCAAAAAAAGTACACACTTAGCCGTTAATGTATGTCATTTACAAATTAAACCTTAATATAAAGTGTTACCAATTATTATTATTATCATCATCACTGTTTCAGATAAAGATCTTTTTAATTATTGGAAGTCAAATCTTTAGAGTAGTTCCTTCATAGGTATGTGTGTTTTATCTGTTTCACATAGGGAGATGTTTCAGAGACTGTGCGGATGTGTTTTGAGGCCAGCAAATCTTTCCCCCCAGCAACCAAAAGCCTTCTGACCCTTCAGGAAGTGGAAGCTTCACTGAATCGTCTTGCCCAGCTCACCAAGGAAGATGATCAGCAGGCAGAACTACAAGATATGGCCAAAAAGTCAGAAAAGTTTTGTGTGGCTGACAATTAATCAATCTTTTCATCTTTTGGTAGCCCTAATTCATCATTTATTTGATGTACCATATATGTACGCACTGTGCCATTTATTTATTTAATGTAATCTGCATTGATTGATACCCAGATGCACCGGAAATGACTTGAAGTGTTACATCCGTCTGGTCAAACATGATCTGAAAATAAACTCTGGCGCTAAGCATGTGTAAGTGATGCTATACTGGACAAAGTCTTATATACTGAAACATCCTGTTTCTTGGTTCTCAACGTATGTAACTTTTCTCCCTTCAGCCTGGATGCTGTCGATCCCAATGCTTACGACGCCTTCAAAGCCTCTCGTAACCTTGGAGATGTAATTGACAGGGTACTAAAGAACCACCAAGATGCCGCCAACGGGACAGGGCCCAGAAAGATCCTTAGTGTGGAGGCGTCTCTGATGACACCTGTACAGCCAATGCTGGTCTGTAGCCTTACTGCTCGTTTGAACACATTCAACGGTTACAGATGTGTAAACCGCACAGACTAAATAGCTGTAATGTTTCAAAAAGAAAATTGTGGATGATTAACGGGAACATCTCACAACCAGCGATTTTCAAACTTGTGTAAATGTGATGCATTTCGATACATGGCTCATAGACTTTTTCTTATCATTTTTATGTTTCTTGCAGGCGGAGGCATGTAAATCCATTGAGTATGCCATGAAGAAGTGTCCAAATGGCATGTACTCCGAGATCAAGTATGATGGTGAGCGTGTACAGGTCCATAAGAACGGAGATCACTTCAGTTACTTCAGTCGTAGTCTCAAACCAGTACTCCCACACAAGGTCAGAAGCTCCAGCAACAGTTCGTCATTTTATTGAAATGCTTATTGAAAAGACCGTCAACATGTGCTTTTGAAAATTCTAACTAATGTTCAGTTTTCTCCGGACAGGTTGCTCATTTTAAAGACTTCATACCGCAGGCGTTTCCTGGTGGTAATACCATGATTCTTGATGCTGAAGTTCTACTTATTGACACAAAGACTAGTAAACCTCTACCTTTTGGAACTCTTGGAGTACACAAGGTAAGCTGTAGACTATGGTGGTGTTCACGTTTCTTAAAGAAATATTGCACCCAAAAATCTTATTTTAGATTTAAAATGTTGAATTTCCAAAAAGCACATACATCCATCATAAAAGTAATCCATGAACGTGAGCAAATTATTACAGAATTTTCATTTTTGAGAGTCTTTGATAGTTCTCATGAATACTTGACTTTTATAGACGGACAGTATCAATAGCGATATTCTGTGGTCAGACATTCAGAAATGGACATTACTTCCGTATTTTCACTCATCTAAAGTACATTTTTTAAGCATCTGTATATTTAGTGTTTACTTTGGAAAATCTTCACTTTTTTCTTTACATTATAAAGCATTTATCATCATACTATATTTCAGAATTACATTTTTAAAATGTTTTTATACCTTTAATAAATATAAAAAATCCAGTATTTTCTTTATTACTCGTGTACATTAAGCCTAAATACTTAAAAGTACTAGATTTTGAATTTACTTCAGTATTAAAAGTAAAAAAATCAACATGCATTTATGAAACGTGGAGTAAAATTTTTCATCCAAAACATTTTGATAAACTACTGAAATACAGATACTTCAGAGTGTACGCGAGTAAAAATACTTGGTCACCATGCAATCAAACACAGTGTTGCAGTTATTATTATAAATGATTTATCCGTGCACACCTTTTTTTTTTAAAATCATTTGCACTTGTAGTCTTTAATCAAAAACGTTAACTCAACAACAACACTCTTCACCACATGACGTCAGCAATAAAAAAGAGGTTGGACTATAGCCTCGCCCTACATTTTTTTCTAATTTCAGAAGCCGTTTCACTCGCATACACGTCACGATACGGAAAAGAAGTCAATCGCAACTTCCGTTTCATGGTGACTTTAAGTGCTGTCCACCTCTAGACCTCAAAATTGTCTTAAAAATAACTATGCTAGTTTTGTTTCTTTGACTTCAGACATAATAATATTAGGATTTTTTATTCATTTGTAGTTCAAAAGATAAAAATTTTACAAAAGGTCAAGTTAGAATTAGCAAAACCTAATGAAGCAGAAAGTGTTAGATGACCTGTATCTGCTGTAACATTGTTCGCTGAGAAAATGGATTACTTTGTCACAGTAGCGTTTTAAAGGTTAGTATGGTGGAGTGATACAACACAGTAAAGCCGTCACAGTATATGTCTTTATCTCTGGTAGGGGTGTTCGGTTCCGGGTTTTTTGGAGTCGACTCCGATTCTCGACTCCCACTTTTGGAGTCGATGGAATCGACACTTCGACTCCATGTACTGCCTTTCAAAACGGGCTCAGGAATACGAATATAAAATAAATGAAGTAACTGTGAAGTTGAAGTGAAGTTTGGGAACTTTGGGCTGGCAACCAATCTCTAGCAAATACACATGCATTTGTGCAACGAACACCATCACAGAGAGTTGTTTGTGCTGTCAGACCAGTTAATTCTTTCTGGTCTTAAACCGATGTGGTTTTCCATGCGCACGCAGCACGAGTACATGACAGCCCAGGTCTAACCGTAGCTATAGACTTATAGTAAAAAAACATTTAGTTTCCTTTATTATTTTTAAAGTTCATCGATTTTGGAGAGTTACAGTTACACAAATGAATATGTTTTGTAGGACACCGCGTTTCATTGTTTTGAATTGAGGCTCCGTAAATGCACACTAAACAAGCCTAAAACATTTATTTATTTTCGTTTAAGAATTTATATATTCACCCAAGGCTAAGTTCAACTATTTTTTTTAAAAAGGAGAAAAGACGTGGGTTCTTTTCTTAATGTAACTCATTGTTTTTCTGTGTTGGGCATTTAACAATAAAAAGTGCTTTAAAAGATCAACATGCCGCCAACAAACATGTTATAATAATAACCCAGCAACAAGAACTGAATTTATGATTTGTAACTCCTGGCTGTTTAAGCTGGATGAAACGCTTTATAATTTGTTTCCACAAACTTGATTTTGATTTGTGTGCAGTTATGCGCACAGACTCACATTTAAGCATAACGCAACGCTTTCATTCAAAGCAACTCACAAAGTCTTAACAGCTGTTTAGAGAAATAAAAGCTTGAAGAGGGACAGATGAAATATAGGAGAGTTTTTAATAAGAATGTGAGAATTGAATGTGATCGGATTGAAGGTGAAGAATGAACAGGAAATATTGCGTGTCCTTTTGTGAGAGCACCTCTCATGCTCCGATTACCGCAGTGTTTTGGATCAGATGTAAACGTGTACAGTCAGAGAGAGTGGAGGTATGACTTTCACCTTAAACATGATTTTTCGAAATGTTATTCGTTGCTTTGCACCAATCACAAAGACAATTTAACCGATTTGAGTCAATGACAACATTAAAAATGACGGAGTCGACGAGAGTCGATTCCTGTCTTGGAGTCGATTCCGACTTTAGGGACATTAAGAGTTGAGGAATCGACTCTTTAAGGGTCGATTCCCCATCCCTAATCTCAGGTCCAATCAGATTTTAGGACCGTAACTAACTGTATTTCCCACTAACTGTCATCATTTAGTGATGTACTATTTACAGGCAATGAGTTTGTGTTTATTTTTTTACAGAAAGCCGCTTTCCAGGATGCTCAAGTGGGTCTTTTTGTGTTTGACTGCATTTATTTTAATGGCGTAAGCCTCATGGACAAGTGAGTCATGCTCAAACATGCATTTCCGTAAATGTTTCTAAAAGTTATTACAGATTTAGAGGACAATAAATTGTTAATAGTAAAGCTTGGTTGATATTGTTAAATCAACATTTTAAAGTTCATCATGTTTCTGTTCAGACCTCTTTGTGAGAGAAGAAAGTTTCTTCGTGACAATATGGTGGAAGTTCCAAACAGGATTCTGTTCTCAGAAATGAAGCATGTTACGGTCAGTACTCCTCGGCTATTTATAATGCTGTTTTCATCCTCTCCACATTACTCTCAGTATATGCAAGTGTCCTCAATATTCAAGTAGGTTTGATAATATGTAGGCAGGGAAAGTAATTAAATACAGAGGAAAACATTCCTCAAGGTGGATGTTTTTAGAAACGCATGTCATGTTTGTTTGTGTTCCAACAGAGAGCTGCTGATTTGGCAGAAATGATCACACGTGTCATTAGAGAGGGACTGGAGGGATTGGTTCTGAAAGATGTCAAGGTACAGCACAACTGAGTTTGGATAAACCTAGCAGACTATACAGGACTGTACTGTGCACAGCATACTATATCAAGTATTGAAATCATATACAAGAAAACAACAGTAAATGTTTGTTACAAATCCAAAAAAGTATTGTATAAAATTACTAACTTTTTGATAGTCTGATTAAATTAAGTCTCAAGAAAGAGGTGGTAAAGATATACAGTATGTTGTTAGATTTTGGTTCATTCGTCACTGATAAAGAAAATTGTTATCATTGCAGTGTGGGATTCAGTATTCTGTGCACCAGAGATGTCCAATCCTTTAATGCTTTTATTGCAGATCAAACGGCTTATGGGTTTTATTGTTTTTCAGGGCCATTATGAGCCAGGAAAGCGTCACTGGTTAAAAGTAAAGAAGGATTATCTGAATGAAGGAGCGATGGCAGATACCGCTGATCTTGTGGTGCTTGGAGCTTTCTATGGCAAAGGCTCAAATGGTCAGTATTAACAGCCCTTAGTTTCAGCTCGATCCGAATAATCTTTGGCTCGGAGCTAGTTTTGAAATGTGTTTTTGTGTGCCAAACAGGTGGAATTATGTCCAGTTTCCTCATGGGCTGCTATGACCCAGAATCCAAGAAGTGGTGCACCGTGACCAAGTGTTCTGGAGGCTATGATGACGCAACCTTAGCCAGACTGCAGAAGGAGCTGGATGTTATCAAAATCGGCAAAGTAAATCTCGAGACTTAATCCGTGGTCTTTCTGTGCCTCGGCTTCTTGTATAGGTTTTATTAAAGTTGCATTTCGTACTGCAAGACTCCTGTTTATTTCACTATCACAGGATCCAAGCAAGATACCAGGGTGGTTGAAGATTGTCAAGAACTATTATCCAGACTTTATTATCCGAGATCCACAAGTAAGACTTAGCCGATCCTCTTTCTATTACGACTTAGGGGTTGCATCAAACTGATGTGCTTGTAATGTGAAATGAGGTCAATGAAATTCCGGTAGAGATATGTAATGGAAAAGGCAATGAAGGAACGTAATTGGCTCATTAGCTCTTTGTTAAATAAATGTGGTGAATAGACCTTATAACACTTAAGAAGTATGTATTGAAATACAGACAGAAAAACTGAGTGTGATCATTTTCGCAGTAAATGTTTTGTAAAATGATAGGAATATATGGTTGGGTGTGCTTTCAGAAAGCACCAGTTTGGGAAATCACAGGAGCAGAGTTTTCTAAATCAGAAATGCACACAGCGGACGGCATATCCATCCGCTTCCCTCGCTGCACGCGGATGCGAGATGACAAAGACTGGAAAACCGCCACTAATCTTCAGCAGCTCAAGGTAAAAGTGAAAGTGAAAAACACTCTTTGTACACGTTTTATTAATGGTTCTTGTTATTTTGTGATAGTCAATCAAATTATTGATTTTTCCTGTAGGAACTGTATCGCATCTCCAAGGAGAACTGTGATTTTGAGGTGACAGCCGGTCCATCTAAAACCGGCCAGAATGAAAAGAGCTCCTCAGGAGGTGAGAGCGGAGGCAGCTCGCCCTCAACATCTTCCACTGGAGCTTCTACTGCTAACAAACCCAGTGAGTAATGAGAATTTGCCATTTAGTTTGACCTGCTCTTTTGTTGGATCCTGAACATTTTACTTCTGTGATTTTGGAAATGGTCCACCCCCCAAATGTTTGTTGTTCTAAACTTAGGGGTGAATAAGTGTTGACAACATTTTCCATTTTTGTAATGTGGTAATTGTTTCATCTGGGTAGAAAACGGTCATACCCCCAAAGCAAAAACGGTGAAATCCGAACCACCCTCACCAGCAGTTAAGAGGACACTACCGCCTGAAAAACGTAGTGCAAAGAAGGTTTGTTCTCACCTCAGTTGATGACCGTAGCATTTGCTCATATCCATTCAAAGTTCAGTTCGGTTTTAGTCTCTCCGTCACGTGTTTCCCTCCTTCTCCTCAAAACCCTGTCATCTTTTTTCACTGCAGATAAAAACAGAACGGAATGGACAAAGCAAACTCAACACATCAATTCAAACAACCGAGCCGAAGAATGAAAAGGTTTGCTTTACCTTGCATTGGAGATTTTAACTTCATTTCTACAATCTGATCGAATGCACTAAAATACCTTTGCATGTTTCTTTTCAGACTTTACTGGACATTTTCACAGGGGTGAAGCTCTACCTTCCCGAGTCTGTTCAGGACTTTGCTAAGCTCCGGCGCTACTTCTTGTCATATGACGGAGATTTAGTGCCAGAGTTTGACTCGCGTTCAGCCACACACACGCTGACGGAGCCAGAGGAGGACAGTCAAAGCCAGAAAGTCACTTCCAACTGGATCTGGGAATGTATACGCAAGAGAAGAGTGGTTCCTCCCTGTTGAACTCAATGAAGAGGATACTCCACGTAGGCTAGCGTGAAGCTCAGGAGCACAGTCAATACAGGAGAAAATGAGAATGGTAAACTTGTTAGCCGGTACTCGCAACTACAGCAATAATGCTGTTAAAACAGACTGGATTGAATGAACTTTTTCTAATTTGTTTCTCACGTTTTCATTAACGGCTTTACCTTATTGTGGTATTGCACACAGTGTGTTCGAAAACTGCTGTCTACTAGATTTTCAGATTTGTTTTGGTTTTGATGTTGTTGTCCAGCTATGAATTGCTCATATTTATGCTTTTTAGACTTTCAGGGGTCACCGCTTGATCGTCATTTTTTAAAGTCATGATGCAGCCATGTATCTGCATCTACAAAAATGATTTTTTCTTAGGTTTACACTTGGGTACAAGATAAGTGATTAGCAGTACAATAATGATGCCCATGAAGTATGATTGTGAAATTGATAATTGTGTAGAATACAAATCGGGTTAGAGCCCTGTAGTTCAGTAATGGTAGTCATGTATAATTTCAACAATCATTCTCATTAAAACAAGTCTTTAATGCACAAAGGAAGTTGATTTGTGCCTACTTTTAGCCAAGCTAGCACACTACAAGAGATCTACAGTTTATGACGACTGATAATATTGTAATTTTCTACATCTGTTAAAAACGGCATCTGTTTTTTATCCAATCATGGTGATGTTATTACTCCAAAGTGTGGGGTCAATTTTAAGTACTGGAAGAAAAGTTACTCATTGTTCTGTTAAAGCAAGTCCAAAATGATCAAGGTGCCAACACTATGTATAATTTTAATAAGATACTTTTTTTTGACAATTAAAGACATAATACTGACCGAAGAATCATTTTGTTCATTCAAAGACAAACAACCTTGTTAAAAAACTGAAACATTTTTATGTAGCAACACAAACTAACACACAGCTCAACTTTGAAATAATATACATTTACACCAACAAATATTAACCTTGTATAGTCTTTCCAAAATCAACCATTAGTATTGTCGCTTAGAACAAAGACAGTCTTATGCAAATGAAATACTGTCATGGTTAACTGCTTTCTAGTTTCCGCTTTCCTGTTACAGAGTTCCTCTCTTCAGACAAGTTGCAAAGATCAAAATCTTCCACTAGATGACAAGGCTGTAATAAAGCAAACAGTGTAAATTGGAGTAATATTTAATTTTAGTGAGGTTTTTTTCAGATTAGTCTCGAGTATACAAACCTGTCGTGATGATTTGGTCAGTGTTGCGGTTCGTAAGCTAGAAGATAAAACCCCTGGAATCTCCACTCTCTGCAGGAGTACACGTGTGCGAGGAACATGGCTCCACGACAGTCCAAGTCCAGCTTTCAAACATCCGTTTCCATCCTGGGTCACGTGATTTGTCACCTTTTAGTGACAAGAGTTTATTAAAATGCTGGAGAGGAGAGTTCCCTCATCTTGTGCCCAGTGAACATGCCTACTTCCTTGTCGGTGGTAGTGGTTAAAGATGGGGTAACACATGCAGTTTCTGCCGATGTCATAATCTTGAGTACCTATACAGTAGTATTGCATACGTCGTATCTTCGAAGAGTATTTCGTTTGATCAAATTTATAAAAGAGATACAGCTGTACGATTATTTCTGGAAAAAGACGAGCCGCTGGAGGCAGGCAGGGGGACGAGCACACAATAAATCATCACATTAATCTCTTTGTGTTTTTTTACATTATGCACGTACACGCCGATTGCCAACAAAACACCAACATTTTACCACGCCATCTATCAGTTTCAAACGATCTCCAAATCCAGCGCTATATCCACCGTTTATATAACATCCATCACTGAAATGCCATGAACAAACAAACACACCTTAACTTCTCTCACTATTGCAAGAGTAACGAGCTGCAGCTGCAGGCCCACAGCGCAGCCAATCTTGATAAGCCAGTCTTCCTATCGCTCGTCGGTTGATGAGTGGGCGACCTATTTCTTTCGCCTTGCCGTGCTTTTCTGGGAGAATTGCCCAATAAAAGGATCCAAACTTATAAAAAACTTTCCGAAACAAGTTGGAGTGCTGGGGGAGTGTATCGAGCACAGAAATACTACGTCATACGTCCAACTCGTTTTTTAACAAGTTGACCATGTTAAGCATGAGAAGCCAGCACGTTTAACAGTGTAAAGAAGTCAGAATGCATGAAATAGCATGTTACCCGATCTTTAACCAATATATTGCGGAGGCCAATAAATCTGCAGATTTTGGGATTTTTTTTATTATCGACATCAGCAGAACAACGTTCTGTTTGGCCACCAAATTAAAACAAAGCTGAAAATATTTAACCATAATAAGAACGTGTAGAAGAAATGGAACGGTATATACCAGTACAGCAATGTTGAAGTCTTTTGCAATCATCTTCAATTCTCCAGCAACTTGCATCAGCAGGGACATACCTGAAGCAAAGTACCAGCACTGTGATGGTTTCTAATTAGCAGTGAAATATCTGAAATATGATGAAGTATTGTGCAATCCTGCAAAAAGATACCTTCATTCTGCTTTCCTCCAAGCATGGATGAGAGCACAGCAGAGACTGAATCCACCATCACAGCTTTGACTGAACCACCTCCAACGGACGCCTGAGGCACATACAAGAATTCTACTACCAACAAGCATTATCCAACACGTACCAATGAACCCGCTAGAAAAACAATTCTTACCTGTTGAAGGCCATTAAATCGTAGATGTTGAAGACAAGCAAGCAAGGAGAAGACATCGAATGCTCTGAAGACCCTGATTTTTTGAAGAGCCTCCATCTGTACATTTAAATGCAAATATGTGATTTTCGTGTGAATGCTGCAGAGAAAGAAAAACTCAAAATAGTTTTTATATTTGTTTAAGAAAATGAAAGTAGTGCCCGTCTTTGCAAAACTTGCTACTGAATTGTATGTTTTATAATTAGAATCTTTGCTGCCATAATGTTTCAGTGGTTTTATGAGAACGACCCAACCCCATTATATTTGCACATGTGTAACAGTGAACTAAAAATTCCAGAAAGGAATTTGATCACCTGCTCCTCCATATTAGAAGTCCTGGTTTGCAGCATCTGAAGCAGCCGGTTCACACACATACCGCCCTTTGTGTCGATGTAAAAAACACTCTGCTTCAGCTGGTGCGATATATTAACAGCAACACTGAAACACACCTACAAAGCCATCAAGAGACATACAGAACGTACTGATCACACATTTCTCCTCACAATTCTGGAAAGTAATACTCCTGGGTGAACTTTGACCTTGTTGAGCAAAATCACAAATTGAGTAAGTCTTAAGGTTACCTGTGTTTTCCCACTGCCCGGACTTCCCGTAAGCTCTGTTATTTCCCCTGTGTACAGCCCAGAGTCTAACAGCTTATCCAAACTGAAGACAAGACAACACAATGTTATATAAAATGCATTATACATGTGCATATTGAATGGAAATGTGTGCGCTGGTGAAAACCTGGGACTGCCTGTGGACAGAATTGCTGTGGAGCTCAATAGCTCTTGATAAAGATCGGCTCCAGAGACAGGGAAAGCAGTGTACTGAGCTAAAAGTACACGCCGAACAGCTACCAGAGCCTGGAAAATAGCACAGCGTGTGTGATGGAGAATGGTTTATAAAAGTGAGGCCTGAATAAGTGATGCACGTTAAAACTAATGTATGTCACATACCTTGTAGGACAGTGAACACTTTTGTGCAAGTTCCTCGGGGTTGCATGACACAAAGTCTTCAACTGAAATATTTAATAAAAAGATGTATTACTTTAAAGGGACGGTTCACCCAAATATGAAAATTCTGACTTTGTTTACTCATCCTCAAGTTGTTCCAAATCTGTATAAATTTATTTTTTCTGATGAACACTGAGAAATATATTTGGAAGAATGCTTGTAACCAAACAGTTCTTGGCCACCATTGACTACCATAGTAGAAAAAATTACTTTCTAATCACAAAAAAAAAGATATTTTGAAGAGTGTACAAATGCAAACCGTTCCGGGACACTTTTGACAGGCATTGTCATTTTTCCTACTATGTTAGTCAATAGTGGCAAAGAACCATTTGGTTACAACATTCTTCCAAATATCTTTCTCTAGGTGCGTCCCAAACCGCACACTTATGCACTATTCTATGCCCTTTTGAAGTATAAATAGTGCGAGTAGTGCGTTCACACTGAAAATTCTGTCTTTGTTTACTCATCCTCAAGTTGTTCCAAATCTGTATAAATTTCTTTTTTCTGATGAACACTGAGAAATATATTTGGAAGAATGCTTGTAACCAAACGGTTCTTGGCCACCATTGACTACCATAGTAGGAAAAATTGCTTTGTTCTTTTGATCACAAAAAAAGATATTTTGAAGAGTTTACAAAAGCAAACCGTTCCGGGACACTTTTGACAGGCATTGTCATTTTTCCTACTATGTTAGTCAATAGTGGCAAAGAACCGTTACAACATTCTTCCAAATATCTTTCTCTAGGTGCGTCCCAAAGCGCGCACTTAAGCACTATTCTATGCCATTTTGTAGTATAAATATTGTGAGTAGTGCGTTCACATTGAAAATTCTTTAAAAAGAAAATTTACTCATATTATTACACGTGAGGGTATCACATTATTCCACAGCCCAATGCACTAATCTTTACGCGGCACTAAAGCTCCAAAGTTCACCCCAAAACGATTTTTTGCATATTTACTTCCATGTCATTACAAACTTGTATGACTTTCTTTTGCAGAACACAAAACAAGATATTTTGAAGAACGTTTATAACCGAACAACATTGGCCACCAATGACTTTGTATAACCTCAAAACCACCGATACATTTTCACACAACTTAAACTATGAATTACACAGTAACATATATCTGACATGAAAAACCCAACACCTGTTTTGATGTCCTCTGAATGTAAAGCGTTGATGAAATCCTCAGTTAATCCAGGGCAGATACCTTCTCTCAACACCACCATGACTCCCTAGCCTGAATTGGATAACACAACCTCCATAATATGAATGTTACTAATGATATGTATAAAAACAAAATATTTAAATTTCTTACCAAATGTGTAAAAGGCCGCTTTTTTATATATTTCAACATGTAACATGACGAAAACTTGTTACTGAGCTTCCCTCCCGCCACACGTTCAACAATCATCGTAATCGACAGGTAATCGGTCCAATCACAGCTTTCGTCGTGTTACGTAAGCCAATGACAGCCGTCGCTTTGCACACGCAGACCCGCCTCGCGTGATCAGGGCGTGAGTGGAGTAGTGAAAGTAACGCGATTGGTCCCGCTGCTTCCTGAACACAGAAATCTGAGGTGCAGGTAGACATCCTCAGACAGTTACAGACGCGAAGGGAAAGTAGATGGTGTTTTGAAGATTAAAGTGCACCTGCGAATGATGGGAAGGAGTGCCGTGGACTGCCGTACCGCTGTCAGCTGTGTGTTTGTCGCTCGGGCCCGCTAGGCTCGGCTCGAGTCTGTTAGCTTTAGCCGCCCGCAGCTGTCGTGCGCACTTGCAGAAGCAAAATGGTGAGTTCGAGATCTCCAGTTCTCATTAAGTTTGATGAATGATATGCAATTGTTCCAGTTAGCGAAGTGAGCTGTTTAGATAAAATAATGACGTGTAGCTTTTTGATACAATAGAATAATAAAGGTAACGTTACGTCCTGAGCTTGTAGCTAACACTGTGCAGCTAAATTAAGTTAGATCGTCTCAAATCGTAGTGATCTGTCTACATAGACATGTGTTTTTGTGGCTCAGTCACGTTTTGCACAGTCCTCACGCTCAGTTCATGTCCAGAAATTGCGGTTTATGTCGTTATGTTACGTCATCTGATAGCTAGATCTGTTATGATCTTGAAGGGGTCTGGCTGTTACCAGTCTAATGTAAGCAAGTGTGATTCAGGCCATGGAACATGACAAAGCGTACCTGGCCTGCCAGTAATCCCCCCTACAGTGCTGTCTAGAAACATCTGCACTTCTGCAGGGAGCCACTTTCATCACTACCCATCAACATTTGTATGACTGTGATGCAATTGGATGTCAAATTTCATATAAGATATTATATTATACATTAATCCTTATTGGCTGTTGTCATTTGATTTATTTCAATGGAATTTTGGTTCTTATATTTACATTGAATGTAGATGCAAATGCTTTCCTGTACATTATGGAAGATATGATGACCATTATAAACCACAAGCTGCTCAATGCACAATGCCACTCTTTTTCTTATATGCAAGTTAGCCTCCTTGGAAGGAAGGCGATGGTTTTCCGGACTGATAATATGACTCGGTGGCCTTCATTTATTACAATTAGTGTGATCATCATTTCACTGTTATTTGTTTGTGTCAATGTTCCAGCTGTACAGAAGAGCCTTAGAGTATTCAGGCATAGCGTTGCCTTTTTACCCCTTTTGTGCCAACTCATAGTGTTTACGCTAGTCATGGTTTGTTTGTGGGGTTTGTTTGACAGGTTTTTGCATACATTTCCACACCCAAACTGTCTACTGGGTGTCTGGTTGATGTGCACAGAGGTGAATGCACTGGACCTTTGTTTACACTTTGGCATTTATAAAAATTGAAATAATATTGGACTTTGGAATTATCAACCTACTTTGTCTGTGCCATTGATTTGGTATGACACACACAACAAACAACTACTAAAATCTGACATTGATATCTGATTGCTGTAAAGCAGGTTGTGCTGCATATTTGAACACTTTGTCAGAGACAAAACGACTAGTTTGGATCCAGATGTAAGTGTCTGGCATACCTTTATAATGCATAAGCTGATAGATCTATGGGATATGGCTTGCAGATCTTATGGATCTAAAATTTGAGTCCAGTTTCACTAGATCTCTCTCCGAACTTATTAAATCCGGAAATATCAACTCCTTTATGAGTCAATACTTTAACCCAGTGGTTCTCAAACGTTTTGTTGTAAGGCCCCCTTTGTGTTAAGTGCATCGCTTTGCGGCCCCCCATATAAAGACGTATAATCTTAAACTTAGAATTTTAATTAAACCAAAAACATTCAGTTATACAATGCTGGAACCTCAATTCTTTTGGTCGGTGGTGTCATTTTTCTGATGTTTGATTGCATAAAATCTATGATAAATTTCTATATTTCATAAAATGCCACAAAATCTGTGGCCCCCTGGATCCATCTTGGGGCCCCCCCAGGGGGCCACGGCCCCCAGTTTGAGAACCACTGCTTTAACCCAACCACCAGGGAGATACAGAGCTGAAGGGAAGAACAGCAGGCAGGAGACGAAGTGATGTTAAATAAACTGAAAAATGATTTCTTGAATAATCTCAGTTGTGCTTTAATGCTCAGTCTAGCTCTGTCAAACTTCGTCTGACTAGAAACCGATTCAATAGGTGTTGTCCTCTTTGGTTGCACACAACAGAAGCAAACAGCTCACCCAGTGTAGACTGATTCACAAACGGATGTCTGCGACATTCAGCGGCGTATGAATCCGATGCATTCGGTGCAAGGGTTAATGTAGGTTTGGGTGAGGTAATGTTTTCCTCTTGCTGCAGGTGTTGCTGTTGAATCCGCTGGAGAATCTGAAGACCTACATAAGCAGCCGTCCTCCACTGGTCATTTTTATGGTCAGCGTCAGTGCCGTGGCCATCGCTTTCCTCACCATTGGATACTTTTTTAAGATCAAGGAGATCAAATCACCTGAGATGACAGAGGTACGACGTAACCTTGTTTAGGTGTATGATGCAGGGACAGTTAAATCTACTTCAAAACTTCGTAAGATAGTGAGGGATAAAAAAATCTGTCATGTTGTGTATTCAGGTGCCTTCTAAAGTCTTGAGGATAAAATGAGTGATCGTCAAAATTTGAGCACATTATAGATCCAGATTATCATCATCATCTGTTTTTAACCCGGTTTTTATATTGTAACATGTGGTTGAGAAAATGATGACTGAAGTTTTTATCATGCAAACAAAGGGATGCTGTTTCTTTTCAAATGCATCGTGTGTAGTGTAAATGTCTGGCTGTAACTCACTATTGTGGTCACAGTGCATTGTTTCGGCTGCGTTTAACATTGGGTTTTAACATTTTGTCAGGATTGGAACACCTTCCTTCTGCGTTTCAACGAGCTTGACTTTTGCATCTCTGAAAATGAGACGCTTAAGCACAGCTTGAACGACTCCACCACACCAGAGAGCACAGTGACGAGTAGTCAGGCACGATCCAGCACCCAATCACCGCCCCTCCTGGAGGACCCAGGGCCAATCAACATCTCTGTACCCATCACGTTGACCCTAGATCCGCTGAGGCCATTTGGAGGATATTCACGTAATATTACCCACCTTCATGCCAGTGTTCTTGGCCAGCAGGTTGGACTTACTGGTATGTAAAGTTTTTGGGTGTGCAAGTAGTCGATACTAAATGTGTAATTCTGTTTTGTGGGTGTTTTTCACGAAGGCTGCATCCTAATTTGCACATTGTGTATTTCCAGACTCACATTTTTTCATGGTTTTGAAACAAGTGTTCTGTTGTGCAAAAGGTTTTTGGAAATATATGCTCTGGTACACTAACCGTTTGTGTGTATTTTTAACATGCATTGATTTGAACCACGCTAAATCTATTCTCTCATGATTTGAACCAGAAGGACTGTAGAGGTCGAGTGTGGTCTTATTCATTTGTGATTTGTGTGATTTTTAATGAGTTCTACTTCATTTTAGAGAACACAGCCAACATTGCCGTGTTTTTCATTCAAACCGGAGAGCTGTGCTTTGCTGAACGCAGTCCAGTTGAAACAACGGTTCATTGTGTGGAAGGGATAACATGACAGACTGAATACCTTCTAGATATCACTTGCATGCACATGTAAGGTCTCTTTGTGTTGCCAGTATACGCTGACTGTATGTGGGTATTTGTATAATTAAAGGAAGAGAGGCCCATGAAGAGATGAACATCACTTTTACTCTACCAGTGGCCTGGACCTCCGATGACTGTGTTCTTCATGGCCATTGTGAGCAGGTGGTCTTCAGCACCTGTATGACCATCACAGCAGCCAGTAATGTCTTCCCGGTCACAGTGTAAGTGTCTGTTGGTAAAACTGCGTTTAGCTTAATAATTACTCTCGGGTAAGAAAGATTATTGGTTTAATGCTGCGTTCACACCAAACGCGAATTAAGCGGTTTGCGCGAGTAAGTTACATACAAATGGTGATGCGAAATCGCGCCGGGCGTAAGGAATGGCGTGATTGACACAAACTATGCCTGCGAGTAATTAAGGGGCGAGGAACATGATGCTTTGCGTTTGGTGTAAACACAGCATAAGAGTGTAGCATGACCAATATGTCCTGAAACTTTAATCTGAATAAGAGTTATTATTGTACTTTTTTAATGTTGAATTAGCTTTTTTATATTTTTAGTTTTCATGCTAATTTTGTGATTATTTTTTAACAATTTTGTTATGTGCGTTGTCATATCATTTTCTATCTAGGTTTAATTTTTATTTCAGTTTAAGATTTGGTTTAGTTAATATTTGGTTCTATTTTTTGTGCTAATTTTAGTTGCCGAGACCACATTTCTATTTTTTAGTTTTTAAGATAATATTTTATTTGATTTCAATTAACAAAAAAGGTTTAATAGTTATAGGGAACTATAATAACCCTAATCCATATGAACTTGTTGACCTCGCTTAGTCACTTATCCAAAGCAAAACAAAAGGAATGGACACGAAATCGACATGCAAAGTAGGGTTACATAGCTAAGGCAGTGTTTTTAAGAAGCCTAATTTGAGTTTCCATTCAGGTCTTGTTTTTAAATTCTCTCCAGGCAACCGCCTCACTGTGTGCCAGAGACGTACAGTAATGCCACGTCCTGGTACAAGATCTTCACCACGGCACGAGACTCGGACACCAAGTACACGCAGGACTACAACCCATTCTGGTGTTACAAAGGTGCCATTGGGAAGGTGTATCATGCATTGAATCCCAAGCTCACTGTCATCGTTCCAGATGTGAGTGTTGCAGTGTTTCATAGTAAATGTTTCTGTATGAGTAAATGCCTGTGCAGAGCCAACAAAGGAACATGTGATATATTTGGTAGAATATGGATAATATGTGGTTGTTTGACATCGTAACAGAAGTTCCTTTAATACAGAGACGGATATATTGGTTTACAAATCTTTCAAACGTAAAACACTTTATTTCTTTACTGACAGGACGATCGCTCTCTCATTAATCTGCACCTCATGCACACCAGCTACTTCCTGTTTGTTATGGTCATCACAATGTTCTGCTATGCAGTCATCAAGGGCAGACCCGGAAAAGTTCGACAGAACAATCCAGAGTTTTGTCCAGAAAAGGTAAGACTGTGTGGAAGTAAAACCATGGAGATAATCTGTCTGATCAGTCTGCTAGTTAAAGTATAACAGAGGCTGTTGCCCAAGTTGTGTAGTTCTAAACTATGCTCCTATGACATAATTAAAAGCACTACAAGAAAAGTTTTGGATGTTGCATAAATTGTAGCTTGTGATGCTACTCATAATTTAACATAGCACACATATGGATGTACAACAAGCTATGAACAAAAATAAAGAGTAAAGATGCTTTTGTTAATCATTCTATTGCTATTCTGTGCAATGCGTTTCAGTTTTCTTTTGCTGAAAAACCTGCAGTATTTCAAACTCAGACAAGATACATACATGGTACTGAAAAACTTTAGTTTGTTAGTAACATTGCTTTTTTTTAGCTAGTTTTTCCAACTAGACATAAGTACTGATGTCATCCAGGTCACTACAATCACGTTGCATTCTAAAAATGCTGTTTTTCCCACAGGTGGCCTTGTCAGCGGGATAAAATGGGGTCGGAGGTGAACGTCTGAGCCGAAGCATATCGGAAAGTTGTGAGAAACTACATGTTGCCTACTGAACCCAGGAGAAGGGTGCAAAAAAAAGCTCTCTGAATGAATTTCTCTGCAATGTTGGGTCTCTCCAACCAAAGACTTTTAAGTGCCTGTATCTACTGTGTAAATAATAATAGGACTCTTAAATTCAGTGAAAAAATAACAGTCTGCCTGAGCCCCCGCACCCTACGGCATCCTGTAAATGTTCAGTATATCAAGTATCGAGAGAGAACGGTGGTTGACTAAAGATGTTAGGATAAGGAACATTACCTCCAGTAAATTATCCCGTATTTCATTTCTGTGCTTTTGCATTCTTGATCACAGAAAATCTCACCCCACTTCCAATTTATTTTCTTAAGGAAATTATGACCTTGTTGTCTTCGCCTTGTCATTCCTCCTCGTGTCTTGGTCATAATTGACACTTAGATCGCGCGTGGCAGATGTGTGGAGCTCTTCCATGGGCCATGTTCAGGTTCCTGGCGTGATCTTGGACGAGTTACACTAGAGATAACAGCGGGCATCCACATGGCGTGTTTCCTTTATCATTGGACTCCTTTAATGTTTTTCTGTGAACGTGATTGTCTGAAAGAAATGCCTCAACCGAATTTAATGCAGTACTCTGTAAATTCCTCATTCCTTGAGACAAACATGACGGGTCGAATCATGCTTCCCATGTCTTAAAACCTCTGCGTTAGCGAGTCGAGGTCGAATTTTTGTTCTTGGGAGCGATAGATTTGTATGTTGTCTGTGTGAGAAATCTGAAAAGATCACCTTGCTTAACCTCGCTTAGATCTCGTTTCTCGACACTGTTCGACTGAATGTATTTGTAAAAAGTAAAGCAAATTAACAGCACGATGCAGCATCGATGATCTGAAATAATCTCATGTACATATAACATCCAAGTAAAAAAACATGTAAATCATTATTGTAGATATTTTATTTTTTGTAATCAACCTAGTTTTTAGTACCTTTTTGCTTTAGCTGTTTCTCAACCATCCTGTTTCCTGCCTTTTTTTGTATGTTATTGTTTGCTTAATTAGATTTTTAAGCAACACCTCTGTTTTCTTTGAATCTTATGTGCAATATCTGTCTCCTTGCCTTCATCGGACCTAATGTTTTGTAATGTTTACCCTTTTGAAAACCAACATATCGAAGAACATACATGGTGTAGGAAGAAATGTATGCCGAATGTTGCCCATGCATTTTCTGCCCTTCCCTACATTCTAAAACCTCCCATACATGTGTACATGCATATATACAGATAAAAAGAGTATTTGTTATTACTCTGTGATTCATGTTGTATATGATTTGAGCTTTTACTTCACTGTTGATCATTGGCAAGCCCATTTTCCCATCATGCCTCACTCTATGAAACCACATTGGTTGTTGTTTGTCACCATCGCTACATTCTGCATTCATTACAGCCCATAATAAATGCATCCAACCACTAATGTGCCTTTGCACTAGTCAAGCTGTGTCACCCATACACTGTACATAGCTTATTCAGTTATCTCCGGTCGATCCCGCTGTATTCAGTTTGAATTAAGATAAGTCTATACTCATATTTTCAAGGCAAAAATTTCATTATAGTTAAATTATAGTTAAATCTGGGATTCAGTGCTTTCGATGCAAGAATGAAGATGGAACAAGAAGTCTACATCACTTACCTTTATTTAGTTTCAGACCTAGTACAAAGATTTTAAACTGCCGTGGGATAAACATGAAGTATTTGGAAACCATCGTAGAAAAGCAATGTCTTGCATTTGAGATGTTTTTAGTAGTTCACTTCAACGATTAGCCCTGAAGTCATTCGCTTTTATGGTTTCATTTTGCAAATTTAAGATCGGATTCATGCCCTTCTGGCTGCAAAATGAGCGTTTCTGAAACCATACCGTACACTCTTCATAACCGCAGCTGATGAATAATAACATCGCAGTTTAAAGTTGGCCTTTTAGTGTTAATGGAGGACAATAGAAAATGACAGTGAATTCCACAGACGCTGCTGCCTGATGCTCTGATCATATTGATCTTTCACCTTGGTTTTCCTTTGGGCTTGTAGGAATTGAAGTGTATCTGTAAGTGGTAGAAGGCCCTCTCCCCGTCCGAGCTTGCGGCTCTCTGGTTCCTCTGTGTTTGGTGAGAGATGTTGGGAGCTCCTTGTCATGATAATGCATGATTGTAAATGTTCAACCTGCTGACCTGTTTGTATGAGGACAATCCCTCTGTTTATGTTATGTTTGTAAGATATTGTAGGCACATGCTTTGCTGAATAAAATCCGAGATAACACCGAGTTGTTAAGTGTTTGGTCTTCTTAAAGACCATTTGCATTTAAGTATTTAGCAGACACTTTTTTTCAAAAGCCACTTTAGGATCACCAGTATTATGTTTATTCATGATAATATAATATTGGTTATTTTACCTAACTCCTTCTACAGATTATGGTTATTATTACAACATTTTACTTCTGTTACTGGAAAATGGTAAGCAAAACATTCCTGGTTTGCTTGAAAGAGAAATTATGTTAGAAATGTACACAGCAAAATGGCCAGTGTTAAATCAACACTGCTCAGATTTTATATGGTCACACTCGACAGAGTGTTAAAGTAACTCTGGTGTAGTGTTAAAGATAGTGAGCTAATTGAGTGATTAATTAAGAGATGATTAAGCATTAAAGACAAACACCTGCGGTTTAAAAGCAGAATCACTGAAGGAATGAGAAACACCAGAACTACAACTGACATACAGTACAATCATTAGATGAAATCATCTGAAGATAAAAGAAGATTAAATCTCTCAAGATCTGAGTAAACAACTCTACAAACAGCATTATTACTAACCAGATTATGTCAGACGTCCACAGAAGTCATTGTTGAGAATTGATATTGATGTTTCATTGAAAAGGATGTCACCATTATGGTGGTCAATGTTTGCTTTAGTTGGGCTCTTTGCACATTTATCTTTTAAAGCAACATCTTTTAAAGCTGCTGTGGACAGCCTTTGACTTCTTCCACATTCCAGAGCAGGTAACAAAGCTGATTAAGGCATATTTTCAGGGTCTCATCCAATTCGTTATTACCACACAGGATAGTACCACCACGTGGCAACAGCTGGAGGTTGGCATGGTGGCAGGTTGCACAATTTCACCACTGGCTTTCGCAATGGAAATAATAATCCGGGCATCGCGTTGGGTGGTTGGAGGAGAACGTTTGAAAAATGGGTTGCGCCTACCTCCAATCAGGGCATACATGGATGACATGACAACCATCACAACAACCAAAGCATGTACAAAGCGGCTGCTGGATAAGCTCCAGGAGAACATAAGTGTGGAACAACTCAAGCAAGAGACAGCCAGTGGACTCAAGGAAATCAATAATACAGCTCTTCCTGGGAAGCTGAAACTCTGGTGCTTCCAATTTGGCTTGTTGCCACGCCTGATGTGGCCAATTTCAATAAATGAGCTCATGGTGTCTCACACCAATAACCTGGAGAGATTGGTGGGTACACAAGTGAGAAATGGCTTGGGCTACCAAGATGCCTTAGCAACATAGGGCTGTACGGGAATGGAGCTCTCTCTTGCCATTTCAAGCCTTGTGGAGGAATATAAATGCACCAAAACAAGGTTCGAGATGACGCTCAAAGAATCCTGTGATCCCTGTGTAAGAGATGCTGCTCCAACAGTAGCGACAGGGAGGAAATGGAAACCCAACAACAGCGGTAGGAGATGCAAAGGCAGCCATAAGACATAAGGACATCTTGGGACAAGTTCAACATGGCAGAGGGGGACTTGGTTTGGCATCAACCACACCCACGTGGCGAAAAGTGACACCAAAGGAACAGCATCACCTGGTAGTGGAGGAGGTTCGGTGTCGAGAGGAAGCAAGTAGATGCGCCAGAGCGGTCTCTCAAGCCCAGCAAGGCCGTTGGATGCCATTGAATGGCGCAAAATCACTTGGAGTGAGCTGTGGAGTATGGAAACAAACAGGCTAAGTTTTATCATAAGAGCTACATATGATGTGCTGCCCTCACCAACAAATCTGCATGCTTGGTGTGGACAAGATCCAGCCTGCCACCTATGTGCAGCTCCAGCAAACCTCAAACATATTCTTGTGGGTTGTAAGAAGAGCTTGACACAGGGGAGATATACGTGGCACCACAATCAAGCACTAAAGTACTTGGCTGCAGCAGTAGAGACCAAGAGAGTGGCAGCAAATGCCATACCCCAAAACGCCAAGGCTAACTCGCTAAAAAGGTAACCCTTTATTCGGGAGGGGCAGAAACTGCAGGCCAAGCCCTTAACCCCAGATTCAGGTCTGCTGAGTATAGCCAGGGATTGGGAAATGCGAGTTGATTTAAACCACAGACTTACTTTCCCCTTGGAAATCGCAGTGACCAACCTGCGGCCGGAAATGGTTCTGTGGTCCAGCTCCAGTAGGACAGTCCTCATAGTTGACAGTCCTGTTTGTTGTTTACTCAGATCTTGAGAGATTATAAAGATTTGCCGTTAGTGATCAACCAGTGTTACGCCATGTCTCGTCGCGACTCAACAAAGTCAATAAACCCCATTATAAACACGACATTTGTTGCCTCTAGTTGGAACATAATTACTGATTATTAGGACTTATGTTGGCTTTTTTCACGTTACGCGCGTGTCTACAGATCACACAAAGAAACAACATGCGCTACAAACACATGACAAACTCAACTCGCGTTAGTCCATAACAAAGTCTTTTACAATGAAAATATACTTACAGGCTGCGAATCTGAAGTGCCAGACTGTCCTTGCGAAGTTGTAATGGTTGGAATTGCCCCACTTTTTAACCAAAGCTTTCGTGCACAGCCGGTCTTGATCTCTCCCAGGTTCATGAAGCAATCATCTATGAAATGTGTTGCACACACTTGAATATTCGGATTGTACTTTTCTGGAACAGTATTGTAAATAAACAATATATACTAAACTAATACGTTTTTAGTTGTCTCATCTTTTGGAAGGGCAAACAAAGAGGCTTTCTTTCGCATCGAAACACACAGCGTCTCCACGACATGGCTGCGGCGGCGACGATACAATGAGATTTACAAATACGCCCGCCTTACTTGTGTATACATTTGGGCAGTCTTAGTCAAGTCATTCCACGAAATGACGTAGATTCATGGGGGTGTGGTTACACGAGGTGTTTCAGGCAACTTATAACACACCAAAGACACAGAAAAACACGTATTCGTGCCATACGACCCCTTTAACACTCGTAGAGTGGGACCATATACACTCTGAGCAGTGTTGATTTATCACCAGCCATTTTTCTGGGTAGTAGGGTGTGTAACAGATGTCCTCCTTTCTGTTTAGGGCCATCTGGTCGTAACTAATTGTATTTTCTGTCAATAACGGATTCGATTGTTGTTCAGCCAGTTCGCCTGAGCAACAAGAGCCTGACAGTTTAGTATTCATATAATTTTCTCATAGAAAACACAGATGTTTAAAGTTTTTAAACTATTCATTAAACAATTTTGATTTATTGTTATAGCTGTATGCATGTATTCAATTACATTTAGATTGATATAACTACACATTGTATATTAAATGCTGTCTCATTTTGAATAAAAGTGTCTGCTAAACGAACATATGTAAATATTCTGATTTTATCTATGTACTGCTGTAGTAAATATGTAGCCTATATGATACATTAGTGTGTATTTCTATACAGTATGAGACTACAGAGCAAAAAGTCAGATTTATTCTGATGTATTTTATGTTGTCGCTGTCCTTCCGAAACCTTGAATGTCCAAATTCGCTATTTTTTAGGAAAAAAAACTTGATTAAAATACTGTGTTATAAAACTTGACAACCACTTTTTAATACTTTAATATTGGTCAGATATTTGCAAATCCCAGTGACAAACATAAATGGTGACTAATAATGATTTATGGTTTCAGAAGGACAGCAGCGATATTTAACCTACAAAAACTGTACAATTCATACATATTAAAACATTTAAAATTTTAGAGATTAATCAGAAGCACAGTGACACTCTCTGCATGGCTCAGAGATTAAGTTTAAACCAGAAATCCTAAACAGACAGGAAAATACACTGGTCAGTCTTGTTAAACATCTCAGTGATTAGAGCATTTGAGTGGTTGGATAGCCTAGTGTTTTTCCTTTGTGTATGTGTGTGTGTTTTCTCTCTAAAACAGCATTTTTATCACAAGCTCCTGTTGCTATGATACCCAGGAGAGGGACTGGCCTCTAGGTAGTAAGCAATACTCATGTCATGTCCAGAGAGCCTGCTGTGCTTCAGTTGTGTGTGTGAGAGAGACATTACTAACCAACTTTATTTCGATTATTTTAATTCATTTAAATATTAATTTGAGCTCTAATAAAACAGCTCTTTAAATTTGAAAGAATTTGTGTTTGCTTTTGCTGAGTCTGTCAGTGTTTACTATAACTTTTACACATTCAACTCAGGTAATTTAAAGTGACTTGTTTAAATTTAGTAGTGCAAACTGCTGAAAAGTTTTTGTTAATCACAATATATGAATCAGTAATCCATTTGAGCCCTGATAACACACACACATTTTCTGTAAATTATCTGCACTTCATCTTTTCCTCTATGTGTGTGTGTACAGGTTTACAGTTACATTTGAGGGCAAAATGTCATAGTAACGAAATGTCGTGCCTCACAGGACCAGAGTGCTACATAAATACAGACATACAACAGTGGAGTAAAACAAGAATAAACCTATACACAAACTAACCTACTAATTTACTGAGAGAGTGACTAAATATACTACATTCTATATGCAGATGTTACAAATAAATACTGTACATGTGCACGGAGGACATTGTAAGTCAGGCAGATAGCTGGGGAACAGTGCAAGATGATTTGTAGTGCAAGCATGTAAACATAGTACATGTTATTGAGTCTTTTGTGAGATTATGTATACACACAGCAGTGTGTGTGTAAAAAGTGTCTAGTGCACATAGGGGAGAGCGTGTTATTACAGGTGGTTTTGAAGGCCCACTCACCTGTGAGTAGCACACTCAGAATTGCACAAAAAGGGTTTGCATGGGGTTTCACAGGGGGGCAGGTTCAGTTGAGTTCAGGGCTCTCACAGCCTGGGGGGAAAAGCTGTTGAGCAGTCTGGTGGAGCGGATGGTAGGAGCTGGAAGAGACTATGGGAGGGGTGGGTAGGGTCCTTCACGATACTGTTGGCTTTGCTGGAGCAACGTGTGAGGAAAATGTCCAGGATGGAGGGGAGAGGGGCACCTTCTTTTCAGCTGTGTTCACTGACCTCTGGAGGGTCTTGCGGTCTGCTGCACTACAGTTCCCATACCAGACAGTGATGCAGCTGCTCAGCACGCTCTCGATAATTTCCCTGTAGAATGTGGTGAGGATGGTTTGAGGGAGACTTGGTCTTTTCAGTCAGCGGAGGAAGTTTAGACGTTGTTGTGCCTTCTTAGAGAGTGACGTGGTATTGGTGGCCGAGGTGAGATCCTCTGTGATGTGCACCCCCTGGAATTTAGTGCTGCTGACTCTTTCCACAGTTGTGCTGTCGATAGTCAGTGGGGGGTGGTCAGTCGAGTTTCTCCATCACAACCTCCTTTGTCTTCTTCACATTGAGGGACAGGTTGTTTGTGCCACACCATACCGCCAGCTGTGCTACTTCCTCTCTGTAGTGTGTTTCATCGTTGTTGCTGATGAGATCTACCACCGTTGATGATGTGGTTGGAGCTGAACTTGGCAGTGCAGTCGTGGGTCAGCAGCATGAAGAGCAGCGGGCTGAGCACACAGCCTTGTGGGGCACCTGTGCTCAGTGTGGTAGTGCTTGAGGTGTTGTGGCCAACACGGACTGACGGAGGTCTTCCGGTTAGAAAGTCCAGGATCCAATTACAGAGGGAATTGTTCAGGCCAAGCAGGTTAAGTTTATTAGTGAGCTGTTGTGGAATTATTGTGTTGAATGCTGAGCTGAAGTCAATGAACAGCATTCTGACATAGGAGTGTAATGGCTGGAATACACTACAAGAATTTTAAAATCTGAACAGATGTTTAAAAAACTAGACATCATACACTTGCAGACTTTTTGAACGTTTGCATAGAAAACAATACATGATCAAATCTGCAGACTGGCGCAGACTTTCTTCAACAAGTCCAGACTGAACAATCTGGGCAAAATCTGAGCAAAAGTCCTGTAGTGTATTCCAGCCATTACTTTTCTTGGTGGGTACGAGCCAGGTGAAGAGTGGAGGAAATTGCATCATCCATAGAACTGTTTGGGCGGTATGCAAACTGGAGCAGGTCGAGTGTGTTGGGGAGGCTGGCTTTGATGTTGTGCATGACTAGCCTCTCGAAGCACTTCATCATGATTGGGGTCAGTGCTATGGGATGGCAATCATTCATACAGGACACAGGTGATTTCTTTGGTACCGGTATGATGGTTGTGGATTTGAGACACGTGGGGACGACTGCCTGGCTCAGCGAGGTGTTGAAGATATCTGTTAGGACATCTGTCAGCTGTTCAGCACAGTCTCTCAGTACACGGCCAGGTATATTGTCAGGATCTGTAGACTTGCGTGGGTTAATCCTAGATAGGGTCTTCCTTACGTCAGCTGGACACAGACGGAGTGCCTGGTCGGTTGGAGGTGTGGGCAATTTTTGTGCAGGTGTGTCTGCATTTCAAACCGTGCATCTGGAAGATTTATTTCATTATCACAGGCCTGTGGTAGAGGCTTGTAGTCAGTGATGGTCTGAATGGCTTGCCATAGGCTCCGCGTGTCTCTGCTGTCTGTGAAGTGATTGTTGATTTTTGTGCATATGACCGTTTTGCATTCCTGATGCCACAGGACAGATTGGCTCTTGCTGTTTTGAGGGCTGCCTTATTCCCTGATCTTGCCCACGAACCTCTGCTGTCATTCACGGCTTCTGGTTGGCACGTGTGATGATGGTCTTGGTGACTGTCACATCATCGATGCACTTTTTGATGTAAGCAGTCACTGTTTCAGTATACTCTTGTAAGTCTGTATTGTTGTTGTAAGTGGCTGCCTTTTTAAACATGTTTCATTCTGTGCACTGAAAGCAGTACTGCAGTGTTGAGGTCGCGTTGTCCGGCCATACTGGGGATGGAAAATATTATTATTATCTTGAGGTTGTCCTTGAATCAAATCGTGTTTTTTTCTTTTTAAGCTGTGCACATGTTTCTGTAAGGGCTAGGTTTAGGGGGAGAGGAAACAAAATATTAGTCTGATAAAAAATCAGTGGAAGTCTATGAAGTGACTTTAAAATGTTTAAATGCAGAAAGGCTTTTTTGTGAGGCTGTTAGGTTCAGGGGTGGGTTTTGGGGATGGAAAATATTATTAGTTCAGTTTAAAAAAACATAATGTAACCAAATGGACAAGGGTAGTAAAACCTGAGATCACCTCATTGTGGGAACCAGGAAATGATGCTTATTAAAATGTAAAAATTATTTAAAACTGTAAAATATTTTTGTAAGGGTCAGTTTTAGAGGTGTGGTTAGGTGATAGAAAACAGAATGTGGTCAAGGCTAAAATACACTACAAGACTTATGAGCAGATTTTGCCCAGATTTGAAGTATGGACTTTGCTGCAGAAGGTCTGTGCCAGTCTGCAGATTTGATCAGTTAGTGTGTTTCTATCTGAAACTTGTATGTGTATGATAAAAGTCTTCTATTGTATTCCAGCCATCAGTATAAAAACGATACGCAAGTCCACAATCAAAAGCCTATGTGCGTGTGCTTGTGCATGCCTGAGGTAGCACGTGTTCAGCTCGTGCAGGTTTCCCCCTGTACAGAAGAGTTGAAGTGCTGCGTGACCGCTGCTGAACATCAGTATTATGACCAATCTCACACAATAAACACCTCGTCACATCATCATCGGGGGACTTGCTGGATTCACCTGCTGTGTTTTGGTTTGTGCACAACTTTAATCCTGTCGATACACTTTTGTGTTCTCTGAGGGCAGATGAGTGAAAGTAACGTTAAATCGCGTTTGTGAAGAGCAAACTTTCTGTCGAAACACACGGTAAGTCTGGAGGCTTTGTTGTGTTTACACCTGTGTATTGTAACTTTTTGTGTTATTTGAACAGTAACGGCGTTTCACTATGAAACTTCATGTTTGATGTTGTCACGTGCACTGTTGTTGATTCATACTGACAGGATTTTAAACTGTTTGGAGGCTCGTAAGTGATTCATTTAAGTCTTAAGTCAGTAAGGAAGGAACGCTACGTTTGTTATGCTACACTATTGACGGCTCATGAAAATGTATAGCCTATTATACCAAATATATATTAGATTTATTATACAAAATGTAATTGCATTTGAGACATTTCAAACCATGAAGCAAGTGCCTACAAATTATGCACGCAATTACTTTAAGCTATTCTGTCATATTCTTGAATCTATGCATACCAGTTCCACTATAATGTTTGACAACCAGGACATTTCCAAAAATGTTTTGTCTTCTTTTGAACAATAGGCTACATTTGTTTTTGTATTGTATGTATTATTTGTGTGTCAGAGTGTCGTTATCTTATGCTATAGTAACAAAAATACTTCGTTAGCCTCAATCTTCAAATGTCGTAGGCTTGAGAATATTATTGAAAAAATTAAAAACATGCTGACAAAACCTTGATAAAAAACTATTTGTCAACTGGGTTCATAAAATATTATTAGGTTTTTGCAACTATAAAAGTACTACCCAGTTCCTACTCAACATAAATACTTTGTTTTCCTCACAAAAACTTTTAAAATCTAGCCATCCTTTAATATGCTATTCTAAACGGTTTACTGCCACAACAGACCAACAAAATGAGATCACCATGATTTATATTGAGCGATGGTAAAGGCCAGGTCAATAGTTAAGCCTTTAGCCTGTAGCACCTATGAGGCCTGTCTGAATTAGCTTTTATCACTGTCGCTCTTTTGTTTTCTTTATTCAATCACTGGAATCAGTGGAGCAGCAGGATGTTTTGGATGAATTGTTCTCGGGTCATGTGACCTGATCCTTGCAGGAGAGAAGTAGCCAATCTGATTTGGGATCAGCGCGAGAGGTTTACACAGGCTTCAGAGTTTCCTCCTGCTGCTTTCCTCTGCTTACGTTCATACACAGCCTGCCGTGACAGCTCTTTATCGCTCACTCTTGTAAGGTAAACACACTCTGTCTCTCTGTGTCTGTTTACTAACAGCTTTTAAGTGAATTAGACTTGAATGTCTTCCAAAATGTATTCATCTAAAATGAGGTGGCTTGCTTGGAGTCCTGGAGACTTGTAGTTAATGCAATAAAGATTACCGCTTCACATTTTCTTTTGTGTAGGGAGTGAGAGGTTACAGGGAGATTTCTCTAAAAGCCTTAAGGAGGATTGATTGTTTTTGGGATTCACTTTAGTTTTCGAAAAGTTAGAAATATCTTGGCTTTTAAAAGCAATGTTCTGTATTTAAAAGCAACAGTTTTCTGTGATTTCTGCTAATGTAACCGAGTAGTTGATCATTGAAAGCCTTTATTATCTGTGCCCGAGGCCTATGCACCGGCGTTAAAGGTGCCATGAATTAAAACCACAATTTGAACCCGAGCATTTGTTATATAAGAGGGAATTGTATTCACGCGAACATCCTGTAAGTGTCAGAACTGAAAACGCACTTGTTACTGAGATTACAACTGTTATTGACACCAGGCCCAGCGATCGCCAGGTTCTGGAATGCACCTGTCTATGACGTCATTGATAGATTGAACACCGCCTCCACAGAAAGAATATCAACGACTACTTCTCTAGCCCCGCCCACTGGTTCGCACATGACAATTCTGAAGTAACACAAGTGACCCGGAACCAGATAGAGCGAGCAAGCAATAAACAAACATGCCGTTAAAGATCGCTAAATATTGTGCCATCCCTGGTTGTGGAAGAATACAGGCGCTGCATAACCTTCCTTCGGATTGCGATATTAGGAATGCGTGGTTGAAGTTTATTTTTAAAGACGTTCGTGTTAGTTTCATTTCTCCGAGGATTCCTTCGTGAACAAGGCACAGGTCGACGCTGGATTTGCGGAGAGACTAAAATTAGAAAGCAGTGCTGTGCCGTCAATATTGGATCCGATAGGAATGGCGCAGCAATCTTATGTGAGTTAAACATATTTGTACAATGCGTCACTATTGCTTTGTTAGAGATCACTTGATATGCCCTGATAGCCCTATTCGCACGGGATTAGTATTACCTGGGGACCTCTAGTCATTTGTAATAATTGCAGAGGTTGTCTGTGATCTTAATCCTGTGCGAATCGGCTATGTCTGTAATTTGTAAAGTAAAAATTCCCCCACATATTACCTACCATATTTTGGCGAACACCGAGGTCGTGTGATAATATTAGTCCCGTGCGAATCGGCATCTCTGTGATTTGGCGGGCTCATATATCATTTTTCAAGGTATACTATCCACCGTTTCCGAATAATGGAGGCTGTTTTGAAGTGTTTTGGTATTATTTCGGGTGCTGGGTCATATCCATAAGTTACCCAGAGTCTCCCGTTTGTTTATTTATCATGGAAACTCTCGTAACATTTGAGACCCGTGATCGCGGTGATCTTTTGTCCGGTTCGCGATCACGGGTCTCAAATGCTGACAGGTACGGTCATATATCATTAAACGCAATACAACTATAGGCTATACAAACTATACGTAAAGCCTTGCCATCACATTCGGGAAATAGCCTATTACTTATTGATTTTGATGTTTTTAAATGTAAAAACCACGCGAACGTCATAAGTAGACATACAACTCATACAACAGTATAAAACAATAAACAAGCCCAGTTCATCACATCTTTAAATAACGTACATGAGTTCTCATGGAAATGTAAATAGACTTGACCTCGCTAGGCCATTATTGCCATGTGTGTGTGTGAGGGGATGTTGGGATTTTCCTGTGACCTGTGAGGGATTTAATAGACTGATTTACAGCTTTGATGTTTTGGATATTTACACTTTGGCTGGGTGTGATGGAGTCTGTACACACAGTAGGCTATATTAATCTGATTCAAATAGAAATTAAAGTTTCTAGAAGAATTTAGTTACAGTTACAGCAGAGAACATGTTTTCTTTTTACCAAGGTTATTTGAGTTTACTCAAATCAAATCTTGGGAAACGTTTCTGTTCACTGAGTTCAAATAAAATATTGACCTGGAAAAGTAATGAAAAACGAAAAATGTAAATGTTGCCTCAAAAAACGTTTAAAGCACAAAAAATATAATAATATAAAACTATAAAATAAAAAATATAATAAAACTAAAAAATGAATTAATCTATTATAGCAACATAACATAAACAAAAACAAATAAGTAATAAAATAACAAAAGCATATATACCAAAATTGCTAAAAACTAAAAATCTAACAATAAAAGCTCATTTAAAATATGAATAAAACTTAAATCAAAACTATAATAACTATATAATATAATAACTATAATATATTTATTAAGCATCTTCAAGGAAAAAAAATTCAAGTTCAGATATTGTTCATATTTGATGGATTATGTATTTGTTTGCTTTTTGAGTCATTTGTTTCTGTGACATAAGCCCTTTCATGAAACATGCCTTTACCTCATGAATTATTCATTAAATACACAGTACCTCAACATGGAAAAAAAAATTCCATCCAAAGTGATGTAACATTATTTTTACCCATGTTATAATGCCTTCTGCTTAGACTCTGGAGTCTTTTGGCAGGTGTTGCGAGATGAATTATCCAATAATTAATTGAGCCGTGTGCCTTTTACATAATAATCGAATGTTTCGCAACAAACATCCAACACCTGTCATAGCCAGTGAAGCGCTTTTTCATCGGCTTTGCTTCGTTGACGTTAAAAGTGAGCGCTTTCAGTAATTATACATTCACAGTCCAATTATACTTTGTCAAACTAAAGTACTTATTTCTTATCTCTACTGTATGGTATATTTAGATTTATATATGATTTACATTTTGATAATGGGAAAGCATCTTGTAATGGTTTGGTAAGATTATATATTGTATTATTCCAGCTTCTCTTTGAAACATGACGGAGACAATGTTTGGCAATGAGAATGAGCAGTGGGTGTGTCCCAATGACCGACAATTAGCCCTTCGTGCAAAGTAAGCAGGATTTTATTAACTTTTTTTATTACAGCACATCAATTGACAACTCACCCAGTATAATGAGTATGTTGAGAAACTGTATTTTCTCAATTTTTAATGTGTGTCTGTGTTTTAACCAGGTTACATACGGGTTGGTCCATCCACACATTTCAGACAGAGAGGCAGAGGAAAGCTCAGACGCTTGAGAAAACAGAGCTGGACATCATCATGGGCGTCATTCACCGTGCGGAACAGCTTGAGCTCATTGAGCAACACAGGATTGGGTGAGACATTATCTGTTTTGTCAAAAGACTTGTGAGCACCATTTGTTTCTTATCTTTTTTATGTAGAACCTTTTTTTCACTTTTCTGCCCCAAAGTTTCTGCATATGTTAAAGGTTCTCTATGGAACCATACAGCCATAATTGTTCTTCTATACCATGGAATCTATGGCATCATTTAGCACGTTTACTTAAAATGTTGTCGTCATTTGCCTACGCTCTTATTTTTTGGATGAAATAACCCTTTAAGTATCTTTACCAGTCACTGCAAGTTTACCTTCTCCAAGTTATGGATTTCATGTAATGTTGAAAAATAAAGATGGCACAAACTTGTTTTTAAACACTAAGTAAAGGGTTGTGTGTTTGTGTGTGTTTCAGGCGTCTAGTGGAGCGTCTTGAGAACATGAGGCGGTCTGCCGTTGGTAACGGCCTGTCACAGTGTCTGCTGTGTGGAGAAATGCTGGGTTTTCTGGGCTCCTCATCCGTCCTCTGTTTGGATTGCTGCATGGTACAAACTGAACCAAATATTTTGAACATTTTATTCTTTAACCTTTGCACTCACATGCACTTTGTACTGCACAGTTTTGAGTTGTGCAGTAACTGCGGGGCACCACGTGGTCGCAGCAGAGAGCTTGATTTGAAGACGCTCAGTCTCAGTTTATACAGCAAAAATATTATCAGACAGGCTACAGAGTCGTTTCGTATATCAAGTACATAACAAGCATAATTATATTTGCTCATTCAATAATTTCAATTATTTTGTAAAAAATATATTGTAGGATGTTTACTGACACATCCCGAGCGATACCACAAGGGGGCAGTGTGTGACTAATTTTAGTTCTGTCTAGTTATGTCACTTCAGCTTAGTTATCATTTTGACACAATAGCTGGTTTGACAGTTTCCACTGATGTTTTGCTGTTTGTTGAGACACATTTTCCATGTACTATGTCTTTACACAGCACTGACGAATGCTGAAAGATTGAATGAGGTTCTTAACAGTACATCTGCGGAAGACTGAGCATCTGTCATACAGACAGTGATGCTTTCTCATGAAGCCCATGACCTGTGGTCATTCAGAACAGCTGTTCTCTCTAGACCTCAATGGAGTTACAATAGAGTTCTAAACAAACAGAGGGCATTTATGAAATTTTAATTACTGTTATTATTGTTGTGTGAATGGTACACAACATACCAGCATCTGTGTTTAAACATCATACCAGCATCTGTGTAGCGGACTGTCTTTCTCATTTTTCTGTTTAATGCCATATGAAATCTGATAGTGGGTTGTTGTTAATACTAATGATTAGATCTGTAGATAGGATTGTCTTAAAGTGATAGGGCAACCAAAAATGAAAATTCAGTCATCATTTACTCACCCTCGAGTTGTTCCAAATCCGTATAAATGTCTTTGTTCTGATGAACGCAGAGAAAGATATTTTTTAAGAATGCATGTAACCAAACAGTTCTTGGCCACTCTTGACTACCATAGTAGAAGAAATGACAACGGTAGCCCCAGAACTGTTTCCTGTCCTACATTCTTCAAAATATCTTTTTCTGTGTTCAGCAGAACAAATACATTTAACAAAGCAATTTTTCCTCCTATGGTTATTCATTCAAGGGATTTCTTATTCATTCAATATCAAATAAAAAGAAAGACCCACACAGAACCGTGAGCGTGTGCTTGAATAAGTTTGCCTATAGCTGAGTCAAGTAGAATTTCTCAGCAACTGTTTCAGTGATGCATCAGGTGGATAAAACTGTATATATGCTCTCCAAAGGAAAACAGGTTACAGGTTTAAAGATGGCACTTACTTTAAAAGGTATAGAAGTGATTAAAGATAATTGAAGAGATGTCATTGTAAACTCGCTCACTCTAACTCGAAACTAAGTATACAGAATTTCTGCTGAAATTACTGGCTCTTCAGTCTAGTGTTTGTCCTCTATTACAAAAAGCCTGATTAAATATTTTTTCTTGTATTCTTATTACGTTATCAAGCTCTTGCCTTCAAATTGATTCTCTCAAAAACCAAGTCATCTAAATCCACATTAATATCTCCTGCTGTGATTTAATGTAGTGTGGTATTCTTCACTCAGTCAACAGAATTACTGGGTGGACATGTTTCTGTATGTCTTAACATTATGGATTAAATGCATTGCCAGGCATCTCTAATAAAAATCGAAATCAAATTTAATTTAAAAGCAGTTAAATAAGCACGCTGTGCAATTCAACGCTTCCCTTTATATTGAATTGAGCACAAAGAAAACTATATTACTCAACTAATCTACTCCACAACAAGCTCAATGATCAATAAAACCAGAACATCCCAAGGGTCTCTGTTAAACATTTTGAGATTTTCATAAATTTGTAAGTCTACCGTATAAGGTTAGTAGCAAAATTAAAGTTTAACACAGTGTAAAAATAACAAGTTCAACCAAAACAAACTAGTGAAAAAACTAGTGTTGCAGGTAAACATCATTGCAAGATATATTTAAGTAATCAAATGTAATGCATAAAATTGAAGCAGGATAGGCTTTTATGTGGGTGCATATTGTACCTTACTAGTTTTTCTGCACGTCATGTATAGCTTAACTTTTGGTAACTTTTCTTTTCCCCGTATGAGCTTTGTGATGATAATCACATTTGGGCTGTTTCCATAAAAGTAGTATGCATCTTGTTTTAAATCACAGAGACTTGGCTGGTCGGAAATATATTTTAATGTTAAAGCAAAACTTTTTAGTTTTTCCCGACCTTTTATTAATTATTTCAGTGGTAGAACAACTCTTAACTGGATGAATTCTACTCACGCTGCTATCTGAGCAGCCTCATAGCGGCTAGAACCACACTCTTTAAAGAGTACATAACATGGGATCATGAAAATTACATTTCATGCAGTGTGTCATGTGTTTGAAAGTAAGCAGTCTGCCAAGTTGAAAATCCGAAGGTGAATGAATAACAAAGTTATTGGCTTGGGAAAAAAGGGAGTCGACTCAGAATCATGCAAACGAGTCGTCCCTAGTCCGATTCGCGAACCGCCGCGGATTTACCTCACTACATACTGTATAGACCCGCCTACGTTTTGCTAGGACTGCCCGCGAAAACTTCACTCTTCTCCCCAAAACATTGTAGCTCGTGAGCCTCATTGGTGGTAGACCAATCACAGCAGACTAGACCATCTGACCAATCACAGCAGACTAGGCTGGCGGAAAGGAGGAGATTAGACAGATGAATCACGGAACGAATCATTTGAGCGTCAGTCAAGAGGTAAGGTAAGAATAACTGCCTATTATTACGAAATAGTGTTTTTACACCTTCTATGTACATAAACTTGTTGTTGGACACTCCATAAACTAAAGTAGGACCTTAAAAATCCCTAGTTATGTACTCTTTAAGTTCTGTGTTCGGGTCGGTACACACAGCCCCGCCCATCCCCTGTCTGCGGAAGAGTGCGAAATGGTTTCCAAACGACGTTTCTGCATTCACCGGTTTCACCAGTTTAGTGAACAAATTCTCGTGTATTGCGCTGCCCACAGGGAAGCTTGTACAGTGACAGTATTCACGACACTGGTAAAAGACAATTGCACTTATCAAACACAAAGGGGGGAGCCATGAGCAAAAGTTCAATAGTGTGGCTTTAAGAGTCAGCTACTCCACTCCAGCTACTTAAAGCATATATGGTTATAGTTATGAAATATTTTTTGTTTGGCCTGCATTAATGATGCTCACGTTGTTGTTTTTTTTGCAGAAAGTGTGCACTAAATGTGGGATTGAGACTATAGGTACTCAGAAAAGATCTCAATGGCTTTGCAAGATCTGCAGTGAACATAGAGAGGTAAAGCAACACACAATTCATCTTTAAGTTGCAAGATGTAATGATTTCTATTTGTCAAGGATTTTCTATTTTTTATAACTGACTAGTCTTTACCTATCTGAGCTAAGGGTTGGAATACCAGTAACAAAACAGAAGTGCAGTTGGCTGGTCAGTTCTATTTCAGGGCTCATATCCTAATACACAACCTTAACACTGAAGTTTTATTTCTGTCCCGGTTGCATCTGTACAGTTTCACTATTTGTGTGTTTTTTGCACCACCGTGAAATGTTTGGACACACAACTCATTCTTTATTGTGACAACTGATTTTCAAAAGTACTAGTTAATGATTAACACTATGAAATGAAAGTATGGGCATAATGTAGAGACCAAAGATGTTAAACAATTAAAAATAATATTAGATTAAGAAGTGTTTGAAGTAGTCACCCTGGCACGTTCTAGTTTTTCTCTCAACCAACTTCTGTGGAACACAAAAAGTCATTTAGAGAAATATGCATTTTATGAATTTTGCATTTTTGGCCATACAATGGAAGTCCAGTGGGGTCCAATGTTGTTTGGTTACCTACGTTCTTCAAAATGTTGTGTTCTGCAGAAGAAAGTCATACAGGTTTGGAATGACTTGAGGGTCAGTAAATGAGGATTCAAGTTAAAAAAATCGCTCCAGTTATGTTAAAACTTTTGTTAAGAGTGTTTTCTCCCAAGTTCATATTCCAAGTTCATAAAGAAACTTAGCAGCCGTTCAACAAAAGTGAAAATGATGGATGTTGACAAAGGCTATGACACCAATAATGAGATTAGTAATGAGTGTTCACTGTAAGGTGAAATAGGCCATATTGTTTGTAGTCAGGATGATGATGTGATGTCCAACATTTAATAAGGAAATCTCATCTGTCTTCAGAAGCCCAACGCTTCACTTTAGAGCTCGTGGAGAAATTAAATCCGAGAGACCCGGTAAGGACACAGGTTGCATTACTATGTCGCACGTATCCAAAGTTTTTTTCCTGACGGTGACAGCTGAAGCTGAATGAGGAATTTAAACAGTCTCATGCCCGTCATGCGTTTAATCCACGTCTCTGGTGTGGTTGGCAATCAAACTGCGTTCTGTGCCTTCGCAACAAACATTAAATACTCAAAACATTTTTCTAAACTAACGTAATAAAGAAAGGAAACAAAATATTTCTAATTCACCACTGAAAAACAAGACTAAACTATTTTAATGGTTACAACAGTTTAAACAGTCTCCTTCATGCGTTTAAATCCACATCCCAGCGCAGTTGGCAATCAAATTATGCTAGCACCTGAACCACAAACAAAAAATACTCCAAACATTTTTCTAAATTAACAATACAAAAACTAAACGAATTATAATTTGCCATTAAAAACAAAACAGAACTATTTTAATGCGAGGTGCGCCGCTTCCGGCTCACGCTGTCCTGTAGTTTATTAAACGTTTATTCATTCTGAACGTGTCGGGTGTCCATATTGCACCAAAATGCGACACTGCACTCACACATCTGCCACGCGTAAAGTCGATTGGATGAACGGTTCTCATCATAATAAATATGCAAAAAACAGACAGACAGACACAGAGCTTCCTGCCTTTATTAGAGAGAAGAATATGATCAGCCCCCTCCCTCCAAAGCTTCAAATATTCGGTGTTGATTACTACCAAAGCTTCAAAGCTCCAAAAATGGTATTCGGACCAGCCCTAATAACACCTTGTCCTCCATCTCAGAGCTCAGTGACCTCATCTCCTCTTTACGAAGTGCTTCTGTCCCCGTCCATTTAAACACACAAACCTTCAGCGCTAATCACGGCACATCACGCAGCAATTAGTCTAAGATGAGTGTTGTCAGACGCTCCCTAACCGCTGCTCTCTACTTGAAGCCCAGCAGGTAATCTTCAGCGATGAGAGCAGTAAATGGTTGATAAGAAGAAAGGATGAAGAAAGAGTTGGACAGTGATAGACTTTAAGTGAGATCACTTCTTAGCCTCTGGGTTTGATTTTTTTTTTCATGGTGTCCTGGAAAGCCTGAAAAGTGCTCAGTTTCTATGTTGGCGGTGTATCATGCATATTACTTCAGGGTTGTAGTCAGACATGCTGTCAGTTCTTACTGTGCTCATCAGTCAATCATAGCTGTGGCTACCCATGTCTTGCACACTAGCCAGTTAGCTGTTAAGGGTCATTGAGGAGCTCAGTTGGTGGAGTGATGCATTAGCAACGCAAAGTGGAATGGACTTCAGCTGGATTCTGTGTGAAAATATATATGATTTTTGCCTTGGTTTACTGGGAAAGCCTGTGGCCCACAGATCACAGGCTGCATCAATTCTGCATCCATCCGCTGGCCTTGTGCTGCTATCAGATCATTTACTCATCTCTTCCCAGGACCTTCCGTTTTATCAGAGACATTCAGCGTTCCACAGTCCGTCTGTCAGAGCGGCCCCTGCCATCTGAGGTTAACCACACAAGCACAATAAACGCAGAGGTCCGCTGAACCCGTCCCCGGAGACTCGGCTGTAAGTCAGGCTTGCAGAGATGCTCTTTCATTAGAAAATAGTTTACCAACACGGGAGAGATTTACAGTGTGTTCTAAGATTGCGTTTATACTAGTGCGTTTTCCTTTAAAACGCAGAACTCTAGCTACGGTTACGCCTGGCATTTACACTACTTCGACCCCCGAAATTGCATGCATACATACGTGTCTTTTGCATTCACGTTGCGTGCATTCGCATTAATAATACGTCCGTCTAAGCGGCCAACGCCTCCGTTACGGCCCCAATACGTTAACGACCACCGCCTCCGTTCCGGGCCCATACGTTAGCGGCCCACCGGAAAAACGCCCGGTACTCCAGATGGCCAGTCCGCCCCTGGGTGACATTACAGCAACGCGATACACAAAAGAGAGCCGTATGCGTTTAAATAGCTCACTCAGCGATGTCATCCGTCGATCGGTCTGCGTGGCGGCGGATGAAATCAAACAAGCCTAATAACTTAATCTATTCACACGCCGGTCTGTGACTAGTAACCAACTGTCATCAACAACGAACAACTGTTTACATTTGTGTGCACATGCCCAGCGTGTCTGAATGGTCATGTGACATGTGTTTTCGGTAGTGTAGTATAGAAAACGGCAATATAAACAAGGATCATTTTTGTTTTAAAACGCCGTTTTCGTACGACAACAGGCTAATGTAAACAGCACCTAAGACTCAGCGACATGTGAAAACAGCTTTTGAAAAATAATTCAGATTAAAAAAGATACATAACGGCTAATAGCTCCATTAATGTTCACCAATACATTCTATATTGTGAAAAGTGCTATATAAATACATTTTTCAATTGGATTAAGTATAGTAATATTTGTTTAAATTAACAGTGTATCATCTGCCCTTTACTATGCTGTGTTCACAGCAAACGCGAAGGATCGTGTGCCTTGCTCTTTATTACTTGAGAGTGATGCGATAAACATTGCGCGATGGGGAGTGTCTTTACGCGTCCGAATGTGTCAAACAGTAGGTGTGCTCTTTGTGCTAATTCTTTAGCTCGATTCACGTCACCTCGCTCGCATCGTCATTTGCGTCGTCCGGCGTAAGTTCGTGTCTAATTGTGGCTTTGCATTGATTTTGTATGTACTTTACTCTCGCGAATCACTTCATTCGTGCTTGGTGTGAATGCAGCATTAGTCAGTCCCCCCAGTTTTTTCCCAGTTTTGCGCGTGCCTGGCCCGAAGTTAACTTCTGGTCTGTGTTTGGTTATAATATAACAATTTATTTTCTATTTAGTTTATATTAGAATCCGTCTATACATAATTATATTATAATTATCAAAATTTTCCTTTACATTTAAGTTAAAGGCGGGTTTCCGATTTTTCTTAGCCGTTGTTGATGTTCAAATCACCAAAACAAACACACCTCTACCCCCATCTTTCGCTTTCGTCAGCGCTCAGCTCGGCTAATGTCCGTCCTGTGCACCTTACTGCTGATTGGCTACAAGGTTGTTTTGGTACTCGGCCCGACTCGGTTGTCTAAAGCGTAATTCGGAAATCGGTTACCCCGCCGTTAAGTGGCAATACATTGTATTTATGTAGTACATGGCTTTAATCTTTGTACACTTCTTTTCTTATATACAGTATATATATATATATATATATATATATATATATATATATTAGAGATGGCAGTATATTGGTATTCGATGTTCATATGTTCATATGAAATCACAGGGCTGATTATAGAGCTCTACTCAGAATATGTTATCTGAGTTCGGCCCACAAGCTTATGAATGCAAACCTGCGACTGGAGCTGTATTAATTCTTGTGCAGTTCCAAAGAGCAGCTTCGACCCAGAAAATGTGTTTTTGAAAAGCGACCGTCGTATATTCAAAGTTGTTGAATTCTTTCTGTCATTTACAAAAACTGTTTGCAGTTTCTTTCCGCTTTTGCCAGAACTTAAGAATTAAATTCACGCATACATTTTCTATCAGATGTGCCAGAAAGAGCTGCTTTGCAGAGATTAGGGCAGTTTTATGGCAGCCGTATGCTATTAACTCTATAATATACAGCGCTGAAATAAAATGCAAATTAAAACCAAAGCCAATAGTTCTGTCTGGCTTGTTGGTCTGTAATATATGATGAGGAATATAACTTGGGTTAAGAGTTATAATGCTGCCAAGTGCAGAGAGAGCTCATGCAAATTAAATGGCATGCTGGGTAACAGATAGGACAGGCTCTGAAATCTCCTGCCGCCTGAATCTATACCGAGTGTGGGGTTGGATTGATCTGCTCGGATCTCCTGGCTACAAATACAGCCCAGAGGCTAGATCTCTCATGCCAATGAAACCAATAGTTTAGTTCATTTGGTTAGTCAGCGCCAGAGAGAAAACAGTCAGAGACTTGGAGTGCTGAGCAGTTTATTGTGGTTTTGCTGAACACTTAAAGGTTAATTTTGAGTTACACGAGAGCAGATGTCATTTAAAACATTGGGTTAATGGAACGTTAAATGCAGGTCAGTTTAAAGCTCTGTACATGGTGGTGTTGACAGGGTTCGGAAGAAAGTTTTAACACTACTTGAAATTGTCAGTCTCGTCTGTTCTCCTAGGACTTCACTTCCCACGATCCTCACCGGTCCCTCGTCTGTAATCACCGCACCTTCCAGCTATTCCCTCGTCACCCGGACTTTGTATTAGGGATGTCCCGATCACACTTTTTGCGCCCCCGATCCGAGACCCGATCCGATACTTGTATTTTCCTAGTGCTAGGTGCAGACTCCAGGTATATTAAGGTTTTTTAAATATTACTATTTAACAGTTCAGCATACTATAAATGATAGCCTAAAATATTGTAGCAAACATAATGACAGAATTAGTCTTTTCAACTAATTCAAATAGCAGGATTAGATTAAACATTAAAACGGCCCTCTTTTTCAATGAATTATAGTTTAAATGCTTTTATTGCAGCTGGACAGGAGTTTGTCCTCATGAGAATAACAGAGCTTCATTTGACACTGCCTCAAACAGTGTTGGGTAAGTTACTCTGAAAAAGTAATTAATTACTAGTTACTAATTACATATTCAATAGTGTAATTCGATTACTGTACAAATTACTCTCTCCAAAAAGTATTTAGTTACTTATTACTAATTACTTTCTATATCCTATATCCACCTTGATTAGTTAAGTGATTGAAGGATAGACATGAAACGGCTTATTTAATTCATTCAAATAAATAATATTAAACTACATAAAGTACTCTTATTAACTGACCAAAGTATTACAAATGTGAGAATTATACATTAAAGCAGGGATTTTAAAGTTAGACTTTGAATTTTGATGTCAATTCCACTATTGCACACACATATATTACACAGAGTATTTAGTTTAATTACATCAGAAGTAACTGTAATTAAATTACAGAAAAAATAAGAGTAATGCCTTACTTTACTTTTTCAAGGGAAAAGTAATTAAATTACAGTAACTAATTACTTAGTAACTAGTTACACCCAACACTGGCCTCAAAACTAAAACACTCAACACAATACTGCAAGTTCACTCTGTGGTTCTCGCATATATATCGTTAAACTTTCACTTTGAAATAAAATGAAAACAGCATATTTATCGTGTTAGCGGAGAGTCGCTAAATGCTTCTCATCTGTGTCATTAAGTTTTGTTGTAAAGCTCTGGTAGAGCACTGTATGAAGGAAGAAATCAGATGCTAACAGAGCTGAGTAAACTCGCTGTAATCCGTCCACTTTTTTTAAGGTTTGGTATTAAATTGTAATTATTGAACGAAGCTCCGTTGCTAACGCCTTACAGAATGCTCGCGCTGTCGACATTACAAGCGGCTGTTCCGCTGCACATTTCCACACTGCAGACACAGCTGTCACAGCTCGCACTCTCGTTTACGAAATTTACGAAAGCGTGACAGCAGAGGTGATCGGAAATGATTGGGCAAAATATAGCTGAGCCCGATTAGGTTATAAAAGGCATTGATCGGCTCCCGATCTTTGCGATCGGCTCAGGACATCCCCCCTACTTTGTATATATTCTCACGGAGTCCTTGTATCCCTTGTCGAGTTTTGAATGTAACCTGTATAAATGTGTATGTAACCTCACGTGTATTGGTCATATCATCATCATTAAAGTGTCATCGTGTTGGAATTACCTTCGTTTGTGTTCCTGGGGACGTTCTGTTACAGAAGACTTGACCTCCAGTAATGGATTATGTCTTCGACACCTTTCCAGAGGACATCTTCCTCTATCATCTGTGCCAAGACGGCCGTCCTCTGGAGAGGTACGTGGAGGGCTTTTTCGAAGTCAGCCATCGGGTGAGTTGGGATGACCGCTCGCTCAACGGGTGTTTCCTGATGGGGCTGGATGACGTCATCCTCCGTGCTCTGTCCCCGGAGCTACGTGAGTGGCCATTGACGGAGTTCATTCATGTCCTGGTATTGAATGGCTCTCGCTTCTCCGTAAACGTGGCCATTCCGGACAAAATTAATGAACATCTGGCCCGTCGAGCAATAAGCAATATGTCATACAGGAGCAATAATACAATAGGTGCTAATACAATGTTACTAGTTTCATCAAAAGCTAGATCAATGCCTGTTGAGAGAAAAAGAGATGAAAAAGAGATTTTTTTTCTCATTTGTCTGTCAAGTATTCACAGAAGACGAGATGGGATTTAAGTAGTTTTTTGAATGTTGTGAGAGATGTTTTGGAAGGAGTGATTGTGGCATTGCCAAGTTGGATGGTGAGATTCACTGATGTAAGCACACAGCATTTCTCTTAAAGGAGACATCAGATGAAAAACCCACTTTTTCTGTCTTTAAGTGCTATAATCGGGTCCCCGGTGCATCTAGCAACCCAGAAAACATGAAAAGTAAGAACCCAGTAAGTTTGTTTTGGTGTGCCTTTCCCTGCAAGCATGTGAGAAATCGAGCCGTTCATATTTCGCTCCAATTGTGACATCCAAAGCGGATTTTATTATAATGTTACCGCCCCTTAATCTACACAGTTCCACCCACCGCACAAGCGACACAAGCGGTGTACGTGACGCCATGGCTAACGTTCGTGGACAACATGCAATGTAGTCGCTGCACAGAGTCCAAACCTAGGAAGAGACAGGAGTGCATTTATTTTATTTTTAGTGGAAATCCATCAGAAACCCTAAGTAAAAACCTGCTTGTTTGTGCGAATCACTTCAAACCGGAGTGCTTTTTCAACCTGGGACAGTACAAGCAGGATTAGTTTCAAAGTTGTTCCTCAAGAGGGATCGAGACCGACTGATCGAGACAAAACTGCCGATTTAATAATTTATCTAATATTTATCAACAGTCTGAATTGACGTAAATGTACCGTATATATAGGAGGATAACGTTAGCATACGATAGCGAAGGGAGCTAAGTCAGTCACGGGCTAAATAGAACATTCAAAGCCAGTGTTAAACTTACTGTATATAAGTGCAGATGGACACTTGGAGTTTAGCTGTATGAATGTTAATACATTATGTGCATTAATATGTTTAGCTGCGGCAAGGTGTTTGTTTTGCTAATGAACAGGGGCGAACACTGGGGTTAGTTTCGTTTTAAACGTCTCAAATCATTCGTGCTTAGGCTGAAAAATCTGTCACAGCAAACTAGCTCTCACGTTGTGTGTGTAACGTTATAACTTGCCAACGACAAACGCTAAAATCCATGTAATTCCGCTGAGATCTGCGGTGGATTCCGTGGATTTTAGGTAAGCATACACGCACAACGTAAGCGCATTAGGATGCGCTGTTTGCTGTGACTGATTTTTTTGTCTCCGGACGAATGATTTGAGACGTTGAAGACGAAACAAACCGCAGAGGAATTGAGGAAATATCATTTAGCTAAACCATTGCCATGGCAGTACTACACGTGTGTTGTGTTGACACGCCGGACAGAAGGGGGCTGGGGTGCGCTGCGCTGCAACTCATTATCAGTTAAAGAGACATGCACCAAAACGGGTTGCTGTGAGCATAGCTGTTTTTGACGAGGCAAGAAGGGTTTTGTTTACACAGCCATTGAGTGTTTTTAAGCAAAATATGTTCCAGACATTTCATGAACACCCTAATAAATCATACCAACTTGTTGAAAGTGCTCGTCTGAGGAGACCTTTAAAAGTCCCACTGGGTGTCCTGACACCACTGCGCTGTAATGTATGTAAATTTCTCCATACGACAGGTTGAAAATGGCTCTCCCTCTTGCTGTGTTGTAATAGAGTCTTATGGGTGATTAATTCTGTAAACACCCTTATTCATGAGCACGGTGGCATGTGATCTGCTGTTGTGGAAATGTGCATATCACAAATGTATTAGTCATTGAGTTCTCTTGGAATGTAATATCACTTTCTGTGTATTTATAATCAAAACATATTTAATACCACTTGGGGATTTAAATAGTGAATGTTGTAATTCGTTTAAAACCGTTACATTGACCGTATTAGAATTAGATTAGAATTTATTGCTCCAAATTAAACCACTTTAATTGATATAATGATAGTGAAACATTAAAAGGATAGTTCACCCAAAAACGAAAATTTACTCACCCTCAGATTGTTACAACCCTGTATAAGTTTCTTTGTTCTGCTGAGCACAGAGAAAGTTATTTGGAAGAATGTTAGTAACCAAACAGATCTCATCCCCCATTTACTGCCATAGTAGGGAAAATAAACACTATCAGAGTCAATGGGAGGAGATCTGTTTAGTTACTGACATTCTTCCAAATATCTTTCATCAGTGTTCATCAGAACCAAGAAATTTATACAGGTTTGGATTAAGTTGAGAGTGAGTAAATGTTGACAGAATTTTCACATATCTGGCAACCCTGCTCAGCAGTTCCACCTTATGAAGTGAACTTTTGGAGTTATAAACAGTTAAGCACATGTAATCAGAGCCGGGCCCATAACTGGCTTTTTGTTCCTTGTACGGGACAGTTCACAGTGTGTCCCTGACAGTGTATTGCCCTACTGATCTGACTCTTGATTTATAATGCAAAGCATACTATCTCAAAGCAGCTAACCCCTGTACCACAGACCTGCGTCCGGTTGACACGCTCTGGTCCTTGGTGGCGTAATGAAGTTCTGGTTGATTTTTCCCGGAGCCCAGGGCTCAAGTGGAGGTTCTGGTCACCAATGGTTGCGTGCCCACCAGCCACAAAAACTAATTTCACGAAACGCTGCCTCCCCCGTTCAAATTAGCGATGCTATCACAAGGCTAATTAAAATGCCACGAGGAAATTGTTCCATGCGATTTGCCTTTCATTTCATTCAGCATATTCCGAATCTGTCAAATACAAACAGAAAGAATTTATATCCGGCATAGTGTGCGGTGAGGATTGTGACGGCCGTTCTAATTCAAAGCGACAGTAGGACGTTTATCAGGTGTATCATGAAACGTTAAATGGTTTGACTTCGCTGACCCCAGATCAGTGTTACTGAATGAATAGAGCTATGAAATGCATAACTGAAGTGTTCTTGTTACGGACCACACCTCTGTTCCTTATTCTAGCCAATGGCATTACTTCAGTCAGGGAGGGAGTGGATCTCATCCAGCACTGTTCTGTAATATTATGGAGTTTTATGACGGAACTATTTGCTTTCCACTTACAGCCATGGACATTAATGAATGTTGGGCAGTCATATCAGCACAATGTCATTATGTTTCCTATAAAAGACCATGTGCTTCCTCTCACAGTTTAATATGTGTGCCTTGTCGCATCTGATCACGGCAAATTATATAACAGGCACTCATTTGGGAAGCATAGTTTGCTAAAAGGTCCACAAATACTACTACTGTACTCTACCTCATATTCTGGTCAAAGTCTATTATAGTATGATACTATGTAATACAATTACATAGTCTTTACCTGTGTTTCCGACTTTATCATGTGCATTTTTCTCAATCCTATAATGCACCACAAAAGAGTGATGTACACCAAATGACCCACAATGCAGTTTAAGGTTTAATGAAGTGGGAATCTGGATTATATTCCCACGTTATACTATACTCACTAAAAGTTGGGTTAAAATTGACCCAACAAATAACCCAATGCTGGGTTACTATAGCACCGACCCATTGTTGGGTTATTTTAACCCAGTATATTGGGTTGTGAAATAACTTATTTGTTGTGTTATTTTTGCCAACATGTTATTTATTTATTATTTTATTATTATTATTGTTATATTTGTTGTTTATTATTGTTGGCTGTCTTATTTATTATTATTTTATTGTAGTGTAAACAAATAACGCACAACATAGAAATACCTTTATAATTTTTTATTTCAAATACAATAAGTTTTGGTTCCTTTTATAATAAAGTTACTAGCAATTAAGTATCAATTTACAAGAATCAAATAAATAATTAAACAGAACAGAGGCTAGTCTAGCTTAAACAATTATAAACTACCTAAGCAAAAGCTGCCAAACCGCAGCACCACCAGGCTTGGCATACTCCAAAATGTAAATAAACAACACGTATCAACTGCTTGTAAAAGACGGTGTTCCTCCAGCATCATGCTTCCCACAATAACGAAGACTTAAAAGGAACTGGTTTTATCCCCAAACTGCAGAACATGAAGGTCTTCCATTGCTCCTCCTGATACTGAATGATGTTTGTTCCAACCTATAAACAGATATTCTCTTTTGTAAATATGCACACATAGACAGTATTATTATTATTATTATTATTACAATAATTATTTATAATTAAAACTGTATTGTCAACAATGATGTACAGTCATGTGGAAAAAAGTAGAAGCACACTTCAATATGATGAAGAATTCATAGGTCTTTACATCTTAACCTGATGACCTGGAGGGTCCCACTTTTCCTATTGACTTTAATTGTGAAAATTAGTACGCAATGTTAATTTCATGTGTCATATGATAGATTATATTAATTTATTACTATGTACACGTTTCATTACATATTTGTTTAAATGTCAAACATGAAACATTTTAGGTCGTTTTTCACATGACTAACAGGAAGTTTTCAGACAATCTCTTACCTGCAAATTTGTCAGCTCCCACTTCTGAAGATTTCCTTCGCATATAATCTCTCTAAAAGATAGATAAATATATTGAAAGCTTGTCAGTAAAGGCCATTGCTGCAAGTCTGTTATTACCGGAAAACGAAACTGTTTCTGAGACAAGCCCCCTTTTGTTTTGGTCAATTTGCTATTTGCTTTAAAAATATGCTAAAAGTAATAAAATGTAACAAAATAAAATGAACACACTTGTAATTTGAATTCCGGTGCTTTTGACTGAGTGGCGCCGCAGCGGTTGGGAGCCCTGACGCTTCCGCTGGGTCCTAAAACCTGAGGGCTCCTGCAAATATCTAAAATATGATTTCCACAAAAGTTTATGACTTACCTAAAAGTTTCGGACAAAGAAAAACAAAGAGAGGGGTCGTCCCAAACAATTATTTTTTATCTACGTTTGAAATAGGTTGGTTATAAAAGCAAGTGTTGGGTGCAGATTATAAAAACAATCGACAGAGATGTACCTTTGTGTTGCTATGAAAAAAACACGGCATACAAACATGTGTATATATATACAGTATATACTGTACAGTATATATATATACACACACACACACACACGCACATTTAATAAGTATTATTATTATTATTAACTTACCTCTCGTCTGTCAGCAGTGGCATCGGTTGACCGTTTGAAATTTAAAATAACTGCTCACACAGCTCAATTTTAACCCAACTGGCTTGGTTGTTACAGAAATAACCCAATGAATGTCAGAAATAACCCAACAAAATGACCCAATATCTCTAACCCAACTATTGGGTTACAAAAACAACAGAAGGCAGAACAGTTTCACCGTGTCGGAGCTATAAATATGTTAAGTGAACTTCTATGTGAAGTGTGTGTGAGATTTGCATGCATTTGCAAAAAGCAGCATTGAGGGAATGTTCGGTGTCTGTTTGTTAAAATACAGACACACATTCCCTGCAGTATTTGCTTTAAAGATAACAAGTCTCTTGATGCTGATTCAGAGACATGGTTACGTCTGTATGTTCTCCTCTGTTGCTCTTCACTGACCTTGACAAAACACAGTCATGTTTCCCCAAATGGTCTCTTCATTCTTTTATAAACTCTACACCCCCACGTTTTGGAATATAGCCAATAGTTCAGTTTACATTGATATGATAATCTTTTTTTAAGTGTCTACTCATTCACCAAGCTTCAAAGGTATAGTTCACCCAAAAATGATTTACTCACCCTTATTCTATTACATTAGATTACAAGACGTTGGATTACTTTCTATGATGGATGTACTGCATGTGCTTTTGCTTCAACATTTTAATATAAAATTATTTGTTCACATTCGTTTTTTTGTTTTGAAAGTTAGTCATAATTCATAGAGTGGATTTATTAGAGAAATTTCATTTTTGTTCCTGTAACCTAAAGATAAAATGGGTTATTTCTTCAATGTCAAACGTTTTAAAATGGATTTCATTTAACAGTAACACTGTACCTTAAAGGAAAATCTTTCATGGGAACTTATGATATGGCGGTCGTCTTCTGGCACTTCTGACAGCTCCCACATTTTAACATTTGAATGATCTGGTTAAGCCCGGTTAATATCTAATCTAATAATTTTATTTTATTTTCACAGGAAGGTTTTTGATGCATGCGCATGTTCCTAATATCCCCATTTCTTGCATATATTCAGTAATATGCATTATAATTTCATATAATTTCAGTCTTTCATTCTGCTGTCAATTAAAGGCGGAATAGACGATACGTTACTACAATAGCGAAAACCTCCAGGGACAAAATCGGGAACAGACCGAGCGGGAAACCCCTGCAAACCGACCGTTAGGGACCAGAATGCATTCGCGAATGGAATTCTGCTTTCACCTCTTTGCTGATTAGACGTTTTTAGTCGTGGCAGTTTTTAAGATGGCCTTTATTTTTGTTCGTCCTTTGCAAGTGCCACTTGCAAACTTGCACACATTTAACAAGGGGGAAAGTTAGGTTCCAGGTGTTTACCTGCCATTCTCCCGATCTGTCTGCACAGGGTATGTGACCGCGCTGATGACATAAAACATTTCTGGACAGGATTGCCTGCTCAACCTCTACTCAAATTTTTTTAAGATCAAGTTATACCTGCTAAGCTTATTGTTAAAAAAATGTGGTACTACTTTTCAATAAGGTTGTATTTATTAACATTCTGTCATTATTTTCTCACCCTCTTGTTATTATAATATATACTTTATTGATCCTTTGCAGGAAATTGAAATTGTTACATCATTAGCAGCCACATTCATTCTTAACACACAAACATCTATCCAGCACATAAGATACATAGATATAAAAATACATACAAAAAGTGCAGTAACTACAATTATTATGCATTAAATAGCCTAGCAGCAGGCAAGAATGATTTACGATGCCGTTCAGTCCTACATATTGGTGGGTTCACTCTACCACTAAATTTGCTCTGTCTAAACATCTCTAAAGCATGTAATGGGTGCAAGTTATTGTCCATAATATTATTATATTATTACTGTTATTTTTCTCAACATTCTTTCTTCCGCAACCTGCTCGACCCAGTCCTGTGGGATGCCAATAATGGAGTTTGCCTTTTTATTAGTTTGTTCAGTCCCAGCCCCCAACACACCACACCATAAAAGAGAACACTGACCACAACAGTCTTGTAAAAGGCGCACAGTAGAGGTTGACAAATATTAAAGGATCATAACCTTCTCAAAAAGTACCTGTTTGGTTTATTATCTAACTGTACTCCCAGGTACTTGTAGTTGGAAACCAGGTCCACGTCTGTTTCCAAAATAGAGATTTTTACATGAACTATTCCTTTACTGCATTAGCTATCATAAACTAACAACGAACAAAACTTGTACAGCATTTAAGAATCATAGTTCATGTTAATGTGAGCATTTACTAATACATATTTAAAATCAAACGGTGTAACTGTTAACATTAGATAATGCACAATGAACTAACATGAACAATTGTATTAACATTAACAAGCATTAATACATGCTGAAAATACATTCATGTTATCAAATACAACCTCATTGTAAAGTGTTAGCAAAAATGGAATAATTGTGGCTTATTTGATTACATTTTTCTCCGAATCGAACGTGGAAGCTCATGGAAGCTTCAGGCAGAAAGCGAAAACGCGTTTCATTTCCCTTTATTCACTTCTTTCACCTGCAGAGAGGATCGTTTTTCTAAATGACATGTTATCTCACACTGATAAAACACATTTCTGGGAAAATGTCTGTTCAAGCTCTTTATTCATAATTGTGTATGGTATTTTTTTCCACTGTGAGCGAACTGATTGCGAAGCAGTTTGAAATACCCATTTTCCTTTGTACCAAAAATTGGTACCCAGAGATAGAAACAGAAAATGATAGCTGCCTGCTTTTTGGATTCCGCGCTAAACGCGAAACTTTTGTTGCCGCCCACGTAAAACCCTTTGCCCAATACTCTGAAATGACACCAAAAAAGCGAAACAAAAAAAGAGTGTTATGCGTGTAGCGAGCGAGTTTTGCACCAATGTGTGAAGCCAGTGGTTGTCCAAATGGAGATGGTAAGTGACCAGGTACAGCTGGAAGACGGTGACTGCCAAGGACTTTTAGCAGCTGCTGTCAGCCTGACTTTTCATGGGCTGCTGTCCATCACTTCTTAATTGTCTTTCTGGCCAGAGCAGCGGCCAGCCACCAAGCGCAAGCTTCTCGCGGTAATAACACATCAGAGCGACTGGCACAATACCGTACCGCTGCTCTCTACAGCCTTACACCGTTTGTTGAAAGTACTGTTTGAATTTTTGCCCTGAAAGTCTTGGCTGGTTATATTGTTTTATGGACAGCGGTGTGAAATGACGGTAGCCTGTAACTGTTCTTGGGCTGTATTGAATAGATCTGCTTTATATGTGTCGTTTTTGCGGCAAAACAATAACGTGTGTTTGGCTTTGCTTCTCTTTAAAGGTTTGGAAACAATCAGGAGCCTGGTTCTACAAAGGCCTGCCGAAGCACATTCACCCCATCAAGGATTCAGTTCTAGTAAAGAGAAAACCAGTAATGGAAAGAGCAGCGATGGCAGTGGTCAGGAACGCACCCATGACCTACACATGGGCTCAAAGCAAAGGTTTGACGTGTTCTCTTTATTGCAGAATAGTTTGTTTGCCGTGTTATAGTCCTGTTATGTTTCCGTTGTTGTGATGGCTAACTTCAAAAGATCTGTAAGTTCAGTGTAAAGCTGACTTCACTGTTCCACTTTGTTAGATTTTTTGTACTTATGACATTGAGCTGATGTGCTGCTTCTCTGAAATAAGAAAATTGCTGTAAATTGAGTTAAGGTGCAGTGCACACACAGTGCCTGGAGCAAATAAAGATATTGTTCTCACGGGGACGAAGAAAAAACGTCTTGTTTTACAGTGGATCCCGAAATGTATTTTGACGCTTTTGGTTGTCAGATTTATTAACGGTAAACATGTTCCATGCCATGTTCCAAGGCAGACGGCCTTGGCTGCTATTTGTAACCACAACGCTGCTTTTTTTAAACTAAAAAGACGCCAAGTGTGAACACGATCTAAGCAGGTTTTTCAAGAAAAAAGTGGTGTCGATCATTTGATATTATGTACACGTCAGTAGTTCCAAACAAAGTTTAACACCCTGATGCATGTAATTGGGTCAGATTTCCAGTTAGCTCTTATTCTACAAAGGTTATAAATCTAAAGGTCAGTCAGCCTGTTAATACACCCTTTAGACATGATGGGACGCCTTTAGATGGGAAGTCCCATTCTGTACCAGCAGCGGTTAATAAACCCAGCCATTTAATGACAACCTCATTTAACCCACCACCAAATAACCACTCACTCTTCTGGTTCGTCAGTTTCTGGCGGAAACTTGTCTAGCTTCAGTTTCGCTTAACCTTGCAGAAATATACATGAAAGAAGATGCAGAAGTAAAATTCTGGATGTGAACTCACAAGCTTGTGTGTGATAAGCTTACTTATCAATAGATTTAGACAGTAGAAGAAGTCCTACAGCATCTCAAACACATTTTAGCACAAGAACTCGCAGAGAAACAATCTGTCAACATTTTATTACATATCATAAAGCTTGTGGCCCGTCAGAGTTTACGGTCACGCAGCTTTTCATGCATTTGATTATTTCTAAATGCAAAGACGGTGTTCAGGAGCGTTTATCAAATTCACATATGGGGCTTTTTATTGCTTTAGAAAGACCTGGATGGAGACCTTCACATTTACAGGCACCCATCTGTTCATGTTTTCTTGGACTACAATTCATATATGGATTACATCTGATGTTCTATTAAAAACTAGACTTATAAACACAAATGTAGCTTTGTAGCATCTGAGAGCGAGAGGTGTAAGTAGTGCATTAGGGATGACTGAACAAATGAGATCTGAAAGGCTTGTTTAGATTAACATGGAGTCATATTTCTATATCAGTGGCTGCTGTTGAGCAGAGCATATAAAAAGCTTTTAAAGGATTAAACATCAGAAAAGTGCAAGTGTTGAGGAACGGCTCCTTCTTGATCATAATATTTAGCAAAGGAAAAAACTACAGTAAAGCTTGTGATGTTATTTCATGGGACTTAATACAATACAAGGCATTACACCAGAATAAATGTTTAAATGAAGCATCTCATAATTGTTATCACGAAACCTTTTATGTGATCAAATTCTAGTGATCAGGCTATTGTGATCAAATTTTCTTTTCTTGTGAAAGGTAATATTTGTCAGTAGTTTTTGGCCACCATTGACTACCATAGTAGGAAAAATGACAATGGTAGTCAAAAGTGCCCCAGAACTGTTTGCTTTCCTACATTCTTCAAAATATCTTCTTATGTGTTCAACAGAACGAAGACATTTATAAAGCATTTTTTTCTTACTATGGTAGTCAACGGTGGCCAAGAACCGGCCTGTTATTTTTAAATATCGGTCACTTTAATAAATCATGAATGTCTTTCGATGTGAAAAGTTTTTGTGCAGCCAAAATTGAAGCTAAAAGCCATAGGAATGCTTGGTTCAAATGTGGCGGCACGTTGCTAACTTGATCTCAATTCAATTCAATTCAATTTTATTTATATAGCGCTTTTCACAATGTGCATTGTTCCAACGCAGCTTTACAGGAGAAAATACGAAAAACTGAAAAACACAAAAAAGGTCAAACACAGCACAGTGCATGGTATTTATAGAACAAGCAAGATTATTCTAGTAAATAATATCTCATAAATGCAGTCTATTTAGCATTAAGTGAATGCTTGGCTGAAAAGATGTGTCTTTAATCTAGATTTAAATTGGGAGAGTGTGTCTGACCCTCGAATAGTATCGGGAAGGCTATTCCAGAGTTTAGGTGCTACGTATGAGAAAGCTCTGTCCCCTTTGGTGGATTTAGTTATTCTAGGTGTTATCAAAAGTCTGGAGTTTTGAGATCTTAGAGAGCGTGATGGGTTGTAGTGTGGTAGAAGCTCTGTTATGTAGGTAGGGGCTAAACCGTTTAAGGCTTTATAAGTAATTAAAAGAACTTTAAAGTCAATACGATACTTAATGGGTAGCCAGAGAAGGGATGATAAATTTGGGGTTATGTGGTCGTATTTTCTGGACCTGAACCTTTTTGTTGTCTTAAAAAAGTCCCAAAATGCACACATTTTAAAGGGGTCATATGACACGTCTAAAACTAATATTATTGTTTATTTTAGATGTAATTGCAATGTGTATTAGGGATGCACCGATTATGATTTTCCATGGCCAATACCGATTTTTTACAAGCAAACTGGCCAATTCCGATACAGAGTTCCGATTTTTTTCCCCTTTAAGCAACAAACAAGAAAAAAATTATGAGTATAAACAACATGTTTATTTGGTTTTTCACAGGCCAAACTGGCTTTGGCTATTGAAAACAATTACTGTAACCATCTTAAATTAAAGGCAGTAACTGCACAATAAGCACATTCAATCCAAAGATGGTACAGATATTTAGCATTTAGCTATTTTTCAATTGGGTTTAAAGTTAAGCTAAAACATGCACGGGTAACTTATAACACACCAAAGACACCGAAAAATACATATTCGCGCCATATGACCCCTTTAAAAAACAAACATGGCATAATGTTAATAAGTTGTCACAGAATAAGAATATGTGAATAACTCAATTTTGACCAAAATGTCAGATAGAACCTTATAATTCCAAGTAGACGATAAGTTTGAAGAAGTTCAAAAAAAATAATTTTTGACTGAACTATTTCTTTAAAGGAACCTTTGAGATCAGGTTACACATTTGTGGTACAGAAAGATTTAATACAAGAGCTTTAGCAACAACAACAAGCTGCACCGTTGTGGTGTTTTAACAGGATTTTCATGTTCTAAACCCTCTGGAGGTCCTGCGGCCCGCCACGTATTTTGTCGATAGGGCTTAACTTGTATTGAATCTGCAACATTCTGTGATGTCTAGACAGGTTCAAATTTAGCATCCTTGACACATTATATATCAATCTGAACATATCAAATAGACTGATGATTCATACTGGATATCTCTCTCTGACACGACTTGATGGTTAGATGGGTTCCTGGATCACCATCCAGACAAAGATTTAATTCCATTCCTGCTAATGTTTTTACACAGATACGCAGGCATTAACACACACACACACACGCACACACAGAGTCAGTTGAGTTACGTCTCTCGTTTGGCTTCCTGGACTAGAGCAGGAAGTCAGATCTGGATTCAACACAGTTATTCAGTTGGTATGTTGTGTTTTGCCCAGCCAGCAGTTGGATATACAGGTAAAGTTTCATGCGCTTTCACACAGATAAAGGACTTCCTGCCCCAGGTGCTCCGGGGGGCACATCAGAGAAAGAAGAACAATGATATCTCAATGTTTTGCCCGCCTACACAGCAGAATATTCATCTTGATAACTTGAGTCATTTATTTCTTCATCAACATTGATCTTTTTTGGACTCTTCGTGCCAGAATTGGTTGATATATTCGTGAATTAATGCTGGCGGGTTAATCGGGCTAAATGTATGTAAAATGAAACTCATTGGAATTTCATGAAAATGCCGCATCTGGCAGCTATTACAGATTTGGGATGATAATGTGCCGGTTGGATGAGTAATGAGCTCATATTTAGAGATAGTGATCGCTGGGGAGACGTCAGTGAGTTTCGTTTCGTTTCCTTAGAGAAGACAACAACTTCAGTTCCGTATGTTGAGAGGATTTTTAGTGCTGTGGGCACTAAAATAAGTTTTTTATGAAGAATAGTTTGGTTGATCCAGAGAGATTCAGATGCCGTAGCTATTACTATGAATGGGGATACGTGCAAGTCTCAGTTTGAGGTGTCACAGTATACTGTTAACATTAAAGGGATAGTTCACTCAAAAATGAAAATTCTGTCATCAATTACTCGCCCTCAGATTGTTCCAAACCTGTATAAACGTCTTTGTTCTGCTAAACACAAAGAGAGATATTTGAAAGAATGTCAGTAAACAAACAGATCTCATCCCGCATTTACTGCCATAGTAGGGAAAATAAATACTATGGGAATCAATGGGGGATGATATTCAGCACTAGTATCTGGTTGACACTCAAACATAGGTGGCAGTTCTGTACCGGTTTAAATTTTTGTCTTGAGATCTGGTAACAATGTTTACAGACTCTATCTGTGCCTTCTCACACTTGTGTGATTCATTGGCCGAAAATGCAAAATAAAATAAAAATTTGAATGACAGCATTATTTTTTTTACTTCAAAATCTTAATAATACTTGGCAACCTTTGGGCATGCACAAAAGCTGATTTTTTTTGCTTAATTTGAGCTTAAAGCCACAATATGGAATATTTGGACCGCTAGATGGCGCACTTTCGAAACAATAACAAAAGGCGAAGCTAAATGACGTTATGTAGGAGAGTGGAATCATGGGACATGTCGTTTTCACCATCCAGAGGGGTATGGAGATTGCCCATCATGCTCACGGGCGAGGTAATGAATTAATTTTATTTTATGTCATCGTAATGAATTAGCTTGCAAGAAACGTGGAATGTAATGCTACGTTAGCCCGCGACTGATATTGGACTTTGTCCATTGATTTGGTAGCATAATGCTACACAGTTTTACCTGTTTAAAACAGTCATACAGTCGTCATTTAAAAAGTAAATTTGAACGAACCCACAGCATTTACAAGTAACGTTATTGGCTACATATTTTTGTGCAACATATACTGTATTTCATAGGGTAACTGCATTCATAACTATTCAAATAATCTGTGCATGAGTATTTCGTGTACAATAAAAAAATGTGCTTACCTATCTATTAAAACACATGCGAGAGCGGAGTCTCTGTCGAGTCCAAGTTGGTCGCGATGCTCTCTCCATTTAGAAAACGCCACGGCGATATTAATCCTTGTCTTGTTTCTTTGTTTGTCCATAAGCCTGCTTGCCTCATTTAACCTACGTTTACACCTTTTTGGGTTTCCTTTACTCGCCAAAGAGTAATCGTGATCCATAATAACAGAACAACAGATGCTACGTCCCAGATGCTGTTTAACCACTTCCGCATTTGCGCGTTGCCGTAGTTCTACAACCGGAAACTGAGGGTAGTGCGGAGAATCGGATATTAAGTCACTGATATGCGACAAATACAAGGGAGACAAGGGACGGGCCATTATTTTAAATAGGAATTTCTCTGGATTCGCACATTCTTGGGAACATTTGGGATAATGTAAGTACACAACTGCGTGAAATATATCACACTGTGTAAGTGATTTTTGGATATTTAATATCAAAATTCTTCCATATTGTGGCTTTAAGAAACAAACTTTATGGTATGTTTGATGTCATGTTTAATTGTTGATCAGAAATATAGACAGTTTCATCGGATGCACGCACGTCTGACCCCCAGTTAACTTCCTGTTTGTGTTTGGCTAGTGTCTAATAATATAACTATTTAATTTATATGTTGTTTAATTTATATTATTATTAATTTGTATTATTGTATTAAATAAATGATTTGTTGAATTTTGTTGTATGATCATTTTATTAAATAAACTATTTGTTGAGTGGGTCCTGTAGTTCGGTCGCATTTAAACAAACTGTATGGTACATTGACATCTAGCGGTTGAGCTTGGTATCGCAGTCTAAATTACAAATATTGAAGAGACAAGTTTAGCCAAGTAACGGTTCTACTCGGTTTCTTTTGATTGTTATCAGAATTAATCTACAGACACTATTGTTTGTGAATGTGTACCGGAAGTTCAATTGGGGTCACAAATGTTTGCATGCGCTGTAACGTGTGTTTATGTTGTTAAGATAAAACTGTCTATATTGTTTTACTGTGACTTTAGCACAAGATATCATATCAGTCTTTCCAATATTTAAGTAGATAGGACTTGGTCTTGTATAACTGAAATAGCTGCATTGCAAATCGAGTGGGATGACTTTCCTTAAAGGGATTTGGTTGTACTTAATTTTAGAGAGATTTTAATTTCATTTTTGAGTGTATTTAGGTTTGTGTAACAATGATAATTATGAAAATGAACAGTGGTGTGGGCATGTTTGAGTCTGTTATTTAGGAAGAATAACTGAAAATGAAAGAATTGCTCTTGTACAGTTATTTTTTATTGTTTTGAGAAATATCAGCATATCCACGTTTACCAAGTTTACATTAAACACAACAGCCCCTGCTGTTCAAAACATGTATTGCAATTAATTTAACATCTCAACCGACTTGAATCGTCACACAGTATAATCGATTTTCAACCGCTCATGGTGAATCCTTACATCCCTATAAATAATTAAATGGAAATAACAAAATGCTGCTTTAAATTTGGTTGTGTTTATTTGATTTGGTTTATTTGGTTTGTCTTACACAGGCACATTCTTCTGTTCGGTATACAGTGCTTTTTTCCTTGTTGATCTACAGCAGTCGCACACACAGACATCTATAACCATGGCTTCACTTTGGTCTGTTTATTTAGCATCTCTCCCCATGAAAACACATCCTGTGTGATTGGCTCACTCATTCTGGTGAGGTAGACTGAAAAACATGCTTTGCGTTTGGCTATTTTCCAACCAGGGGGGAGCAATTTAACTTACGATGGAATTCACAGACTGGCCAAAGGACAAAAATATTAGAATGATAAAATGTTAGAACTCTATATGTTACAAAATTGACCTATATTAGAAAGGTCAGTAAAGAAGTTATCATTACAAATGTTTTTCAGACCCACCGTTGCATGCTGGGTGTTATTTGGTAATGCCTTTGGGGAGAATAGGATGAGTTCTTGGCTTGGCAAAGCAACTACTTGTTGTAAACAGTAATGGCGCTTTTCCACTGCATGGTACTGCACGGTACGGCGTGGTACAGCTCACTTTTGGGGGGTTTTCCACTGGGTACAGTACCTAGTACCTGATACTTTTTTTAGTACCACCTCGGTTGAGGTTCCAAGCGTACTGTACTGATAACAAAATGTGACGTGTTTACACACAGGTCACTGATTGTCAGAGAGAATCATTACCAACGTCATTGGGCGATGCGAGAGTATGTGACTGATGCATCTGCACCTCGAGTCTCCGCTGACCGCACGCGAGTGTTCAAAACGGACCAGGCATAAGATAATGAATAGGAAAACACGTCCCTTCGCGCTCGTGTTCAGGGCAGGGGTAGTAGCCTACGATCACACTCTAATGAAGGGAAATGACAAAACGGGGAGTTTTGTCAAGTTTTGCCCTTGTTGCAATCCATCAAAATGATGGACGGCCTTCAGATTTTTCCGTCACTGGCAAAAAACATCTGCCAATGACGGAGAATTTTCGGTTAACGCAACCTCTGGTATCAGCACTCTGAAATTTATAGTAATCGTCTAATTAATAGAAAAAGTAAAAAAGTAAATGAATCAATTATCAATTAAATTTAACAACATATTTCAGTCCTTTCTTTACAGTTTCAATAAGATCATTGGGGTTAATAAAATCGCTGCTTCATGTTATTGGCAGATGTGTTAGTATAAGTTGTATTTGTTAATAAATCCGTGTACTGTATTCTATTGTGTTATGGTCACTGTGTACTTGTTGCTGTTTCTGTGTACTGGATGCTCCTGTCACCAAAACAAATTCCTTGTATGTGCAAGCATACTTGGCAATAAAGCTCTTTCTGATTCTGATTCCAAACGCAACAGGATTTGTGCATTTTCTTAGACATCTTTATGTGTTTGTCCCGCGAATGCATGTTCCTAATCCCCAAGTAAACATTTTGAATATTCTGAACACTTGTTGTTAACAGTACAGTATAATACCAATTAATACCATTAATTTTACACGCTCTGCTTCTCTGCATTCACACGCGTTCGCCTGAAGCCCTGCGGATGTCTGTCTCTCTTTGACTAAAAGTAAACAATCACTTCATATTTGCAGAGACCTTTAACTGTAAGTCTTGTGACATTTCAATTGGCGAACAATCAGCTGAAGTCCCGTGGTCTCTAGCGGAGGTTAGTTTCTCTTCATTCTGTACCCTGTCCTCTCCTGTCATTGCCTGTAATGTGACTGAATATCAACAGGCAACAGTTAACTACGAGCGGAGGGAAATTACATTCCTTTTTTTCTCGTATATTTAGCCACAGATGGTGTCTGGATGGAGATAATGTTTTCTTGCTGTATAATTGAATTGTGTTTGTTTAGATGAAATGTCAGAGAATTCCGGACTTCATCTTTTTGCAGAGTAGGCTGTTTGTATCTGGATGGCTAGGACGCTCATATATAGTAAGGTAATTCTTAGAAACTGTCTTTCGTGTAATTCTACAAACTCCAGGATGAGTGCAAATGGTTTTGTAATGCAATTGATGGATGCTAATAATTTAGCATGATCTTAATCATTTTGCAGTTATGCGGTACATGGTAGATCAGTTTTGTACCATGTTAGGTCACCACTTGATGCCCGGGGTCCTGAAGCGAAACCAGCTGAGATCCAGTCAATTAAAGTATATTTATTTCTCATTTTCATGTGGGAACACATGACTAGTGTTCTGATGGTGCATAGGCCGGGGCACTCTGACTTGTGTGTGTATCAGTGATTCGACACAAAGACAAAATTTGCTGCTCTATAGCCTTATTCATCAAGCCAGATTGTAGAGATGGGTGGTAAGAGAGAGAGAGAGACAGAGACAGAGACAGAGACAGGAGACCCGTCTCCCTCTCTTGCTCGCTCGCACACACCGCAGCGCAGCACAGCACCGCCATCCCCCTTCCTCTGATTGAAACCACGGCAGATGGGCTGCAGCAAATTGGACGGCAGAACAGAGCTGATCTCAAGCTTGCCTTTTCTCTCTCTGATAAAAATATTAATTTTCAGCTTGGGCTCAAGTCGCTGATCAGGGGCGAGAGCATGCCGCTGTGATGATGAAGGCTCTGGAAAGCAGAGCGATGATCCACGGACACCTGAAGCGTCTCCGAAGTTTCTCGCTGTATTTTACATGCTTCTGAAACAGAATATGAAGAGTATTTTTGTATAAGCACAGTCGTTTTTTTTGACTGTCGCCCCACTATATGTTTCCATTTCTTTTTTGCCTTTATTTGTTAGTTTTTTTACGTGTCCCTGGGAATGAATGTCTTTATGTATTTGTTGACGCTGTGCTGCGCAGTGTGCAGATCATTTAGTCTTCTGATAGATGATGTTGGTTCCCATCCCCTGGTGTTGCACTTTGTGTCTGAATGTGCCCGGTCACTCTTGTTTTCCGCGCAAGTTGGTTCCGGGCTGGAAAAACAATCTCAGCCTTTTAAAGCTGCTGGTCTCAGAACAGGAATTGCTATCAGAGGACGTTAATAATATCTGCACCAATTTTTCCAAACAACAACGCAAAACAAAACTAGATTGCTCCCATTACAATCAACAAAGCTATTTACGCTGTCAGAGCATTCAGTTAATGGACACTCCATTCCTTTGGACAGTGTGTGGTGGGTACAGCATCTTCAACCAACTTGTTTAGATATTTTATTACACATTTATGAATCGTTTATGAACATTTTGCTTAAAAAAGGAAATCTTCGCAAAACACAAAGCAGATATTTTGAAGAATAATGGGAACCAAACAACATTGGCCTTCATTGACTTCAGTTGTATGGACACAAAACCACTGAGACATTTCTTGATTGTGATTGGTTGTGATGTATTGTAAAATTTCCAAAACCATACAGCTGTCCACATAACATAAGCATCACTGCGCCACCTAATGTTGCTGCACCTGTTGCTTGGCAACCGCTTTTTTGTTTCTGTTTCTGAGGAATTACATTGTGTGGTGGACCAATAATATTTTTCATTAATATTATTACGTTTTATTTTATTAAACCTTGCTAAGTATATGGAATAACCGTTTTGTAATGTTTACAGTGAATTTATAACAGTTTCCCTTCAAATCGTGCCTAACAATGCCCCTTAGCTTGACCTCATCATTGTATGCTTTAATTTATACATAAAAAAGTGGCCTAGACGTTCTTAAAATTCATTCTTATATTCATATAATGACCATGTTAATTTTGTGGTGATCTATCCCTTTAATCTTTAATTCTCTCTCTCTCTCTGTCTCTCTCTCTCTCTCTCTCTCTCTCTCTCTCTCTCTCTCTCTCTCTATACAGTGTATTTGAGTGAAAGTGACGGCAGTGATGATGAGCTCACTGAATGCAGCAGTGAAAGAAAGACCTTCATGTCTGTGTCTGATCAAAGAAGAGATTCCGGTAATGCAAAAAATCACTGGCTCACACACACACACACACACACACACACACACACACACACACACACACACACACACACACACACACACACGCTCACACAATCTCACGCACAAGGTCCATCTGTCAGATTTGCTTCTTACCATGTGTAGGAAAACACACAGGTCCCATAGCATTGGCTCAGTTGGACTGCTTTATGTGGACAAAAATGGACAAAAAAAATTAGAATCGCTTTCTTGGCAAAAGTAGTAAATAATGACTGACTGCATGATTTTATTGTAAAAGTTGTCTGAGAGATGTTTTATACCTGCCCTTCTAGAATCAAGTGGCGGTCTGGTGCAGACACCCTTGCTGTCCAGCATTGCCTGCCCATCTCGAACCAGCATTTTCACAGAAAGACCCTATAGCTCGTTCAGCGAGCGAAGCAGCATCACACAACCGACTTTGGAAGATGAAGTCACAGGCCATGGCCGACTCTTACTGAGTGAGTGCCCTCGCACACAGCTCAAAATATCTTTTCTGTGGGGCCAAGCGATACTGACAACTGTTGACTAAATATTAGGTGGAAAAGTGAGTCCTGAATTAATCTCTGTGCACTGAGCTACACCTTTAAAATACCTTTTTCCTATCGAATCCGTTTCCTTTTTACTATTTGTTCTCCGTTTAGTTTTTGTTAATTAGGTATGTTGCTCATAAATTGTGTTGCTGTTGCCTCATAGAGTCAAAAGTAAATATGATTATATTTTAAGAAGGCACCTGTGTGCTCCTAGTTTGCCCATATAATGACCCGTGTGTTTTTTAGGTACGAACTGCCCTCTGTCTCTCGCAAATTGTTCTTGCATGTGTCCCTTTGGTCTTTCATTATGAGCCGCTTTCATTGTCTACCTGTATCTCTCTGTTCTCTGCATGCCTAAAGGAACTCTGCTCTCCAGTTTCAGTGCAGGGAAAAAACAAATAGCCCTCATTATCCCAATAATAGTGTGCAAGTTGCTCAAGCACTCTTCAATTTGTACTGCTCACTTTCACAGATAAGGACTTTTTTCCCTTATGTACTGCAGCCTCTTCACAGGCTCCTGCAAGCTTAGCAAGAGCTGGTTTATCTCCCTGCGTATTAGCGATAAAACTTTCAAATGCCACAGCACAACGTAACAGAAACAAATTGAGACGCTTTTGCAATTTATTTTTTAGGCTATCTATACCACATTATGTTTTGCACTATACTAGAGTACTATGAAAGGATACCTAATAAATATATTCTAATAATATATTATAAAGTGCAGCTTGTAAATAGGTTAGTTGTCCTTGATTCTGATTGGTTGGTGCTTTGTTCTAAGCCATTATAAAATTCCCCAAAAAACATACAGCTGACCACATTTAACTACGCCCCTTAGGTATTAAAATCGTAAACCACGGCTTCGTGGTGCTTATTGCTTAATTTTTTTATTAAGGGAAGTGTGTAATTTCTGCACAGTAGCATCACTACACAAAGATTTAATGCTGTGTTCACACCAAACGCGAACAATCGTGTTCCTCGCCATTTATTACTTGCGGGAAAAGTTCGTTATTTTCGCGTTAGTGAAATGAAAAATATAACACGACGGGGAGTGTCTTTTTGTTTCTGGACCCGTCAATCTGTCTTCGCGCAAATTTCTTGCTCGAGTTGAAATGTTTTTATTTGCACGGAAGACATAATTGACGCACGTTCGCAGCAATTGCGCCACCCGATTCATGCTATTCGCAACACTTGCCATGAGTTTGCGTTTATTCGTGTCTTTGCATTGACTTTGTATGCAATTTACTCACGCAAATCACTTAATTCATGTTTGGTGTGAAGACAGAATAAGATTTAAATTAAACACTCCTCTTACGAAAATGAATCATGATTTAACTATGGTAACAATAGTTTTTTGGTTTTATTTGTAATAACCCATAGTAACCACAAATTAACCCTAGTAACCCTTTAACAATGATATTTGTTTTTTGTTTTTTTTGTTTTTTGATTGTTTTTTTGTCCAGAAATTTAAACAGATTTGGAACAACTTGAAGGTGAGTAAATGATGACCGAATGTTCATTTTTGGGTGAAGTATCCCTTAACTAAAGGTACTACACTTTTACTATAATAAAACCATGGTTATTTTCCTAAGGATCACCTTTCTGTCATTTGTTGGACAAACCCAAAACTCATGCCATTAGTCAAGGCAATGCCAATGTTGTTTGAAATGCTCAAGCAAATGTTTGATAGCATCACAGTTTTTATGCTTTAGAGAACCCATCAACCTGTAAATAGTTGTGCCTCATATTAAGCTGGGATAGTGGAGAATATTTTTGAAGCAAAAATAATGAACGCCCTAGAAGTTGACATCCAGGACTGTTCAAACACACAAGGCAATGTTTTGATTCACTGTGTTTACAGTCTTCAGATAGTCAAGCTACCGATGCCTTAATTGGAGTCTTCTATGCACATTAAAGTGTAAAAGTAAAACCTATTCAAACACTGCTTTATGAACTTGACGTTGTGAAGTTTTCAGGTGACCGATCAGGTCTTGTTTGTTTACGGGGAAGGCAGATTGAGGGTACAGTATAGATTCTCATTAGGGAATGAAAATGTTTCTCTGATAGCGTAGCAGCATTTATTATAGTATGCAATCTGGCCTTTGTTTGTCATTAATCAGTTCATATCATGTGCAGTCGCATCTCATTCATTTTCAGACCGTGCTGTATGTTTGCTGACAAGGTGTCGTTTGGCCATTTTTGTCTCTGGCTGTGTAGAGATGTTGTCTGATTGTAGTTCAGTATTGTGTAATACGTATAAATAAGTTTAAGGCACTAAAATTATAATAATAAGTAATAATAATAATAATAAGGCAGTCGTGGCCTAATGGTTAGAGAGTGGGACTCGTGACCAGAAGGTTGACGGTTCGATTCCCAGGGCCGGCGGGTAACGACTGAGGTGCCCTTGAGCAAGGCACCTTACCCCTACTTGCTCCCCGGGCGCTGCAGTGATAGCTGCCCACTGCTCCGGGTGCACGTGTGCTCACCACTTGCTGTGCGTGTGTTCACTACTCTCTGGATGGGTTAAATGCAGAGGTCACATGTCAGGTATGGGTCACCATATCTGACTAATAGGTCACTTTCACTTCACTTTCACTTTCAATAATAAGCAAAAACTAAAATAAAACAAACAAAAGTAAATAAATCTTATATGTATTTGTATATCTTATATACAAAAACAAATGCTTATAAAAGATTGCAAAAAATTGTATTTAATTCAACATAAAAACTACAAATAAAAGCTAATCTAAAATATGAATAAAACTTAGCAAAACTATACCACAATTCATTTTTCTAATTTGCATTTACATTTTGTTGCAAATTTGCAAATTATAATACATTGCAAATTATATTATGTTTTGTGAATTTATAAATATTAAAACATTTTCAAAAGCATATTTATTTTTCAATTTTCTTGCTTCAATGACAACATGCATTCAAGCCGGCATGAACTCCTAACATCCCAACATGATTTATGAGTGATCCAAAGAGTTTCTCTGTGTGCTGGACCCTTATTGACCCTTTGCACAAAAAGTTAGCATGATCAATGTTACATTTACTTACATGTGATTCTAGTGAGCAAGAAATTGTGCACTATATTAAATACTTCTATACTGTACATCATAATGTTTACTCTTTTGAACTGAGACAACAACACATTTCCCCAGATGATAAGTAACGTTTTTCCTGCTGTTTTGTACAAATGGTTCCTATTTTAAATCTGAAACAGCTTCTATCACAGTGTATGAAATATCAGATATCAAAGGGTTAATACTGGCTCATGATTAAATGGCATATTGACTCCGTTCCTCTCTGGCTTGTTAAATCTCTGTGTAAACGTACAGACACAACACATTGTAATAGAGCCAGTCAGATGACAGGAAAAGACCCGTGTCTGCTCCCGTTCTATTCTGTTGTACTCACTGGTGATAATGTGCCGTGTATCCGGTCTATTTTATTCACTGCTGATATGTTTTGTTTCATTTATCTCCATAAACATTATTGTCAACCTTTTAAATGGTCGTAAATACAAAATAGAAAGAGTTGACATTTAAAAGACCAGATTTCTGAGAAAATAGTGAGCAAATTATATCTCTCACACGATAGCTCCGAAATAAATAACTGCTGACCACGATTGGCACAGGATAATAAATGCACATTATTGATAGGCGGTGCGCTGAGCGATAGCATTTCAGTGGATTAAATGGCATAGAAACACGCAGACCGAGAGATTATACTAAACGCGAGATAAAAAAGTGTAAATGATAATAAAATTCAATGTAATGGACTGTTCACACTGTGACGATAACTATAATGGTATACTACAACTATATTAGCGTCCACACTAGGGGTTGCACGAACTAGTCGACTAGTCGACATTCGGAAGCGGCATTTAAAGCTTTTTGTAGTCGACTACTAGTCGTTCATTTAGGCCATTAGTTGACTATTCGGACGTTTATGATATTAATTTAAATATTTCAATATACATGGGGAATGGGGACATCAGATAATGGTTTAAGCTTCATGGATGAAAATAATGTTTTATGTAACATTGCTATTATTGTACGGAGATAACCAAAACCATTATTATGAGCCTTTAAAATATAAAAGTTCTCAAGTGCACGCATAATGCAATCCACTGTGACACTGCCACCACAAGTTATGATTATATGTCTCAATATAATATCTCACTGGTGAACTAGTGAAACAAACCAAAACAGCAAACAAACAAAAAAAAGGCTTTCGGACACCTAACAAAACAAAAAGAAAACATATCATGGTTAAAAAATAAAGCCGACGGCCTTAAAAGGAAAGAAAACTCAGAGGTTATAACGCAAAAACCTAGGAATAAATAAATATAATCAATACATTATATAAACGTTAAAAATAAAATATAAAGCAGTAACTAAACACTATAACAATATATACCATTATCTTAACTCACGTCACCTTTTCCTTCGAAAAGGGTGCGATTAATCGCAATTAAAAAATGTAATCTATTGACAGCCTAATTTGGATACTATATATTTAGAGGCTATTTTGCGGGAGTCCCGCCATTCTCCCGCGGCCCGCACACACGAGTGACTTACTGCCCACACCCATCAAATCTTGTTGCGAAACATTCCCTAGCTTAATTAATGACGTCATCGACTAGTCGACGTTGACGCGACTTTTATCACATAATAGTCGACTCATTCAACCCATAGTCCACACCACCGGTACATGTTCAATTTAACATTTACTGCAATACATTGTATTTGTATTAGCTATTAACCATAAAATATTAGCTTATGCGTTAACAAATAGAAATGAATGCGTCCTTATTGTTAAGTGTTACCATAAATAACAGGTTATGTCCTTTTAGCGCATGTTTGCGTAGATAAACAATTGAAAAGCAGAGCAGTGGAACGGCAAAACACATTTTGTGTGCACAATTTCTTTATCGCAGGGTTTTTCTAACCTCAGCTTGCCAGTAAAGTGAGATCTCGATTATCATTGTGTCTCCCTGAGCTGTGTTCATAAATTACAGCCGGAGCTCCTCTGTGACCTTTTCCTCACTCTGTGAATATTTTGGTTTAATACAGATGGGTTTGGTGTGCATAGCCGAGTCTGATGTGGGTGTATCATTCCGAAACGGCAAAGAATTTTTGCTTCCGAGAAAAGAATCCCTGTAATCTCCCTTATAAAAAAAGTGTTGTGGTTGGAGACAGAATTTGATCAATCTGATCGCTGTTGGGTGATAGGCTTGCCGAAGTCCTCTGGTGTTTTGGGTCTTTCAGCATTAGACATCCTTATCCAGACCATCCAGCTAAAGTCGATCAAGCTTGTGTTCTAGCCAAAAACTCCATGATTTGGTCATCGCGGATGTTTTCTCTCTGTGGATGGCTTTTCGCGCTCTTTCTCCTGTGATGTCCAGTGATGTAAACTCTGGAATGGGATTACCCCATGAAACCACTGGCAAGCACCTCACTCGCCTGCCTTGTCTTTGCCAGTTGCTAACTGTGTCATCATATTTTTCCCACTTCTGTTCTAGGATCCCTTTGTGCACTCTTTGTAGGGGGGCACAGTTAGGTCCAGCATGACTACTAAACAATGTCGCACCTTTGAGTGCTGTTGTACTGAATATGAGCACGGCTGTTATTCTCACATATTAAAGGTCTAGTTTGTGAAATTTTGCTACATCTAGCTGTGAGGTTACGAATTGCAACCAACGGCTCACTCCACCCCTCCCTTTCGAAGCACTACGGTGACTGACACAGAACTAAGATGTCGTCACGTTTTTCGCTTTTTTGCAGATGGAGATGATGTATTTACGAAATGCACCGTGGAGCAGTTTGTCCATTTAGGGCTACTGTAGATTCTCCCCAAAAAATACACATTGGACCTTTACGTTTGCGTATTTTTTTGCGTACGTTTTGTGTTAAGTGTGTGTACTTGTAATGTAGTTTTTTTTATTACACAGCGCCCTAGAATACTTTTGACTGGAATAATTCTTATTTGCTAGTCGCAACATTAAACTAATAATACAGGCTCATCCGGGTACTGCGAGTTATCTTGACCTTACAAATATTTTACTATAAATCAATTAAATCAAATTGCATTATCGCTTAAAGATGATAGGAAATGGCTTTCCTCGTGGTTTGTGTTTGTTTTAAATGCGCTAACAAAAGATTTCAAATCAATATTTTTGTCGAATAGTTTACTCGTGTCGCTTTACATTATACCTCACATATAGATCAGACAAAAAGTAGCGGAAAAATTCACCCAGACATAATTGCTCTGCATCAAAAAATGACTTTCTGTCTTCTGTAGAACATGTTTTGAGCTTTTAAGATGCTTTTTTAAAAGTGAACCATTTTATAAATTTGTGGCAAACAACTTACTTTTCAGTCTGTTGCTTATGTAAAGCTATTGTGTAGCTTTAGAAAACTTGCAATGTAGCGCGTGAGTCATATGTGGCCTCTGGCATAAATGCTGTTCCAAAACATCTCCTTCAGAATTCAGTACATAAAAGAAAGTTACCCAAATATCCACAGTATTTGATTTTCGATTGAATACGGTGTGGTGCAGATTGTCCTCTTTAAGCAAGACGAATGTTCTTCTCCCCAAACCCAGGCCCTGTGAGAGTCATTCACATGATTCATGCACAAAAACACTGATCAATAACATCATTCTCTCTTTTCATAGCTATGGCAGGCATGCACCATCCCTTACCAAGACCCAGCTATCCATTCAGAGTACACAAGTACACAGCAGAGAGAGCCACTAATAAAACGACACAGTGTCTGATATGTAGGAACAACTGTCATATTGTTAAAGGGGGACGTTTAATTCCACACCCGTAATTAATGACTAGTGTCCTCTGATGAGCTGGAGACGGGCCGCGCGTGCTGGGTGAGGAGGTGACTGGGGTGGATCCGGTGTCGCGGATCCTCCCTCACCGGGAGAGAGGAAGTGCAGCTTTAACATGCCATGAGCAGCGCAGCTTTGATGACTGCAAGCGGCTGAACCTAAACGCTCATTAAATCGGATGAGGAGGAGAGACTCAGGCGGAGCTCTGACAGATTTGTCACCTGAAATGCCATCAGATGTGGCCCATTGTTGGACACAATTCTGTGGTGCAGTAGTGTCTACCATAATGCAGTTAACAACAGACAATATTTGGATTGTAAGGATTAAAAAGTCACGAGTTTTGTAACTTTCAGAAACTGCACAAAGCTGTGAGTTCTGCAAGTTATTTTTATAGTACGTCTGGTTCCTCATGTAAGGCGCCCTAATACACAATATCTGAGGAAGATTACCGTCATCTCCTGAGAGTTTCTCTCTGACACTATAATATGTTGACGTAAAGCCACAAGAAAATGCATTTTTTTATCAGCAGCTGTAAAACATCAGTCCAGGCACAGCCAATATTTTCAGCCACCATCTGCTCTCTTGTGAATCGTCATTGGGAACGGTTAACTGTGGCGTGTCAACGATCGGTCTGGTTAAAATGCTAACAGGAGACGGGATGCTTAACCCCCCGACCTCCAGCGTTTCATGAATCCCTCGCTCTGGTGATGAGAGGCCGCTTGAACGTCCTTTGATCGCGGTACATTATTCTAATGGGAGAGGTCATTTAGCCGGAACGGTATGCAGAGCGAAATTATATTGACAGTCCTTCATATTTACAGTATTTTATTCTCTGGAGACCAGAGATTTCAGGATGACTTTATCATATATGTATTTGGCAAACGCTTTAATCCAAAGAGATTTACAGTGCATTCAAAGTACATACATTTTATCAGTAGTACATGGCAATAAGTGAATTTCTTGCTAAGATAAAAAATCTTAATTCAAGATACGTTTACTTGTCCACCAGTGCAGTTAATCATACATTGATATCAATGGCATTGTTGCTGTGTCGATCTTACAGAATCAGTAAGCTTGCCTTTCACCTAGTGTTTTTGCAAGCTGTGTTTAATATAGCCGAACCTGTACCCAAGCATTGTTATTATGTTATTCATGAAGCAGGCAGAAGTAAGACAGTTTATCTGACATGCATGGCACCTCATACGCTGGCCTTAATCCCAGCCTGCATGAGTCCTGCAGTCCTGTCTGGGCACTGGCCAATCATGTTGTGCCCTGTGATGCTGTGGACGCACCCAACCGGATACCCAACCCTCCTGATGACGCCTCTAATGCTCAGGCGTTTTGTTCAAGGACAGCTGGGTACGTACGTTAAAATGAAATATTTGCGTAAGAGACCAGGTTCGTTTCACCTTAATGTATAAATGTAAATGAACTGCTTTTTGTCTTCTCCGTTTATAATTATACATTTTATCCAAAGCGATCTACAGAGCATTCTGGGTCATTTTACCAGTGTGTGTGTTTACTGAAAATGCCACGCTATGTGCCAACTTCTCATATTGCTTTATCACCTCTTTGAAAGAGTGACAGTTTGTTGAAACCTGTTGATCGTCAATAGTCTCGTCTACTGCATGTGACAGATGCAGTTTAACATCTTGCTGCAGTATATAAAAGTTGGCCGCATAAAACGAGGGCCTTAAAACCTCAACGAACTGAATAAATGCATGAAGAGGACTGTAAGTGGTCGTCTACAGTACTTTACTATGACCTGTTTTTGATCACAGACAGACTAACAAGGTCATTCAACATATTTTATGTGTAAAGTAAAAGGGGTGTGATTCTTTAAAATGAAAGATAAGGGCTTTGGGACATCAGGGGCTCGTTCCTGGCAAACGCCACAGATGCGGTTTTGTCCTTGTCTTTATGTGTTGAATAGCTTTAGATGCGTTTGACAGCAGGGGTGGATGAATGCTCGGTATGACTGATGTTTGCCGTTGTCGGTAGCTGAAGATATTGACATCTTGAGGAAACCTGTCGTTCTGGACAGTAGCAAAACTGATGAATGTTCCCAGTACACATTTCATCAGCACAGCTGTCAACACAAAAGAGATGTCCGATTGTGTGTGTGCGCATTGCATTTTTCACCTCACAAGCGTTCCTCGTGAGGAATTTGTGATTTATAAGAGTGAAATTAGCTTGATATTAAAACAGCAAAACATGAATAATTTCATCAAAAAGCATTTAAGGCATAGTTAACCTAAAATGAAAATGTGTATATTTTTATTTGCAGAATGCCCGAGCATCTGTTTTTTATTTATTGAAAGTGATTTGTATAGCAAGTATATTTTAGTTTACTAAAATTAAAACTTGAAAACGTTCCGTTTAGTGAAATCAAATTGAATTATTAGAAAAACTTTTAGAAAAAATTGAGTGTTTGAAAAAAACTGAAAAAAGTTTAAGGCACTAAAATTATAATAATAAACTAAAATAACTTAAATAAAAATAAATTAATCTTATATAGCTACATAAACGAATATATAAAAAAATGACAAAAGCATATGACAAAATAGCAAAAATAAACATAAAAATGTAAATCTAAAAATAAAAGCTAATTTAAAATATTAATATCAACTAAATAAAACTAGAAACAAAACTTAACTCTATTCTATAGTGCCAAGATCCAAAAGGCCAAAAGAGTCTTTATAAAAACTATCTGTATTCCAAATTTAACTAATTTGAAAGCTTTGGATGGAAAAGTAAGCGAAATTGAAGTTAAATGTCATATGTGGTCAATTTTTCTATTTGCCACGTCAGTGGCATGTGAGAAGCGATGTCATTTGTCATCAGTGACGTCAAACTGGCATAAATAACATTCACAATAAACTATTTTTATGGTACGCACCGTCCTTTCTTAATCCTGGCTGCATGATTCACATAACATCTTATTTTGTGCTTCATAAAATAGGTGCAGTTGTGGCCTAATGGTTAGAGAGTCGGACTCATGACCAGAAGGTTGCCGGTTCGATTCCCAGGGCCGGCGGGTAACAACTGAGGTGCCCTTGAGCAAGGCACCTTACCCCTACTTGCTCCCCGGGCGCTGTAGTGATAGCTGCCCACTGCTCCGGGGGTACGTGTGTTCACTACTCTCTGGATGGGTTAAATGCAGAGGTCACATTTCGTTGCCTTGTACTTGTACATGTGCAATGACAATAAATTGAATCCAAAATCCAAAAAAAAAATCCAAATAAAAGGCAGAAAATAATACAAGGGCAGAATGACATAAAAGTAAATGAATGGAAATTTTTCAAAATTCTCATCTGATGGATTTCTGAGAGTAAACTAGTACCTGATTGTGAATGATAGTTTTAAATGATTGTATCCTTAATGCCAAATTAGTATTGAAATAAGTATTTATTCCTCATTTACCTTTGATAAAAATCTCTTATTTGTATGTCCGGCATTTCTCTGCGTTCTCTAGCTTTTATCCAGAATCTATTATAGGCGAAGAGCTTATTTTGTCTGGACAGTGATAACATCACCTCACCCTGCATAATGTTTGTGTCAAATGTGATTTTCTGACCACGCTGAGTACCACTGTGTGATTTATAGGGGTCTAGTTGCCTGGAGACCAATAATGGAGGCTTCCCTCAGGTCCTGTGTGTGATTAGCTGCATTTAATGAATGGGGCATTATGACACAAACAGCAGAATTAATCTCATTGGGTTCTGGACCTGCTCTGCCATGCCAGAGACAACAATCCGATTTGCAGTCACTCACGACTCGCTGAGAAAGAGCAAGACCACCTTTATGCAGCGAGTCTTTATGTGAGCTGTGGCTTTGGCTGTGAAGCTTGATGTCTAAATCCATGCTCCATGATGCATGTATGTTTGTCCTCAAAAATACATGACCCAGTTTGAAAACGAGGCTAAAATCTCTATCTAATCATGAGATAAGCATCAAAGTTTGATTTCAAGCATTAAAGGGGATGTGCAACGGTGTTTCATGCATTCTGACTTCTTTACGATGTTAAACGTGCTGTCTTCTCACGCTTGACATAGTCAACTTGTCAAAAACGAGTTGGACCTATAACTTATACACTCCCCCAAGGTTCATATAGGTTTCGTAAGGTTTCGAACAAGAAAAACCGTTATGTAACAACTTAATTAAAAATAGATAAATAAATTTAGACAGAATTAAGGCCCTTAAAAAGTATTAAAAAAAAGTCTTAAATACCATTTTCCAAGGTATTCAATTTTGTATCATTTTTTCATATTTGTCCAAAGAGATCATATGCTAAAGTTTGCCTGAATTGAATCATTGCGTAGGCGAATAGTGGGAGGTCCATTTACACCCGGTTGTTAAACAACATCGTTGACTAATGGGGAAATGTTTAGTTGTGCTATCTTACAATCAGTATATAGTACATGTAAGTTAAAGTGTCGCCAATGTAACCGATTAAAACTTGAAGTGGCGATGAGGTCTTAAAATATATGGAAAGAGTCTTAGAAAAGGTCTTAAAAAGTATTTAAATTTAGGAGATTGTTTGAAACTGACAGATGGAGTGGTCCCAGTGCTAAAATATGCCGGACATGAACCGCAAACAGTAAGTGAAACTGAGTCATATGTCTGTGTTTTGTTGGCAATGGGTGCGCACTTGCTTTAGTTCCGCCCTTCCCCCGCACGTGTCATTTTAGGCATCTAATTAGCTCAACCATCAAATTCCCGTAACTGGACAAATTTCCCTGTATTCAATTACAACATTACCATACAAACTGTAAACAACAGTATCAAATTAGGTCCATTTAGATTCACTCGTTCCAACTTCTATCTCGGGTGTTTTTGTAAAACAGGCTGTTGTTCGGGGCCGGTTTGATGAGTCATTGGTTAATTGCGAGCTGGTGGGGGAAGCGGCAGGACTGAGCTGTAAGAGCCCGTCTCTCAGCAGTACTTGTAGCCTGTGTGCGTGTGTACCTGAGGACCTGCGCTACACAGATGAAAAGTGATAACCGTCTGCAGGCCTCCAGAACAGACGGGACCCTACTGTGACCCGCCCGGTGAAGACCAGGCTCTGTGCAGATGAGTCATAGTGACCTCTGACCACAACAGGAGGTGTGGAAAGTGAAGTTCAGATGCTGCTGTATCCCACAGGGTTGAGTTTTATGAGATGGAGACTCGAGATTGTGTCAGCGTTCCCAGACTGTGTACTGGGGACATGTTTGCTTTTGCTTAAATTTAAGAAAAAATGTTTTGTTAATAGAGTTCAGTGGAGTATTAGAGACATTTAAGTTATTTTTTAAAGTACCCATTGCATGAAAGTCTAATTTTTTCTTTGTTTAAGTGCTATAATCGGGTCCCCGGTGCATCTAGCAACCCAGAAAATGTGAAAAACAAGATCCTAGTAACTTTGTTTTGGTAAGCCTTTCTGAGAAATCGAGCCGTTCAGATTTCGCTCCTGATTTGACGTAAACGCAGGCTCTTATTATAATATTACCGCCCCTTGATCTACACAATTCCACCCATGGCGCTGCTGCCATTGTTGTTTTCACAAGCAACAGCGGTGTACGTGACGCCTTGGCTAAAGGTCGTGGACAACATGCAATGTTGACTCCTAACCTCGGAAGACACAGGAGTGGATTTATTTTATTTTTAGTGGAAATCCCTCAGAAACCATAAGTAAAAACCTGCTTGTTTGCGCAAATCACTTCAAGCTGGAGTGCTTTATCAACATGGGACAGTACAAGCAGGATTAGCTTCAAAGTTCAGCACCAACTGAACGAGACGAAGCTGCCGATGAAAGTAATGTTTATCAACAGTCTGAATTGATGTACATGTACCGTATATATAGGAGGATAACGTTAGCATACGATAGAGAAGGGAGCTAAGTCAGTCACAGGCTAAATAGAACATTCAAAGCCAGTGTTAAACTTACTGTATATTTATATGTTATTTGGCAAATGGGCACTTGGAGTTTAGCTGTATGAATGTTAATGCATTATGTGCGTTAATATGTTCAGCTGCGGCAAGCTGTCTGTTTTGCTAATGAACAGGGGTTATGTTCGTTTTAAACGTCTCAAATCATTCGTCCTTATACTGAAAAATCTGTCACAGCATACTAGTTATGCTCTCACGTTGTGTGGTGTGTGTAACGTTATAACTAGTCAACGACAAGCGCTAAAATCCACGTAATTCCGCTGAAATCTGCAGGTGCGCATTCCGTGGCATTCGCGCTGTTTGCTGTGACGGATTTTTTAGTCTCCGGACAAATGATTTGAGACGTTTAAAACGAAACTAACCGCAGAGGAGTTCAGGAAACATAATTTAGCTAAACCATTGCCATGGCAGTACTACACGTGTGTTGTGTTGACACGCCGGACAGAAGGGGGGTGGGGTGAGCTGTAACTCATTATCAGTTAAAGAGACATGCACCAAAACGGGTTGCTGTGAGCATAGCTGTTTTTGACGAGGCAAAAGGGTTTTGTTTACTCAGCCATTGAATGTTTTTAAGCAAAATATGTTCCAGTCATTTCATGAAGACCCTAATAAATCATACCAACTTGTTGACAGTGCTCATTTAATGAGTCATTTAATAAATGTATTTTTAATCTGCAGTATATATAATCCAAATTTGAAAAAAAAAGAAATTAAATTAAACATCAACAGTGTTGATGGTTGGTTTAATGCAGGCTGAAATTGAATCGGTGTTGCTATAGTCACTATAAATCCTGTTCAATAGCTTCCCATTGTTCTTTTAAATTGCCTGTGTTGAAGAAAGTTTGCTCATGTCCTCAGATGTCCAGGTACGTTTGTCTCATGGCCACTGAGTGCTTTGGTATTCCTGCTTGAGCTGTTGAACCCAAGCATCAAACAACATCACAGGTCCAGGTGGGGTGCTTCCAGGAGGCAATAAATCCTGGCTCAGACCTTTTTGTGGAGATTAAAGCTCTCCAACCTTTCTCTGAGCTTCAGGAAACACTCAGATTAGCCGTAGTGTTTGATGGACACTTCTGTCCTGACGGTTGTTTGTGATGAGGTATTAGGGAAAGGAAAATAGTGTTCTGTGTCTTTGATTCGAGATTGTTGTTTTGATTCTCCACCATTCCTTTATGAACCAGACACAATGGGCATGTGGAATTAGAGGGAATAATATCACATCATTTTTGCTTCTTTATTTATTTCTGCTTTAAGATGATCACATGTATTTTTTCTGAAGGTTTGGTTCCATTTTATAAAACACAAAAAGCTCATTCTAAACATTTCCCACCCTTTTTTCTGATCCTTGGAATTAAACTTGCCATTTTTGGAGCTGTGCCTTCTTGAGCTCACACACAATCCTGTTCTCCTCAAAGACTGTAGGTGTGAGTGAAAATGTGAATTTGTTTGTCTTTAACCCTATTCGGACAGGATTAGTTTTACAGGGGTAGATGGAGTAATATAATTTTACCACAGGACGTCTGTAATATTAATGGCCAATTCGCACGGGATTAGAAATCACATCTATCAGAAGTGGGCAGGGTTACTCCGTTTACCCACTGCCGTCACATCCCTGTCGTCATGTGTGTATAACGTTTCTTCCGGATATATATTTAAACAAATACTATAGATAAATATATATATATATACAGGTGCTGGTCATATAATTAGAATATCATCAAAAACTTGATTTATTTCACTAATTCCATTCAAAAAGTGAAACTTGTATATTATATTCATTCATTACACACAGACTGATATATTTCAAATGTTTATTTCTTTTAATTTGATGATTATAACTGACAACTAATGAAAATCCCAAATTCAGTATCTCAGAAAATTAGAATATTACTTAAGACCAATACAAAGAAAGGATTTTTAGAAATCTTGGCCAACTGAAAAGTATGAACATAAAAGTATGAGCATGTACAGCACTCAATACTTAGTTGGGGCTCCTTTTGCCTGAATTACTGCAGCAATGCGGCGTGGCATGGAGTCGATCAGTCTGTGGCACTGCTCAGGTGTTATGAGAGGCCAGGTTGCTCTGATAGTGGCCTTCAGCTCTTCTGCATTGCTGGGTCTGGCATATCGCATCTTCCTCTTCACAATACCCCATAGATTTTCTATGGGGTTAAGGTCAGGCAACCCATCCACCCCTGTAAAACTAATCCCTTGCGAATAGGGCTTGTCTGTTATTCAAGTGATTTACTGGCCTCCAGCACTCCCCACAGCCCTATAGATACTGTATGCAGTATTGAAAATGAATAGATGGATAGATTTAGAATTGTGTAGATGTCTAAATATGATGTTGGTATTTCATTTCTGTACCACCACAAGTCTTTGTTGACTGTTTGTCCTGCTCACTGAGTTGACCTTTAGTGAACCCACCTGTTCCTTTACTTCTGATAGTGCTCCACAGGAATTATTGACTTATAGGCTTCAGGCCAACATTATTCGCCATCTGACAATTAATAGTCTTTATTGTAACTTTTTGACTCATACCTGACAGCATTTTCTTCCTGTAGCTCCTAACCAGGTTGGTACATGTCTCTTGAGGGATCTTAACTAATGCTATCGTGGCAAATTGTTCCAGCTTATGTAACTTGCATAATTGTCAAGCATGGACCTTTACCTCGAGCTCCCACCATAGATTCTCAATAGGATTGAAATGTGGGCTTCAGTGCAGTTTTATGAAAGATGTTAAAGACATAGTTTACTCAAAAACATACATTTTGTCATGATTCGTTCACCTTCCGGTCATTCAAAATGTGTGGAACACAAAAGAATATATTTTGAGAAATGTCTCGAGTGGTTTTGTGTCCGTACAGTGAAAGTCAATTAGGTCCAGTGTTGTTTGGTTATCAACATTCCTCAAAATATGCTTTTGTGTTCCACAGAAGAAAGTCAGACAGGATTGAAATGACAGGAGGCAAACGATGAAAAAATGTATCCATTTAACATTGGACATTTTCCAGAGAAATTTTGGCTTTAACAGCGTTTTCTTAACCCATTGGCAAAAAGTATTTTTCATAGTTTCCCAATCTTCTGCAATATTTACTAAGTAAATACATGCAATACAAGATATATTGAAAGCCGTTCCTAAGCAGTTTTGAATCTCTTCATCATTTTTTAATACAATGTATTCTGCTTATTATTACTAGAAAACTAGACAAAATACTGCTCAATAAATGTATATTTTTTTCCAATGTACTGTATAATCCAAAAATCTTTTAATTCGTACAAATACAAATTGTAAAGTTTTGATTGGTAGGACATATGCTTACAAACTAGCAGTCGACAATAAATGATCAACCCTATTATAAGAGTTATAAGTTGACGTAATGGTTTCCCTCTTGCAGGAAGATGGAAATGACAGCTGATTGTAGCGGAAAGAAGGTCATGCATTGTTTCCTGAATGGCTCAGCGCACCCATTAAACGCACCACTGAGAGAAAACTGTTGATAAAGTCAATAACGAGAATAATTCATTCAATTAAAACACAAGGGACGTCCGTTATCACCTCTCCACTCTCCCTTTCTCTCTCCTGTCTTCATCCACTTGCTTGTTGTGATGTACCTCAAGGTACGATGCAATTGAGAAAGCCACTTCAGATACGGCCTATTGCTACGGTAACCGGCCACCCTGAATGCCCCCTCTCAGCTCTGCCAGCAGCGCTCCAATCAGAATCAGCAGAAGCATTTACACCACCAGGTTTTTGGATGGAGATCTTTGTCACACTGATTTGACCGGGATGGGAGGGGGACCACGGGCTAATCAGTTCACCCGTTCTCGCTCATCAGGCCGGCCCACTCGAGTCTCGCCTCTCACTTTGACCCCGAAATGCAGATGAAATGAAAACATTGGCTCGCTGTGATGAATTACAGCACTAACTTGTTTACACGCTTCGCCGCAGCAATTTGAATATGGGGAAATGAAGCTGCATTGTTTATGGACTTTTAGCTTTTATTTTTTGGTAACTCCTTGGTTTCATATTTGCAGTATAATCTTATAAAGAAAAAAACAATCCTTCTTTGTTTTGCCCTGTGTACATTATGCATTGTTTGAAAAGTAAAAACTTAACCACAGATTTTATAAAGTGGCCCTGGGTGCCTTAGAGCAGTGTTTCTCAAACTTTTTCTGACATTCCCCACTTTGGATGTAGGGAAGGGTTACGAGCCCCACCTGTATGGAGGACCGGGGGTGCTGATTAGAACTAAAATGACGAATCAATTGATTAATTTAATAATTAAAACATAAAAATGTAAACAAATAAATAACTTTTTAAATTGAGAAATTAACAGACTTATTTAAAATGGTTTCTTTAATTTGTGTTTTAAAATATAGTTTAATTGAACAATAAAACTTTAGTTTATTAAACGTAAGTAAATAGATACATTTAAAACTGTTTATTTAATTCATGCTTTAAAACGTAAAAAAAAAAAAACGATAAAAAGGTCGTTAAAAAATATTTTTATTGCGCATTTTAAATCGCTTTTTAAAAAACATTTGCCAATTGGGCAATTCCGTGAAAATGTCAACCTTACCATGAAAAAATAAAGTTTTTACCAACGGTTTTTACTTTGGTAACAGCGCAGATATTAACATTTGGTGGTTCAAATACCCATGTGACATCTCTCTTCAAATTTGTAAAGCATTTGTTTTATTTTTAGTGCATGATTTTCATAGTCAGGTAAGCGCCATTTTCAGGATTGTCACATCCATAACGCTACATATTCCTCATAAATGGACACGTGAAAATGAAAATAAAATAACTATTTTATGTTCTATAAAGAGGCATCCCTTCTCCATTAATTGGGTATTATTGCTTCAGGATTGTGCATTTTATTTCACAGAAATCCTACAAAGTTTGTCGTCTCTCAAAAAACGCGTCCTTTTTTTGTCACATCCATAACGCATGTTTATTTCCCTTTTTTAAAATAGAAAATTTGTTCATACACTGACTTTTTTTATGTTTAGACTCTGTCAACAAGGGTTTAGTAAAATATAAACAGATGGTTCAATATATTTGTAACAAATTCATTCTCTGAGCATTTTTATGTCACGTCCATAACGCAAAATGTCACGTCCATAACGTTGGAATTGCCCAATTGCTTTTCTTTGTCGTTTTGCCAAATGCTTTTCTTTATCCATTTGTCAATCGAGTTAAAAAATGCCATTGGACAGTACAGACGTGGGGGCAGCCAATCAGCTTGACAGTCTGATGTTGTTTTATGTAAGGCTTACATTTAATTGTGTCGTTTTGTTTTGAGTGTATGGTCAATAAATAAAGGAATTAATAAAAATGACCCAATTTCCTCCCGTTTGTCGCGCCCCACCCCACCTGTCATGGGTCTCTATTCCCCACCAGTGGGGCACGCCCCACACTTTGAGAAACGCTGCCTTAGAGGGAGCTGGAACTTGGTGTCATTATAATATTAGTGTCATCAAGTACATCTGAGAGGAACTAAATATCAAATGACTTTCTTAGTTTTTCATCGCATTCAAAGTTTTATCAGAATGTTGCCAAGGCTCCATTTCACTCAACACACAATTCCCAAGGTTGTTGGCATGCCACAGAGAATTAATGAAGAGATGTTGTCCATTGTGGCAGGTGAAGGGTTTTTCAATCAAGCGCAGAAAAACAGCCCCCACAAAGAAAGCCAATCATGTAATGAATCTATGAAATCAGCATCTTTTGAAAAGACACAGCGTATCTCAGAACTCATTCAGTCAGGAGCAGAGATTGTTCTGAGAGCACGGCTGCGCGTGGGTTGCCTGGCTGCCTTTATTTGTTCCGTCGCGGTGAGAGGCGAAACGAAACAAAGGTGCGTGTCAAAAAGACGCCGTTCAGCCTCGTGCTTTTGACTCTCAGGCGCTGAGGTATGTAGCGTACCGCGCACAATTTCACCTTGCCCACTTTACACAACTGACATCAAGCCCTTGCGTACTCATCCACCCCGTCACTCCTTTTAGAAACATCAAGGGCTCTGAAAACTTCACATGCTAATAAAAAGCAGAAGTTTGGATAACGTCAGCTTCAGTAGACATAAAACTTTAAATGCTGCTGTGAACTTGGCTTTTAAAGGAAAGTTGGAGAACTCGAAAGGCTTTACAGCATTTATTCCACAGCAGATATGCATGCAGGCAGTAATGAATTCTAATGGCCATGTAAGTTAGTTTTCAGCATGTATAAATTGAACTATAAATACAGCTATTTGAAAGTCTGAAAGGGTGCAAAAAAATCTCAATTTTGATCAAATTGCCTTTAAAGTTGTTCATCAGAGGCGCTGTAGGAGGCCGTTGCTAAGAAGAAACAGGTTTGTTTTAACGTTCTCTGTTGGCTTACCGCTGTAATGATGTTGTGGAGAATAGATACGAAACTTGAGTGGGTAAATCCCAAATAGCGGGCAGCAGCGAGTGAAGTTTATAGGCGTGTTTCCGGCCATTTTTGTTTCGCGATTTTGCTGCATCCACTCCCAAAAATAACGTTTTGATATGCTTACGGTAGGAAATTTACAATATCTTCATGAAACATGATCTTAACTTAATATCCTAGTGATTTTTGGCATATAAGAAAAATGGATCATTTTGACCCATGCAATTGTTGGCTATTGCCACAAATATACACGTATGACTGGTTTTGTAGTCCAGGGTCATATTTCTTTAGGCATTTTAATGTAGATTTGCTTACATTTAGATGTATGTCATGAATGTAATGCCAGAACATCAAGGATAACTCTCAATAAATAATACTTGAAAAGTAATACTTCAGTTTTTTTCTGAGTAAAAGTAAAGTAATTACAAGTAATTAGTTACTTAGTAATCCATTACACCCAACACTGATTATAATGATTATATCGGGGTATCTTCCAAAATAACGGATGGAAAGATGGATTGATTTTCTCCCTGTATAATTTTAGAATCTGATGGAAAATTGTCATAAAAACTAAATTATGACCAAAACTTGCACTTAAATAACACTATAAGTGGACCACAGGGAAAAATGTAAAACGCTAAAAAAATTGACCTCTCCATAATGAACATTACTTTGACTTCATTTGCAAGTAATGTGAACATTTGTAAGCCCTCTGGTTTTTTATAAAGAGCCATTTTGGGTTTCCGTAGCAGGTGGAAATGCCACTGTAGCACAGTAACCGGATTGTGAAGCGTATTCATTTTAGATGTGCCATGGGCCCGTGGCGGTCCATTAACTAAATGTGTGAGAGCATTTCGCACAACGGAATGACGGTTGGCTGGCAGCGCATTGAAGAGCCTATGCCACACTTCATTTAGAAGTCTCATCGGGCCCTGTGGTCTTTGAACATATATGCTGGATGACTCACTCACTTAATCGGCTCTCATTCAGCTTCCTCTCAGATGTTAATGATTTCATGGCAGCACAGTTAGTAGAAGGTACCAAGCTGAGAAAATGGGGCTTAATGACAGGAACATTTATTGGTGAGAGGAATATACATGTACTGTATATGAGTCATTATGTTAAGTGTGTGCTAAGCTAAAGATACTCTGCCAGATTTGGTGAAAAGGAGGTTTTGCATATAAAAACAGCTCTGCACAACTTGCATTTGGTAAAATTAGCGGAATAATCATCTTAAGGGGTGTTTCTTGGGGCCACATGATGTACGTTATTGAACATTTGTTCAGTCATAGCTCAGGGAGGCAAATGCGATTGGGTGGGATCTATCTGAATCCGTCTTAAAGAAACAGTTAAAAGCAATGTGAAACTCGTTCCAGGACTTTTTTTATTTGCGTAATGTGCCACGTTTCCAAATGGAAGAGAATATTCAATACGTTACAGAAATGGAGGGCAGAACTTGATTTAATGCATTAGGAAATGACTGGATCTGAAAATGTGGTCTCTTTATGACGGGTGGTTTTAGGGAAGGGCTTGAAAAATAAGAGAAGTTGGTGACATGAGTCGAAAAGGACATTTATTTCAACGTCAATAAACAGACCATTTTTTTAAAATAATATGCATTGAGAAATCATTCATGATGGGACCATCAAAGTGATGTTAATGTTGTTATTATTTACAACTACGATTTGTTCGAATTATAACTGTATACTGTACACTTAACTTTCCCTGTAAAGCCAGAAAAGTACAGTAATATGCACATAATATTACACGTTTTTCTTGTAAATTTGCGGTGTTTTTCCGTAATTTGACAGTTTTTACGGTACTTCAAAAATACGTGGAAAAAAAGAAGTCTGTTGGGAGTAAAACCAACATGTACTTGAGTATTGTAAGTTGGAAACCCTTGTCCTTTGAAATGGGCTTTACATGTGTAACCCAATGCCCCAAAACAGGCCCTCTGCAGTATGACTCAGCCACTAGGGTGAGAATCGTTTGGTCCCTCACGAGTCGATTCTTAGGGTCACGATTCGATTTAGAATCGATTCTTGATGTACTAATTACCATATTTAAGATTTAAGATGTCATCGAGTCACTTTTGCGCTCAGAGTCAGACTAGTGTTGATACTTTGGCTTCTACTCTTAGAACTGTCGCACAGAGGTGGGACCAAGTCATTGCTTTGCAAGTCACAAGTAAGACTCAAGTCTTTGCATGCAAGTCTCAAGTCAAGTCCCGAGTCAAGACAGATAAGTCCAAGTCAAGTCCTGAATCAAGACAATCAAGTCCATGTCGAGTCCAAGACCTCCTCAAGTTTAAACTTCAAGTCTTTAACAAGTCATTAGTTCTCTTTCCCCAAATCAGTTTCACTGTATTAAATAGTATGGTAGATTTATGTTAATTTATGTCAGAAAGGCTTCACAGTGTTTTATATGTGATCTAGTTCAGACTATTTTCACTAAGGGCACTGTGGTAGAAATTTACTTCACACACGATACCTGACTGAAGATAAGCTTATAGATAACAGCTGTATAGGACACACCAGCTATTCTAACCATTCTAATTTTGGGTCTGTAATATTACTGTATACTCTGTTTATATTATAATATAGTGTAGAAAATGGAATTTAGGTATTATAAGTTATAAAATTGTTGTTGTTTTATTGTTTTATCACAAACAGAATGCAATTTTCATTAAACGAAACATTCATTGTATAAATTAAATTATTTATTGTTATAAATTAATTATTAACTCTTATTGAACGACATGAAGGTGAATAAATAATGTAAGGATTTTTATTTTTGGGATTAATTGTGTTAAATAATGCATTGACTACGAAACATATTTGAACATAATTTTTGTAAGACTATAGAAAGTATTTTCTGCCGTACTAATGACTGGGCAATGTGTTTAAGTTGTAAGAAATGGTTCACTCTTTTCTTCATTATCTCTTACCTTTCTGTAACTCTGTGTCCTTCAGTCTCGCACCAGTTTGTTCTCCCTGCCCTCCAAAATAAAAACATTGTAAATCGATCTATAAAAATACAAACATATCTTTAAATGTCATTTGGGCTCCACCTGATTTATGTGTACACAATTTCTAAATTTAAACACTACATTCTACAATCGTACTTTATGTTAGCTTTTATTTCTGTTAGCTACTGTAGTTACAGGCAAAAATATAGAGAAATGTAATGCTGTATGCTTCGGATTGCACAGAATGAGCAAGCGATCATGAATTATAAGCATGATAGCAACCGTTAGCTAGTTTGAGAGAGCAATTATCTTAGATATTGTGTACATGGAATGCATTTAGGCAGGCTAGCAAACAAGTTGAAATCATCACAAAAATACCTTCTATGGGCTTCTTAACGACACGTTTCATAAAACAGTTTTTGAGTTTGCCGCCTCCCGCTCCGTCTGACGTTCCTCCATTCATGAAACAGCTGACCACCTCATGCTTACGAAGGGCTACCACGCATGCACAGAAATGTGGACCTTCTGATATTTTTGTTTAAACGTATGTACATCTATTTTGCGTTTTAAGGTAGACAATCATTTGATGTCAGGTTATTAGGGCTATGCGCTGCAATGCAGTTCAAGTCGGGCGGATTTACAACATGCAACCTCACCCATTTCTCCCAACATGAAAATGAATGGATGGAACAGGAGCGTGAGGGAGACCAGGGAGAATAGTGAGCTTTATTATTTCCTACACAATTGGATGCGTTTGAGATGAATAAAACGTCTTAAATTTAAGGTTGAAAGGTTTATAATTGCTGCCTCCAAAGAAGTTGAAGTATTTTAAATATATTATTAACAGTTTACTATGTGAAGAACGGTTATTTTAACACTATTAGTGTATTAGTCCCGTGCAGAGCACCCAGAGTGTCCGTCTGGCATATTTACAGAAGTGTATTCATGTTCTGAAGTCTAAACAGTGCAGGTTTTGGGAAAAACGCTATTTTGCACTTACTGACAAGTCAGCTGCGGTATAGTAAATTGAATGCGCTGTTTCTCCCTGCCGCTCACTCACGACCATCATAAAAATGTATTCAGTTTATCTTGCAGTTTAGTCCTACATGGCTGAATGTATTTGGTTTTCTCTCTTTCTCTACTGCTCCTATATGCTCCGCTGTGCTTGCGCGTGAGGTGTGCACTCCGGGTGCTGCACCGCTCTTGCAGTTGACTTCCACCTTATTTCTACCAAAGACATCACGTTATTATATTTAGTAACGTTTAAAAAATGGATTTTTGACATTTTAATTGATAATCATTGTGAATCGATTTTTTTCTCCCACCCCTATCAGTCACCGACCTGCCAGTCTGTTCGTAACGTGCCCTTTGCGTAGTTCATCAGTTTGTACCATAAACTCAAAGGCTACATCGACTTTTTCAGGGAATGTTTTGCCCTTTCGCTCTGTAATCGAATGATTTTTTGAATAAAAGACTCTTTCAAAAGCAACTTTATTTTATTGATGGTTGTCCTTTGCAGTGGCCATGGAGTTGCAGTGGAATTTCAGCTGGCGGACATTTTGTTGGGTTGCTGTATTTCGTCGGCATTCATCCTTTTGGTGTGCATCAGTGACATCCGGAGATGAGATAAAAGTGTATTTTATGGATATTTTGATAAAGGTAATCCCTTCGATGGCTGCGTATCTGTCCCTGAGAGAGGAGACTGATGCATGCTGTCTGAGGGGACAGGCGGTTTGTGTGTTACTATGGTAACAGCAGGACAGCCGCACAGATGTGTGCCTGAGGAATGTGTGCTTTGTAAAGCTGTGTTCAACCACAGGATGTGCACAGGTTACCATCACATCAGCCGTAATGGCACAATGCAGTCAACATCAGAGCTTGCTTACCATCCTACTAACAGTATACTGCAAATAATCTGATTTGTATTGGTAAATTTACAGGAAAGTTTGATTTTTACAACCAAATAAATATTTTCTTTACCGATTACTGAAATTTCAGTGTCAGAGTCAGTTTAAACCATAAGTGACTCAGTCATGCCTATCACAACACATCACTACTTTTTGGCTTATCTTTTTTTCAAAGCAGACATTTAATATCTCTAAAAGGAATGTCACAGCAAACATGTTGAAGATTAGCAGCAAGGCAATTAAAAGTGCAATGTGTGATATTAAGGAGGATTGACAGAAATGCAATATGATATACATAACTATGTCTTCAGGGGTGTATAAAGACCTTACATAATGGAGCATTGTTTTTATTATCTTAGAATGAGCTATTTCTATCTACATACATCGCGGCCGTTACATGGAATTCGCCATGTTGTTTCTACAGTAGCCCTTAACGGACAAATTGCTCTACAGAGCGCATTTCATAAATACGTTATCTCCATCGGCAAAGTGAAAACGTGACAATGTCTTGGTCCTGTCTCAGCCACCGTAGTGCCTTGAAAGGGAGGAGTGGAGTAAGCCGTTGGTTGCAATTCGCAACCTCACCGCTAGATGCTGCTGAATGTCACAAACTGGACCTTTAATTTATAGGACAGGATGTTTTTTCAAAGGTATCTGACTTCCGTTGAGCCAAAACAGCCTTTGGTTTGGCCTTTAGCATACACAGCATACATCAGAATTATTTTGGTGGAAAAGACATTTTTAACAATATTAAAATATGGCATAAAATGTTTTTAGGAATCTAATAAAAAGCACTTTTTAATAAATAAAATTGCTTTTTTAATTCAATCTTTTGCTAATGTCAATTTCATATATACAATTTCATATCACAATTTACAATTTGTGTAAAATCACTTTTACAATAGATATATTTTATAGTAGTTAAATAAATCCCCCGTTTCAAGTTGAGTTACAAGTTGAGATACCACAACAGCGTTTTTCTGTCTTTCCAGCTTTTATATCCCCTGATTCTTTCATTGGCATTTGCTCTCTGCTCAGGTACCACCTGCCTGTCTCCTGTCCTCTAAATTGTGGGTCTGTGAAACCCGAGTTGCTGCGAGGAGAGGAAGAAATAGATGGTAAATTTATCACTGTGACACCGCTTGCCTAATTGCTTGTATTTTATAGAATTAAGCAAATTGGGGTTTTTGGCTAGTGATTAATCCTTCAACACCTGGAGGGCAGTAACCACAGAGATAAAGGAGCAGGTGCTAGACTGTGTATTGATAGATCAAGTTGATTCTTCTTCTGTTCCTACAGTACTCCGAAATCTGAGCAAGTCCTCATCTGACCTCCTGCGTGGGTTTAGAAACTCTTTCATCACGCTTGTCCGGCTTTAGCCTCGCAACACGTCCCTATGGCTGGGAATTTAAAATGAATGCTGCCACCTTCCCCGTTTAGAGTTTGGAAGTAGCCTTGACTGACAAGGTTCAAAAACAAGGATGGCGTCAGTGGCCCAGGGTTGGTGTGAGAGTTTTTTTTTTTTGCGTCTTGGTGGAACTCAGTGCTGCAGTGTGACCGTGCATGGCAGACATTTAATTTTCTGAATTTAAGGGGATAGTTCACCCAAAATTTTAATATAATTTTCTCACCCTCTTGTTATTTTAAACCCATTACAAATCCGACTTTCTTTAGCAGAACGCAAAAGAAGATATTTTGAAGAATGTTCGTAACCAAACAACATTCTTCAAAATATCTTCTTTTGTGTACCAATAATACCAGTGTATTATTTTCATATGGAATTATATCATTCTTTATTTGACTTTTTTAAGCCTTAACCTAAATTGAGAAAAGACAGCGATTGATATAAGGGCTTTCTGATGCCGTGCTGGGCATTTGACCCCTTCAGACTATACGTACCCAAAGAGGATTATTTCACCCTCACGTCCGCGTTTTTCCTCGAGGTCGATACGGAGAGAAAGCATTAAGTGAGCTGTGCATCTGCAAGGCCGTGATTAAGGGTTTCATAACGATCGCCAATGAAGGAAAGGGTTTTTTGTGCGCTTTGGAATGCAAATGAGTCGCAAAGTGAGAAATTGAGAGCGAGCGAGAGATTGTATAGAAAATGAGAAGAGGGATCCAAACGATCAGTGTGACCTTTTCAAAGCGCCTCCTCTATAATGGGCTGTGCGGCATGCGAGATTCCCTCGGTTTCTTCTAGGTTGCCATCAGTTGACTGACCTCCAGGCCTTTACAGAGTGTAAATTACAGAGAGGGAGTGATTCACTTTATTGGCACCGCGTTTGGCGATGCCACACGGGAAGTGATTAAAGAGCTCGGCTTTTGAAAAATGAAAAGGACCGGAGACGTGTTAACCTCGCGTTTGTAATGCTTATGTTGCGGTTTAGATCATCACAGTCCAACTGTTATCCTTCGCAATGGTGCAGAAAACGTGAAAACCTTCACTCTATGGTGAATGTTTAGAGTTACGCATTTGCTAGACGCTTTTATCCAAAGCGATTTACAATAACCAAACCCAATTGCTTTGAATCTGGCTCAGATTGACAAGTTTGTCGTCATACCATCTGCACCAAACTTAGTCACTTCACTACGAAGTAATCCCAGCGTCTCATACGCCACATGAATCCATCCCATCCAGGTGACTCACCTTCCGTTCCTGCTGTGTGAGGAGTTTCTTTTTCCAGTCAGAGACAAGTATCCATGCTTCAACAATTCCCTCAGTAGCCCTCGCTGTCACTTTCACATACAGCCTGTGTACAAACGTCAGGATGTTGTCCTGCCGTTGCATCTGATCCTTTACCCTCTGAGGTCCCTCAGGCTCATCCATCATCGCGAGAGACGCTCCGGCAGTCTTGAGATCCTGTTGATTGACACGCGGGGAGTTCAGAAGAGCAAGCCTCCAGCAAATTCCCTAGCATCAGGTGGGTTTTAGAGAAACGATTGAAGAACGGGGCTCCAGGAAATCCATGTGCTGGTTTAGTCATCTATTTATGCATTCATCGAATTTCAAATGAATGAAGCGCATGCTCCTCACGTTAAAGAGTTCCAAATGATATCTGACAGACTTAACTGAGGGTGGATGAGCGCGGTGTGGCAAGCGGCACTCAGCGGTCTATTTTACAAACTTCTTTCATTTTCACATTTGATGGCTATATATATATATATATATATATATATACAGTAAATCTCCAACACGTCTTCGCTTTGTGCCGGAGCTGGTGGAGGATCAGTGAGTCACTTGGTCTGAAAGTTCTGCTCCATCGATCGAGTTACAGTGTGAGTTCTGTTCTCCTCACAGCACCCCGGAGCAACGCTGAATCACTCTGCCAATATACCAACATGGATACGCATTCACTTTCCAGCGAGTCAGTGTTTGTCCAAGCGTTTGGTGAACAAGAGGTTCTGGCCATGATATATCGATCGTATTCTGTGTAAAGTACACGAGGAAAGAATATGTTGCTGTTTCAGTTCTGTTGTGTAAGACATTTTTGTTGTGTGATGGCGTATTTTTGGTGGGATGCAGATAGTTGTTGGGTTGGTACAGTTGGGTTAAAGGGTTAAAATTCTGTCATCATTTACTCGCACTCATGTCATTTCAATCCTTTGACTTTTTTTGTCTACAAAACAGAAATAGATATTTTGAAGACTCCTGGTAACCAAACAACCCCTTGACTTCCATTGTATGGACACAAAACCAAGATATTACTCAAAATATGTCCTACCAATGCTTTTTTTTTTACATGAAATTCACTATTTAATGCGTGAAAAGTCCTCAGATTTGAATAATCAATATGACATTTTTTGTTTTGTAGGAATAAGGAATATCTTCAAAGTTCTTCAGTGATTTCCTTCTTTTTATTATTCATCCATTGCGTAATCATTTCATCATAATACTGTGAAAACGAGACCAGTAATTACTTTGCCAGATCACAGTGAGAACAGTCTTGGCCAAATGTTCACAGCCCGTACAGTAAACCTTCATGGTGTTTTCATTCTGGATGTTTCATTAAATACAGAGAAACAGAATTTCAGTCAATACAAGGTCCTGGCATAAACAGCTAGCGTTGCATAAGAAAGGTTCAGCTAAACATCCCCTAAAAGGATAGTTCAGTTAAAAATAAACATTCTGTTATGATTTACTCATACTTCTTTCATCCATGGAACACTAGAAGAGGAAAAATGTTCTGAAGAATGTTGACACTTATTTTATACAATGGGAGTAAATGGTAAATAAGGCTGTCATGTACACATCTATCATATGTTTGTTCAACAGAAGTTAATAATGACAATTGTTTATTTCACTTTACACTCAAAAACAAGACATGTTGGGTGTGAAATAAACTATGCTGGGTTGTTTTAACCCATTGTTGGGTCAAATATAAACCTGTTCTTGGTTGATTTAAACCAACGGCTTTGTCCCGTTTTGACACACTGCTGGGTAATAACCCAGCCTTCTTATAACATGTAAAAAGCTACTACAGCAAGTTATTGTGTAATTCAAAAACTGGTTACACTTTATATTAAGGTGCACAAATTCATCATTAACTACTTGCTTATTAACATGCATATTGGTTGTATATTAGTATGTTTAAAGCACATATTGATGCTTTATTCTGCATTGCCTTATTCTACATAAATAGACACAGCGGCCTTATAAATCATAAATAACTTGATAACAAAGTTTTCCTCCTGTTGTTTTGAACAACGTTTATCAGCTTTTCTCTTTTTATTCCGAGACTTGATAACAAAGTTCATCCACATGCTGTCTTGAATGACGTTTTCTGCATTTCTTCTTGTTTCGCAGTTTTTTTGCGGTTGGCGAACCAACTTCGTGTGCTTCTTCCGCTTTACGAGACTGTTGGTGAACAACCCCCCAAATGGTGGAAAGTTAGCAAAAACACAGCGCTCCCATTTAGAAACATGATATGATTGTTCAGTTTTACTGTCACTCAAAATGAAACTCTCCCATTGATTTACTGTACTGTCAGCCAGCGGTATGCTACTAGAAGGCTCCCCAACCCTGTGTAAGCGCACGTTCGACTTCTTGCAGCATGAGCAGGCAACGCAGACAAAATTAATGACATCGCAGAACTGCCACTGCTCCGTGATCTTGAATTACTCTCGTCAGACTTGGAAATCTCACGCGGATAGAGTCCGCATCGATCCAGGACGTCAAATATACATATCTAATAGGGAAAAATGTTTTTACGATAGTTTAGGTCATCACAGAGGACCTAGAGGGCCCTGAGGGTTCACTACTAACAATACCTTGGCACACACCTACAATACACAAGCATTGTGCTTAGTGATTTTTGCATCAAAGAGCACCATTCATGTTGTTTTGTCCTGTAGAAACTGCATTTGGATTCCAGCAAAACCTCTGATTTCCATGTATAAACCATAGTGGAAAATAGAGTGGAAAAGAGTACGATTTGAAGTATTAATGAAGTTTAACAGAGCGAAATGTTTTTTTCTTGTCAGGCAGCTGTCTAAGATGATAAACATCTATCGTGCTGTTCAGGCCTGTGAACAACATGAATAATTCAGATATGAACCTATTCACAATTTAAAAGGCTCAATAATCTTTTCTACATTTTCACACATTCAATTGAACATGTTTTGATGTTAAACCTAGCATTTTGCAAAAGGTGAATTTCCCCGTTTTTGTGTTTTGTTTTCTTGTTTCTTTTGAGCCTCTGCACCGTTTCCAAACAGTGTTGCGTTTGACAGATACACTGAAAAAATCTTTAACTTGCAAAAGAACATTCTACTGAAATGCTAAAATTGTACAATTCAGAAGCCTGCTTTATTCCTGTGCTGTGATCACATCCTGTGAAAGACATTGACTGTGTTATCGCCCTCCTATGCAGGGTTAGAATTGAAGGGGGTTGGGGCGGTCCCGGACCCCTCATTAGCCTTAAGGGACACCTCGTAAAGTCTAAAATAATGAACTTGGGGGGTCCCCTGGATTTTCTGTCACGATCAGGGCGTGGAAGAACCCAAATGCAGGCAACGGCAGTGAAGGGGTTACAGATATATTTATTTAACAACAAAACAGAACAAAAAACACCCACAATGGGGGAAAACAGAACTAAGGAATAAATATAAAACAAAAGACTTCCCACGAGGGGGCAAAATGAAAACAAGACAAATAACTAAACTCAAGGACACGACCAAACGTCTTAAATAATATCAGGCACAAAACTCACAAAACATGATCAGGAACACGGGTAAACGCACGAACATGAACACAACACCATCCAACACAACGCAGTTCACGCAATACAAGAGCACAGGACAAAGAAACAAGAGGGTATATATAGGGAAGACAAACGAGGGATAACGACATGGGGCAGGTGTGGGACATTAAACACTCAGGGAAAGATAACGAGGAAACGAGAGAAACGAGAGGAATGGGGTCAATGGAATGGGGTCAATGACAAGGAAACGAGAGGAATGGGGTCAATGACAAGACACTGGAGAGAACGTATATTATTGTCAAACGGACAATAATATGTTTCTCTCCACACATAACCAAAGACTTTGTCATGGCTCTGCTACAGGACCAAGAAAAACATGACTAAGGAAGCAGAGCCATGACATTTTCATTAAAACTAGACTAAAAAATTATTTTTTGTCAAATTATCATGCTAAAACAAAACACTATTGACCGTTATTTGTCCAAATTTCATAAGACAATTTAAGGCTAATTTAAATGACATTTTTATCTGAATATAGCCTATCCATGCATGCTCAAGTACGCCACACAGTGTTCAATGGATACATGTACAGCGAGAGATGAAGTGCTGAGTGACACCGGCAGCGTACGGATCCTCTCATATTGAAAGGGACATACAGGTAGTGGAAAAAATGGCTAGGCTAAGGGAGCGAAAATATTTTTAATATTTTGCTCTCCCCAAGAACATTTTGTTGCTTTGCAGAACTTTTGCGTTTCCCCAAGAATATTTTTCTTTCCCTCAGAAAACGTTCGCATTCCCCAGAGATTATTTTGCACTCCCTTCTGCAAACATGAGCTCCGACTTTGACGAGAAGGGTACCCGTCTGCTCTCGCCCAAAGGAATGACATTAGTTTTTCTTATTCTGCAGTGGTTCATATGGATTATTTTCATATACTTGATCTACATTATCAGGAGATGAATCAAAACGCTCATACGCTTCTGCATATGATGACAGGCTGGTTTGGAAGCACTGTACAGACAGTCACTATTGACGCTTCCTCTCCCTCACTTGCTCCAAGGAATCTTTTTATTGATATTCAAAAAAAGGGAACAGCACTGTTTTCCCTAGTTTCCCCCTTGGACTACATTTCCCATGTTCCTCCACGCTCCCTTGCCTGTTCCTCGTTTGTTCTCGTCATCACCTGCACCTCATCAGCCCCGTCATCAGCCACGCTTTAAAAGACTCACTCTCATTCACAGTCGTTGACCACGTTTACATGGACAACAATAATCAGATATTAACATGATTAAGACAATACTCTGATTACTCAACTCAACTGTCACGATTGTGGTGCAGAGAAGAACCCAAGCGCAGGCAGGCAGTGAAGGGGTTAACAGAAAATATTTATTTACAAAAACACACAAAACAAAACCCACGAGGGGGTATAAAACAGGAACTAAACTAAGAAACAAACTTGAAATAAAAGACTTCCCACGAGGGGGCAAAATGAAAACAAGAACACTAAACTAAACTAAAGGACACGACCAAACGTCTTAAATCAAAAACACAACAGGGTAGACCACAAGACTCACGGAACAAGGACAAGGCTGGAAACAGGAACACTGGACAAGGCACGGAATCAAGACGACAGGCATGAACACAATACACGGTACATAAGAACAATCCACGAGCACAGGACAAAGAAACATGAGGGTATATATAGGAACACAAACGAGGGATAACGACATGGGGCAGGTGTGGGACATTAAACACTCAGGGAAGGATAACGAGGAAACGAGATGGCGGGAACAGAGACGAGACACTGGAAAAACACATGAGAGGCATAAACATCTCATGGTCTTCCCACATAAAACCCAAGAACTCTGTCCCGATCCCACCACACGACTAGAATTTCATAAACAAGACGGTGGGACCGTGACATCAACTTTATTTATATAGCGCTTTTTACAATTTTCATTGTTACAAAGCAGCTGTACATGAGACATATTGACTATAAGCAAAACAATTAAAGTTATACCTGTAAAAATAAGAAAAAGGTGAAAACACAGAAGACAGACATACCCACATACAAAACACTCCACACACACAATATGCACACGTACTAACACACATGGACATAGACACACACACACACACACACACAAGCACGCACACACACACACACACAGACAAGCACGCATAGTGAAAGCACACATTTAAGATAAAGGAAAGAGAAACACAGGTCAAATATTAAGCAGACTATAAATTCCTATATCCAAAACTTAAAAATTCTAATTCTAAAGCAGCCCCCCCGGCCAGGCAAATAGTGCAAAACAGTATGCAAACGGTGGCAAGGAAACCAAAACTCCAATCGAGAAAAAAAACCTCAGGAGAACCCAGGCCCAACCAGGGGACTCCAGTTCCCCTCTGGCAAAAGCTGCTGCCTCTGCACAAGCTCGACAGTGCTTGCACAACAAGGCTAAATAAAAAATAAATAAACTAGTAAGGTAAATTATAGATTTAAGATTATCATTAATAATCTAATAGCATTTGAAATTTTGTAGTGAAGATGTGTCAAGTCGCCGCGTCCTTTATCCAGCTCTATCATCTCAGCTCTTGTCAGGTCGCCACTTCCCATTCTCCGCTCTACCATCAGGTCTGGGCATCCTGCTAGCTGTGGTAACCTTGGAACAATGAGACAAGACTGGCTCCGGTTGATCTAACTAATGCAGCCTAAACCCTCTGAAGATTTATATTATGGAAGAGTAGTGTATGCAAGATTAAAAAGATGCGTCTTTAGTCTAGATTTAAACTGACAGAGTGTGTCTGCCTCCCGGACAGTGCAGGGGAGACTATTCCAAAGTTTAGGCGCTAGATAGGAAAAGGGTCTACCACCTGCACTTGATTTTGAAATTCTAGGTATTACCAACTGACAGGACGCCTGAGAGCGTAATGCACATGAAGTACTGTAATACAAGAGGAGTTCACTCAAGTACTGAGGAGCTAATCCATGTAGGGCTTTATAGGTAATAAGCAAGATTTTAAAGTTAATGCTTTATAGGTAACCAGTGCAAGGTTGACAGAACCGGGCTAATATGTTCATACTTTTTTGTACATGTAAGAACTCGAGCTTCCGCGTTTTGGACCAGTTGGAGTTTTTGTAATAAGCCAATGATCAAAGCAGTCTCTGTACTGTGACATGCTCTAAATCCAGACTGGAATTCTTCATTGATGTCATTCATTTGGAGGAAGGAGTATAATTGAGTTGAAACTACTTTTTCCAGAACTTTAGATATGAAAGGTAGATTCAATATAGGCCTGTAGTTCCATAGTTCTCTAGGGTCGAGTTGGGTTTTTTTGACAAGGGGCCTTATAACAGCCACCTTATATGCTTTAGGCACATGTCCTAATGTCAGAGATGAGTTAATAATACTAAGAAGAGGATCTATAATTTCTGGGAGCATCTCTTTCAGTAGATTTGTAGGTATAGGGTCTAGTATGCATGTTGTTGATTTAGATGATCTAATGATTTTAGACAGTTCCGTTCATTGTGATCTACGGTTAGAAAATAATTTCAATTTCTCCTTAGGGGTGCTGTAGTTAGTTTGTTCAGCGGGTTTCACTTCTGGTTATATAACTTCATTGTTATAATTTTTTCTCTAATGTCTTGGATTTTATTTGTGAAGTAGTTCATAAATTCATCACTGTTATGCTGATATCCAGAATCTGAAGTCGCTGACGATTTATTTTTTGTTAATTTAGCCACTGTGTTAAATAAAAACCTAGGGTTGTGCTGGTGTTCTTCTATTAGTGATGAAAAGTAGGCGGATCTAGACGTTTTTAGGGCTTTCCTGTATTTTCGAATACTATCCTTCCATGCTGTACGAAATACCTCTGATTTAGTTTTCTAATTTAAGTTTTTCCATTTTTCGGGCCACTTTCTTTAGAGCCTGAGTGTGTTCATTATATCACGGTGTTGGACTGCCATTTTTAATCTTCTTTAAACGCAGAGGAGCAACTGTGTCTAGCGTTTCCGAGAAGGTGGAGTTAAAATGTTCTATGGTAATGTCAAGATCTTCAACGTTATTTCTCATGCTAGAGATTTGAGAGAAATCAGGCAGATTATCGAGAAACGCATCTGTGGTAGTTATTGTTCTACCATATTTGTAACAATGAGTTTTATTTGCAGCCGTAGGCCAGTGAAGCAAACATAATACCAGATAATGATCCGAAATGTCTTTACTCTGCTGAAGGAATTTAATGTCGTCCACATTTATACCGTAAAACAGTATTAAAGCTAAAGTATGAATACGAAGGTGAGTGGTTCCTGACACATGTTGACTAACGCCCATGGAGTTAAGAGTGTCTTTGAAAGCCATTCCTAAGGCATCTGTATCGTTATCTACATGGATGTTAAAGTCACCAATGACAAGGACTCGATCTGTGGCCAGTACTCGTTCTGATAAGAACCCATCAAATTCTTTAATAAACTCTGTGTGGCGCCCTGGAGGCCTATATACAATAGCTAGAATGAAAATGTTTTATCCTTAGTATTAGGTGTTGATACATGAAGTACCATGACTTCAGAAGAATTGTATTTAGAGTTCGACTTCTGGGAAATGCTCAAAGAGTTATTGTAAAACGCTGTGACACCTCCCTCTCTGCCTTTTAGACGAAGCTCATGTTTATAATAATAATCTTGGGGGAAAGATTCATTTAAAGTAATATAATCATCTGGTTTTAGCCATGTTTCTGTCAAACAGAGCATGTCTATTTTATGATCTGTTATCATATCGTTAACAAAAAGTGCTTTATTAGAGAGATATCTAATATTTAGCAATCCGAGTCGTAACAGTTGATTATCTGTATTTTGTTCATGTTTAATTTGTTTAACGTTTATTAAATTACTTTCAAGAGGGTTACGCATTTTATGTTTGCTAATCCGGGGGACAGACACAGTCTCTATTTTATGATGTTTGGAAGAAGGGATTATTACATGTTGTACATTTTGTGTATTCTGCGACGTGAGACGACAAGCAGAAAGTTGGTCAAGCCATTCTGTCTGCTTCCTGACGTGGGCCCCAGTGAGTCAAGCTTTAGCATTATTAAGACTTTGTACCATATTTCTAGATAGGAGGGAAGCCCCAGCCCAGGAGGGATGGAGACCATCTTGTTTCAACAGGTCAGGTCTGCCCTCAAAACTCTTCCAGTTATTTATAAAAAACTATATCATTCTGCAGGCACCACTCAGACAACCAGCCATTTAGTGATGATAATCTGCTATAAATCTCATCACCACTATAAGCAGTGAGGGGGCCAGAGAATATTACAGTGTCTGACATCGTGCTTGCGAGCTCACACACCTCTTTAATATTATCTTTTGTGATCTTCGATTGACGGAGTCGAGCATCATTTGTGCCGACGTGAATAACAATCTTACTGAATTTACAATTAGCCTTAGCCAGCACATTTAAATTTGACTTTATGTCAGGTGCTCTGGCTCCCGGTAAACATTTGACTATGGTGGCTGGTGCCTCTATGTTAACGTTCCGAACAATAGAATCACAGATAACTAGGGCACTTTCAGCAGGTTTCTCAGTTGGTGCGTCACTGAGCGGGGCAAACCTGTTTGAGACTGTAATTGGAACGGTAGAGTGATGTTTTGTCCTTCGACTACGCCGTCTCACAGTCACAAAGTTTCCCAGCTGCGGGGGATTTTCAACCGGAACCGAGCTGTGTGCACTAACGTTGCTCGCATCCAAAGTGTTTTCTATGGTTCTTACACTCTTACTATCCTCAGATAAAGATTGGATGCGAGACTCTAATTCTAAGATCTTCTCTGTCAGCCTTACTATTTCCCTGCATTTATCGCATATAAAACCCTTGCAGCTGACAGAGAAGGCTAAGATAGACATATGACATGAGGTGCAAGTAACAATAATAGGAATAGAAGCCATAACTCACCGGGTTTGAAGAGCAATTCCGACATACCAAGGTTGCTCGATGAATCGTAGTATATACGCTTAAAAAGAGAAACAGTTAGCACACAAGACAAACCAGAGGCAAGATGATATTCCACAGTGCAAACAGAAAGCAAGCTAACACGCTAATGCTATGCTAACCGCGTTAAGTTAACTTTCAATTTTGGTTTAGAATCTTCAAGTAAATAACAAGAACAGGGTTATTGAAATATCAGGATAAGTTAGCAACGACAGTGATAAGTAACGATAATAAAATACACTAATATTAAAATGAAGTATAAGTGCAGGGAAATGAACAAACCGCCGGCAGCGATGCAGACAGGAACGGAAAAAAAAAAAAGATTAAGAATGGACCATGTAAACAGAGTTTTTTGATTAGCTTAATCCGTCTAAACTCATAATCGTAGTAAACACAAATCGAATTAAGATGGGTGGAGGACTCCTATTTTAGTCGCATTATCGAAGTGCAGTATAGACATGTACACAGCTTAATCGCACTATTACCGGCGCGTAGGAACTTTCGCGGCACTTTGAGACAGGTTACACACACGCACGGCAGTGGACAGCCATTTCGTTTTACGGCAAACAACATGGCTTCAAGCAAGAAAGCACATTTTTGTCCGAACAGGAAACAAGAAAGATGCCAACAATTCTAGAAAAATAAATGAAACACCAAAAACTGTATGTGGTACCATGGCGAAGACTAACTGTTTGTTGATACATGAAATTATGGAGGGAACGTCAAACGGTGTCGCTTAGGGACGTAATGACGTATGCCATTAATCAAACTATATAGTGTAACATGTAAAACGGGAACATGAAAGGTACAGTATATTCTTAAAGCAACTGATGTAAACACCTTAATCGTAATATTAACTTACTCAGAATAAGGCAAATAATTAGACTACTGGCGTCCATGTAAACGTGGTCATTGTCTGGTCTCGAATCGAATCGAATCTAATAAAAACGGACTCTCTATATGCTACCTACCAGTTGGAACTTACCGGTCTTCCGGGCGTTTCCAAGTCTTCCGGGCGTTTCCAAGTCTTCCAAGTTCTTTCACGCCACCCATTCATCTGCACGTCCCTGGATTCCTCTGCCAGCCTTCCATGATCTCCTAGAAGTAAAGACAGTAATATGCATCTGCTTCTCTTATCAGTTAATATTCATATGCCATATACTCACCTGTTGATACTGTGTGTTATGTAACATCTCTGAAGTGTCCCTGATCATACTGTGTTTCGGTTTTTATCCAACACGCTGTGGATAATACTGATAACACAACCCTGCCTTGATTCTTAGGGCTTTTTAAAACCTGCAGGTTAAATTTCAGAGTTAAGCTGAAATCCGAATTAAATACTAAGGATAAAAAAGTTCTGAAAACCTTTTATTTTCACAAATTGTATCCACACACTCCTATAATAAGTTGTTATTGGCTCATTTGACTCACCATTTAGTTGGCCTCAGATGTATCTTTACTAAATAAACTCTGTCGTGACTTCATGTAATCCTTTGCCTTCATGTCATATAAAGGTTTTACAGTCTCGCATGAATGCTCTTATATTTTGTCCAACCCCAAAATATGAAGCCTGGACCAATATAATTAACCTTTCAGCTTGCGTCTGCAAAATATTTGATCTTGTAGTTTTTTTGTTTCCTCGTGTTGTAGCTCTGACTCACAGTACAAAGTGAGCAGTGCCGAAATGTCTTGAGAGGAGTTGGAGTTAAATTGGGCTTCCTGGGGCGTTTTGGAGTGAAGGCTTGATGAAAATGAATGATTTTGCAGAATATGTTTTTGAACTCTTCTCAGGGGTATTAGTTATGATGAGAGCGAAAAATCTGGAAGTTGCGCAATGATTCGTGCCCCGCGATTCATTGTGTTTCATCCATCAGCTTGTGTAAGACTTTATCCAATCTTTAGGTTTTGAACCAATCCTTCAGGCTTCGTCTGACGGCTGGAACATTTGCAAAACTGATGCAGTAATATTTCTCAGCATAATATATCAACTCGGAGATAATTAACAAGCTGATTGCATCTTTTTTTGTGGGAAAAACAAGTGAAAGAGCATCAGATAATATAACATCTCTAGTAAAGTATTACTGTGCATTTGCTATGGCTTAAAGTTTATTGCATTGGTCTTGTTTAATTCAGCTTGTTTTGAGGAGTAAATCCTGCAGATATACTGTACTTTTGTCAAGATACGTTTAACATGTGTATATACTGTATATTAGTTATATATACGGTATATTGGTTATATATATACAGTATATATATAACTAATTGATGACTGACAAGATCCTTAATATTAAAGGTGTAGTTCATGTAGAAATGAAAATTCTTTCATTATTTACTAACACTAATGTCATTCCAAACCTATATGACTTCTGCCAAACACAAATGCATATTTTGAAGAACGTTGGTAACCAAACAAAACATTGGCCCTTATTGACTTCCATTATATTGATACAAAACGGACATCCAAAATGGACATTTCTCAAAATTTCTTCTTTTATGTTTTTACAGAAGAAAGAAAGCCATGCATGTTTGGATGACTAAAGCGTTAATACATATTGAAAGAATATTCATGTTTGGTAATTTGCAGAAATTGGTGGTTTAGGTATGATATCAGGGGCCTGTTTCAATAAAGAGGTTCAGCTAACTCTAGGTTAAACCTTGAACTCAGAGTTGGTTTACTTAGAAATTAGAAACTTTGAGTTTTGGGTTTCAGAACAGCTGATTTGAGTTAGGGTAGGCTTACCCTGGGTTAAGAGCATACACCACGACTATAAAAAGCCATCATCAATGGAGCAACTATATTACGATTCACCATGGCAACGGCACCAAAAAAGCAACATGGCGGCAGAAAGCACTTGAGAGTGAGGCACACTTTACGCTCTGCATACAGTAGATTTACTGATGTCCTGAAAATGACTTGTTTAAATTAATAAATTGATAAATGTACCAACGAACAAATTAATCATTAAATGAATGAAACAACAGAAATAAAACAGAAATAATAAGAAAATTGTATGTTTTCACTCGCCATGACTGCTACGTCATGGTGTATAGGACACCTGTAGGGCATCAGACTCTCCTGCAAAATTAGACTGATCGCAGGTTCGAACCTTGCTCTAAGAAGATTTCATTTGGATTGGCTGCACGTCAAAATTACTTGTTTATTACCTTTATCGCTTCATTTCTGCATGTATGTCTGTTTTTATTCATTTCTTTATTCATGCACTTTATTTATACACTTAGGGTTAATCTCATCATCCATAGAATGAGAATTCTCATTGTCCATAGAAAATTATGCTCTGATGTAATACACGTACGGTGGCTGATGTTATTGATGTAAGATTGGATGAGATATATATTGATATATCTAATTCACTGTACAGAAAAATGGTACAGTTTTAATAAAAATGCACAGGGAAATGACAAAATTCCACTCGAGTCCTAAATTGCTCTACTGAAATCAAAGTACATCCCAATGAATTAATGCAGCCTCTTCATGAATCCTCTATAAAAGCACATATGACATATACAGTAAGTCACTGAGATGGTCTCTGTGTGATCAAAATGTGTGCCATGAATGACTGTATTAATGAATGGCTAGTCAACTGGCTGCCTGCGGTCCAAATTCGGCCCGTCAATCATCTTTACCTGGTCCGCCTTAACATTTCAAATAAGTGGAGAGACTTGTGTGAACGGTGTGCTTTAAATGCACGTCCACCTCCATCAAGTCCAAAACGCTGCTACATTCAAAACGAAAGTAATTCCTGCGGCTCATAATGTTTTACGTCTTATAAAGCGATTTGATCAGTCAGTCCAAGAACTTAATGTTATTTACAACGTTATAATCAGCAATGCATTGCACAGCCACAGGAAATCGGTTTGCGCACGCGATAGGTCGTGTTCTAAAACGCGTTTTCTGCCCTTGAAAGTAGGCTAACTGTAGGAAGGGTACACCACGTGAACGGTTGTCTCAGATAAGGGGAAAACGGTGTTGTTTTTATTCCTGCATTCATTATGTACAACGGCTATATTTACGAAAAACAGCTGTTCATCTCCCCCAGAACTCGCACTATACAAAGGCTCTGCCCTATAAGTCCGTGGGGCACATGAATGTGATCGGAATTCACCCGAAGATGTGATAACAGCGTTCAGTTTCTTGCACAGATCAATTGACTCGCTTTATAAGACGCTAATTTAACATCACAAGGGGCAGGGATTACTTTTGTGTTGAATGTATTTGCGTTTTTTACTTTTATTGATTTAACTTTAATTAATTCAACCAAATATCTTCATAAATATCTTCTTGAAAAAACAATGCCACCCACATCTCGATGTACTGGAGGACTGTGGGTGAGTAAATTAGTAGCAATTTTTGGGTAAAGTAACGCATTAAGGAATATAAAATACAATTAAAAAGACAATATCCCTTTTAAGTTAATATCATGAAAAGGCACAAATACTGGATGCAATATTTGTGTGCATGTTTTAATCATAGCCTATAAGTAACAGCAACAAAAACAGTATAAAAGGAACAAAATGCAATAAATAACAGAAAAACAAAATAACAGAAGAAATGAGAATATGGTAAAAAAACTGTCCCGCATCCTATTTATACTTTTGGAATCTGGCCCTCAAAGAAAAGTAGTTGAAGACCCCTGAGTTACACCACTTGCACTTTAAAAGGGGGAGGAGATCGAAATAAACTCTGGGTTTACCAAAGGAAACCTGCTCCCGACCAGGTTAGGTTCACAGAGTAAGTTACTATGGTTACTGACTCTGAGTATAAGTTACCTCTCCTTTAGAAACGGTCTTGAGTTACCCCGCTTTCTCGGGTTTGACATACCTCACATTCTGAAACGGAAAACCCAGAGTTTCCCTCATTTCAGGGTTAATATACTCAGTTTTCACTAAACCTCATTTCTGAAACGGGCCCCAGCTTGTAATACCATGGTATTTTTTATTGTACCATTTCATTTTTATTGTTAGTGTAGCACTACTTCTCTAGAAGTTTCCATAGGCTGTAGGTTGGAAATTTGTGAGCATTTGAGACTTGAGCTTTGACATTATCAAAATAACAGATTGCATTTTTGGTGTATGTGAATGTCATGTTTTGACATTTGAAATACACCAACTGAGAGGGATTGTAACCAACACCTTGCAAAGTATTTAGAACAGTTTCTCTACTATTTTCAGCAAGTCTTTGGTAAAACCCCACAAGTCATCAGCCTTTTTGAGCTTTATCTTAAAAAAAACAGTGATACCTTTAAATAACTTCTAACTCATTTTAGATTTATTCTACAAATCTAATTCTGAGAAATACAACAGATTCGATTACGGTAACAATTGGTTTAATAAAGCTTTGATAATAGCTTTTGATAATAATTTTTATGGATTGCTCAAATACAGTATGTTTTAGAAATAGACATGTAGATGCATCTGGCTGTCCCAGTCAATCACTTTTGTGGTTGCCAAACTGTGTGGGTGGACGGGCCGACTAAAAAATAAACATGTAAAAATGCTTTATAATGTGAAATAAAAAGCTTATTTACAGTACAGTACAGTATTTCTTGCATCAATTTAGCAAGTACATATTTAAGTATATTAACTTTCTATATTATTTTGGTCCATGGTTTGTCTTTACATGATTTGCATTGCTAAACTTATCTTGCGTACGGATGTTTTGTGTTGAGATTTTGTTTAGTTAATTGGTGTCTTGCTTTTCCCTCAATGCAATGCGAATTAGAATTTGCAATAAAGACAGCGATAAGCTTGTTTAAAGCAACAGACTTTGCGTCAGATTTAAACTGTAATATAAAAATATTAAAGACTTTAGAGAACTTTTTTCTTGGGTTTTTAGAAATGTTTCCACCACAGTACATTGAAAGATATCTTCTGTTTTCTTGATGTGTGTGTGACTTCCAGCCTTAGATAGTTGAGCCTAATTCTTGTCAATACCTATCATTTGTGGCTTTTGACGCACTGAGCCATCTTAGTCCGGAAGGTCCTCCAGATACTGTAGCATATTTCCCTCTTCTTGAAATAAGTTGTATTTAAGCCTTTGGCTACAGATTCCTGACTTTCTCCATCCAGCTTCCTACTGAAGTATAGCTTTTCTGTAATCCAGTAGACTGCTGTTAAATCTATTGAAGAATAAAACTCAATATGAGGATTAAAAATGTAATATTGCACAGTCTGCTTGTTGTGATGTCAGCAAAAACACTCCTTAAAGGAAAAGTCCACCCAATAATAAAAATTCATTTACTCACCCTCAAGTTGTTCCAAATCTGCATACATTTCTTTGTTCTGATGAACACATAGAAAGAAATTTTGAAGATTGCTTGTGACCAAACAGTTCCTGGCCACCATTGACTACCATAGTAGGAAAACTTCTTCATCAACTTATTTGTATATAAACTCTATTTGTTGCGTTGAACCCAAAATAATATATTTTGAAGAATGTAGGATAGCAAACAGTTCCGGTGCACTTTTGACTACCGTTGTATTTTTTTCCTACTATGGTAGTCTTTGGTGGCCAGCAAATGTTTGGTTACAAGTAAATTATTATAGAATTTGAATTTTTGCGTGAACTATGCCTTTAATGCTGTAGTGCACTTGTTAGGGGAGATTCTGAACTGTGTTAGTTTCACTTGCGGATCTAGGGGTGGGGCCACAGGGGCACCAGTTGAAATCTTATTGGCCCCTGAAATGCCCCTGTCCTCTCAGGGCCTGTGTAGCCTACACCTGATATGCATTTTGGTCGATCGGATCACAAGTGGACAACGCTAAATACAGGTGTAAACGGGGTGTGAAACATTTCGAGTTTGTCGACTTTCTACTACTTCCAGAAGAAGTCGAAAACGCATTCGACCGGATTGTGTTTGTGGTGTAGACACTCACGTGGTTGAAGGTGCTCGAGCAACCACAAATGGCCGCCTACTCTCTGCGTGCCAGCCAGACAGGATTTAAACTTTACCGTGTCATGAAAAATTGTCCGCTTAGGACCCAATTTAGTAGGTAGTTGTAATGCCTGATCACAAAGTTGTTATCTCGATATGTTGTTATATGGCTAACCTGTCATGGATTTTGGTTTGTGTTTTTTGTTTACCTTGTGTCTATATATACCACAGTGTTTCATGTGTCTGGGGTTGGTTTTTGAATGTATGTATATGGGTTTCCGAGTCATGTTTTCTGTCTTATCGTTTCATGTCATGGATTATTGTTCACGTTTGGATTCATTCATAGATCCTTCGCCCAGTTTCATGATTTGGGCAAAGTAACCGAAGCTGCGTTAGCTTCTAGCGAGCTAAATACGCTGGGTAAAATAAAAAACATTAAAATAACATGTTAAAATGTTTACGAAAAACATATGAGCATACAGTATAAGCTTGATGTAATATACACGGCAGTATTTTTGGGTCAACATCTGCTTAACAAACAAAAAACATCACTTTTGATATTTTAAAATTACCATGGTTTTATTATAGTAAATAACTAAAACGCCAAGAACGAGGTTTGTTTGATTTCACTACCCATATCCTCATCTATGTACTATTATATGAAGCATTTAGTGAAAAAGACAATAATAGTCATTTTAACAAAGTACTAGCAACATAAATGGTAATGTAATTTTGTAAGAATTGCAATCAGGCGCTAAAAAGAGTACCCATTAGAAGTTATTTTAGGCAAAAGAAAGGGGACCGATTTCGAGAGGACACTCGATTTGTCATGAAACCGGCTAAAGACCTAAAATGTTGTTTTTAAGACATACAAAGCACAATGTTTTCTCACCATTCCAGACTTCTAACACACACAGTGTTCGGCGCAGCCATCGTGTAAATGCTGAACCGATGTTAATTCGAGTTTTCCCTCTTTCATGATCCAGACGATTTTTCGTCATTGCTTGCTTTTTCAAAAACTGACTTTCGTTTTGTAGATTTACTTGTTGTCGGTTCCGCAGGAAAGTTTGATTGTTGCTGGTTGTCCGCCATTCTCCCTACATTGACACAGCGGACGTGAGTGCGCTGATGACGTATGATGTCTGTGTGAATAGGGTGCGCAGTGGTATGCAAAATACGTTGGCTGAAAATGTACACATGACCAGTCACAGCGTTCTGCCAGAACGTTTTCATTGGGCGAATGTGTTTTGGTCCTACGCCTTTCACAGACGATATATAATTATAAAAAATGTATATGACCACAATACTTCTTGATTGCTATCAGGATGTAAAGAGATTTCCAACCAACATGACAAAAAATGTTTCTGGACAGGATCACCTATCCTGCCTTTAACTTCTCTTTGTCTAACGTTAGAAAGCTAGTCAGCTCAGGGCTCACGTGTGTGCCCGATAGCCACTGTTAAAGATGCTCGAGACAGTTGACGAATTTGTGACTTGCCCGATCAGGCCGCGCTCTTCCTTTCTCTCCGTGTCTTCTTGTGCTTGAAGGGACAAATAGATGCAGAAGTATGTCAAAATACCCGACTTGACGAGTATGCTTGAAAACAGTCAGTTAAGTAAATGTCATTTTTATGTAAAACAGTGAAGAATATCTGAAAATATTATTTTGCATTTTGATTAGGCTATTGCATTTGATTATATCTGTATCTGAACACCATTAAGCCTAAAAACCTAAAGCAATGTTTATTTATATTATGTGCTGCTATAGCTTGTCATTTTTCGTTCCTTTGTTATTATTTACTGAATGCATGCAGCGTAAAAACAGCTGTGGCGACCCCTGATAACGGGAGCAACCCGTTATCTTATTTATTGACTGTTTACTTGTCTTTAATAACGTTTGAACTTTATATTTGTTATTTCAATAGTTTTTGCTGTGGTATTAGATTGTATCTATTTTGGTGTCATATAAGCTTGCTAATTAGAATACAAGGTAACATGATGGGTCAAAAACAACGATAACAACAACTATTTAATATTTTTGTGGCAGGGCCAGTGAAAATGTTAGCAGTGCAAGTAAAAATTTTAATCACTCCCTGGGTTAAAGTAAACAGAGTTTAGAGCTAATCTAGGGTTTGTTGATCCTACTTTTATATTCATTCGAGTTGTGTTGCACCACTTAAATTTACACAAAGATTAACAAATCGTGGATTAAAACTTTAACCTGTATTTAAACTGTCGTCTGCGATTAATTTTGTCCACCATGATGGATGCGCCTGTTCGGGATTTCCATAGAACGGACCGGACCACAATTTAGACAGGGCGCCCAGAATAGATACCGGTGCCACTGGTGCCGCTAAATAGGGCTGGACGATATGGCCAAAATTGATATTGAAATATATTTCTTCATTTCGGTCGATACGATATAATTCCGATAACGATATGAACAATATTACAAAAAGGAAAAATGTAAGCTATAAGTTGAGAGAGCCCTCTGATATGAACAATAAAATGCTGATCAAAATCATTCTAGATGCCAGCAGTGTGCAAAGCTACATATAATACGAATAAAATCTTTCTGTATAGGACTGTGCCGTTACCTTGTGTAAATATCAAATATTAGAATCATGTTACCAGTAAAAGAGAGAATAACTTCTCTAAATGTGCTTCAAAGCGTAATTCCATAACTTCAAAATGCTTTAAAGCATGGGCGTATCTTCTAAGCTCTATGGGGGCACATGCCTCCTATTACTTGAAACTTTTTTCTTGAAAGCCTGCTTTTGACATATTCATCTAAATTAATAATCTTCAATTATTAACCGAATTTTATGCAGTTTTTTGTCAAAACTTTATACAAGATTTGCCATGCTCTCCTGCAAGTTGACATTAAGAACCATTTAAATTAGTGTCAGTGTCTTTCATAGGTCCTACAGTATGTTTCAGTTTCTTAGCTATAAAAAACTGTACGAAATTTGCCATTCTGTCCTCGAAATTGACATTGAGAACTGTTTAAACTTGTTCGTGTTTATTTTCCGACAAAACGTGTATTTAAGCCGAAATGAGATGATCCGTTATAACTTGTGCACACACCATGAACACAACAGCATTTAATCCTTGAATTTGAAGTCAAGACTTTCTTTACAAACACCTCATTATGAATGGAGATTTCAAAGCGGCAGTGGCCACCGGACGAGAAGCATAGCGCCACGCGTCACGTCTACAACGCGCGTCGGATGCGTACCTTATGCATGCGCGTGCTCGATCAGGTTCCAAGTTTACTCCCGACGCAGGATGGGCCACATTTAACTATTTTTATTCTGTTTGAGTTAAAAACGTGTACCTCTTAATCGTTAATCAATGAATAGGTAACATTAGTTCGTGGCTGGATGCTGCAGGAAGGAAACAGACCCGAGCAGACATGGATTTTTGCACGCATACGGTTGATGTCTGGCTGTGTCGCTTTTACAAGCATTAGTAAGTTGCAGATTAATTTTGTAAATGAATATATGGACAAAAATGATCAATGTTAAACTTTAACTAGAGATTTATACTGGGGCACGACGGAGTGCCGCTCCATAACACCAGTAGCCGCTGCCGCAGAGCGAGGGCTCAGACCCGGACGTGTAATGTATCTTGAATAATAATGTATATTGTTTATATCTGTGTTTTATTAATTTCTATTTTTATTTACAATAAACACATCACTGAAGCATTACATGACGCTTATGTATCTGTATCTGATCATTTTCCCACACATTTTATTATAGATGTGTTTTTTATTATTTAAACCTCCTCAGTAGCAAGTTTAAAGTTAATCCATATCTCTGAGATAAATCAGAGTTTAAAATAAAGGAGCAACAGGATTAAAGTTAATCTAGATTTACTGTCAAATTAAAACCTGGATAAAATGATATCTTAAATATGAACCTGATTGTTTTGAAACGAGGTTTACAGTTTGGTGCAACAGAATTATTAAATAAACCTTGATTTAATCTTGATTTAAGACCAATGTTCCCTCTAATTTTTTACAGCACTGAGCACATTTTTTTTTCTGTGAGCGCAAATTTTAAAGCTGTGAGCAACCTGAGCAAACATCTTCATTGAACACACAGTCTACACAAGAGGTGCATGTTAATAGGCTATAGTTTGGTAGATTGCTTACCCCCCTATATTAATAGTCCCTTCCCTTCTGTTAACAAAATTCAGTGTAGCTAATATATGACAGTACCGTATTTTTAACCAAACACATTTTATTAAACCACATTTCATTTAAACCATATACAAACAACATAGTGCTTCTTCAGTCCTTTCTTGAATGTGCAGGTCTGTGAAGATTAGAACCTCTCCCAAAACAGCATCTAAAGACAAAGATGCACAACAATAATAAAAACAGTATAGTTTTACTTCAATTATTATAGAACGTCTTATAGTTAGTTGCCTAACATTTAAGCAAAATTTTAAGCTTTATTGAGCTAATTAATAACTATTTAAACATAATATTTAGAGTTATATTGAAATTGCTATCTCAGTCAATATTAAAAATACTGTCCAAGTGCATTATAAAATGTATTATTAAGATACTGTTATACCCTACCTCTTTAGTCCTTTCTTGACTGGCTGTACAGGTCTGTGGAGATTAGAACCTCTCTTAAAACAGCATCTAAAAACATAGATGCACCATATTAATAAAAACTATAGGGTCTAGTTTTACTTCAGTGATTAAAGAACTTGTCATAGTAACCTAACATTCAGGAAAAATTTAACGCTTTAATCAGCTAATTAATAACTGCTTAATACTGTCCATGTCCAAGTCAAACACATTAAGTGACTTTTATAATGTATTTTTACTATACTGTTATTTTTTTATGTATTTATTTGTTAATAAAGAAACGTACCTTAAAACCTTTCCCGTCTGTCCTTGTCTCCTTTCCAGTGATTGTAGACCTTGTCCAGATTTATAGGGCCCTCTGTTTGTGTAGTCCGGATTCTCATAAGCTGATCCAAGTGGGCGGTCTGCAGGCGGTTGCGTGAATTTGTCTTGATTAGGGTTGGGAATCGAAAATCAATTCCAATTTGGAATCGGAATCGAAAGGCTAGGAATCGGATCGGAATCAAAAGGAATAGGAATCGAATACTTGAGATTAAAATTTGAATTCCTCTCATCAATTCCTGTGTGCATATTTTCAGAAAAGTACATGCGTTGCATGATCTGCTGATATCTCAATAAAAGCCCTTATGAAAATTATTGATATTTTTTACTATAGTAAGCATAGTTTAGCTATAGAATTTGCATTAAAAGCACAGAAATCACAAATTAACCATAGTTGTATTATAGTAACTGCAGTTTAACCATGATGTAGTTCAACTATGATAATACAAATTGTAATAAATCAGAAAAGGTGTGTTTCTATGTGTAAATATACACAAAACGGTGCTCAGAAATATATAAATATATTTTGCAAACAAGTCAATAAGCAGGCTAAATGACCATACAGGTTCATATCTAAATGTTTACTTCAACTGTGGAATCGAAACTGGGAATCAATAAGAATCGAAATCGATAAGCAGAATCAGAATTGGAATCGGAATCGATAAAATTGAAACGATTCTCAACCCTAGTCTTGATACGATTCATGAGACTGAATCCGCGTTCACAGTCTGCACTAGACGCTTGGAATGTCCCGCAAATGTCAATCAACTGTGCAAGCTCAGTGAAATCCTGACTTTTTAGTGTCCAGGTTACCATCTCGCCAAATGTCTGCAGCGCCCCCATCTTTCGTTGTTCCTTGACGGTGAACTTGAAATCCTTGTACTGCTGACAAATACTCGCAGTTGCTGACTCGTCTGTTTGTTTTAGAAAAGCGTGGAACTTCTCTGTCAGTCTGGTTACATAATCTGTACCATAATCAAAATCCAGTGCTGAATCCAGTGTTTCTAGGCTAAAAGCAGACCATTCTTTAAGCTCACCTTCAGGAAATCGAGCATCAAGATGGTCACAGACTTTATGCACAAACAGAATAATGTTCGTTGTATTTACTGAACTGTCACTTTTTTCTAACAGCTCATTCACTCGATTGCTCCAGTAAACATGCTGCCCAAGATACTGAGATCGAAGTTTTTCCATTTTAGCTCTGGCATAGCAATGAGCGTCAATCGTGGTAAGATTACTTCGCTGCAAGGAGACACAGAGCTGAGCTAGTTCTTCCAACACATCCCCAAGCACAGTAATTGCAACTCTGTACTTCGGATCAGACAGTTTTTTGAGACAGTATTTCGCAATCGGGTCGTCGTTGTTTGCTTCTTTTGTGCAGTACTCTGTTAACAAACTGTAGTTTCGCAAAAACGAATTTACAGCTTGGTGACGCGACAGCCAGCGAACCTCGTTCAGCGGTCTAAAAGACAGTGAATCCACTTCTAAAACATCTGCCAACTCATTGAATTTGCCTTTCTTCACAGAAGACCTACTAAACGTTGAATATACTGTCCTGAGAAGTGTTTCGACTTCCTTCATCAACGGCACGCCTTTCCAAGCATCATCAATTCCCAAATCCTCTCTATGAGCAACACAGTGTTGTTCTGTAAGGTGCGGTATTTGCCGTCTCAATATTGCAGTGACTCCATTATGTTTACCTAACATGACCGATGCACCGTCAGACGTTAACATTACCATTTTCTGCAAATCAAGTCCTTGATGCATATAGAACTTCATTATAGCATCCGCAATATCCTGGGCGCTACATCCTGCCAGCTGAATGATGCCAGCAAAAACAGTTTTGTAAGCGACTTGTTTTTGTTCCCTAAACTTAATGTAAAGAACGAGCATTTTATGCACTGTAATATCTGTGCTTTCGTCCACTATCAGTGTGTGAGCATAGGCATTTCTCACACGTTCCATAGTCTCAGCTTGTACAACTGCATTAATTGACTCCACAAATTCAAATGCATAGTTTTTACTTCTCCAGCTGTCGGGAAGGCTAACGTATTTCGCCAGATGATTATGAATTTCTTGAACAGACAGCATTGACGAGTTCATTTTGATGGCAAGAAGCACATTATCGATCAAGATTTTAATTTGTTCAGGGTTTGACTTGTTCTTATTGGCGAGGTCGGTACGTTTTTCTCTTGATTCTCTCGACTCCCCTAGAAGCTGGTTAATCGAAGTTCCATGCTTTTGATTATACAGTGATTTCACAGCATCAGTGTGACATTTTTGTATTAAGTGGCGTTTTAGGTAGTCAAGTTTCCACTCTGTCCACGTTTTCCCGGTTGAAAAGTCTCCTTTGATTTTAGCTTGGGAGCAAATTTTGCACACAATCCCATTAGCTCCGTGGATGAATATGTCGGACAATTTAACCGATTTACCAGGACCATCACTTGTGTCTGTTTGAACTATTTCATTTAGCCATTCTTGTTTGAAAGTCAAACAAACCTTTTTTTTGGGATGTTGCAGAGGTAACGTTTCTTCTTTTCGTTTCGCCATTGCAGTGTCCCGAGTGGATGCCTGCCATCTGCGTGGTCTCAAACTACGCTGCGCGGGAGTCTGGTGCAGCGTGTGCGGCCATTAAGGGGACTTAAGGGGAACATTGTTTAAGACTAATCCTTGTTGGTGCAACCCACCCTAAATCTCTGTTTATCATCAATAAACCTGCATCACATCATCCTCTAACTCATCTCCAGCGTTTTGTTCAGAAACCTGGTAGTGCCAGACGCTGTAAGAAAATGTTGCCACAGATTAATTAGGCAAGTTTAAATTTAACAACCATTTTCTTTTTCAATTGACATATCCTAGAATTTTCAGTTCAACAAATCTAAAAAAACTCAAACAAAAGGCTGTCAACAGCCACCATTTAGCAGCTAGTAATTTCATTAATTGCCAGTTGTATAACACATCTTATTTGTTTCAACCGAAAGGCCTCAAAACTCTTCTCTCTATTTTTTGAAATGCACCACAAGAACAACTGCTGTATATTCACAGTAAGAGCATGATCTTGTTTTGTAAATGTAGCAATTTTGGTCATTATTTCCACACATTGGAAGTAATATTGCTGGAGCCCACTGACTGCCACATGCAGCTATTTTTATTGTCAATAAGGTTATGTTTGTCAGTTGTAATAGAGAAGAATTTTATTAGCTTGGAGTTAGGATAGCTGAAAGAAAGAGCTGACATTGGCTGTTTACAACCCACATGCGATTCTGACAGCTGAACAAAAGAAGATACAGCAGTAGTCATTTAAATCATTGTTCACTTGCCAAATATTTAAAGTAATAGTCAGATGCACTAGTAAATAATAATTATACAACAGATTAAAAAATGATACATTGTACAGTGCTGTAAGTTTGAGTCCATCCTAAAGTCAAGTTTTGCTATAGAGAGATGAGCTGCTTATGTCAGACACAGAAATCTTTTACAGAACAAGTGTGCTATTGGTTATTTATATTTTAGTTGTTCAGATGAGTTTGTCAAAAAATCCAATACACTTAACATTAAATAAAGGAAGGACATTTGTAATATTTCAGAATATGAATTATGAATTAGAATTCATATGAATCACTCAGAAATGCTAAACCACCCAAAACTCCTTAAAAACCACCTAACAGCCTCTAACATCCTAGAAACCAACTAGTCAAGGCATAGTGACCACCCAGAACACCCGAGAAACCACCTAGTAAAGCCATTGTGACCACCTCTAACACCCTAGAAACCACCTAGCAACGCCATAGTGACCACCCAGTACACACTAGAAACCACCTAGTGGCGCCATAGCGACCACCCAGTACACCCTAGAAACCACCTAGCAACGCCATAGTGACCACCCAGTACACACTAGAAACCACCTAGTGGCGCCATAGCGACCACCCAGAACACCCTAGAAACCACCTAGCATAGCCATAGTGACAACCCCTAACACCCTAGAAACCACCTAATAATGCCATAGCGTTTACACAGAACACCCTAGACTTAGCATAACTGTCTGCTTACAATTAGTCAGAACCCTTTAACAACTGGATAGAAACACCATGGTAACAGTTCATAACACCCTAGCATTTTTACTCAGAATATTTCCCAAAAAACACAGCTGACGTTTTCTCCAGAAAATGTAAAAATCTATTTTCTTTGCTGGAATTGCTACCAGAGACTTGGTGATTACAAACCCTGAACTCTATAGACATTCTCTGGCTCTGTCAATAGATTGACTGAGCAGGGCCAGAGGTGTAATTGACTTGAATCAGCGACACATCTACAGGCTGTCTGGAAACACTGAGGATTTTTAGCATAATGAACAGGGGAGTGCCTGTTAACACATTATCGCATCGCTTTTATTGTTTATGCTCCATTTTCAGTCCTCATGTTCAGTCATCTACTGCAGTGTTTTTCCTGCTCATTATGCATAATGTGAAGAGAAATTGCCAGGTATGAGATTTAAAATAGATTTATTTTATAGACTGTTTTTAATGTTTATACAAGATGCCTCTTGCCAAGACAAAGAACAAATTTTAGTTAAACGGCAATAAGCAATGCATTTAACTTAAAGGAGCAATGTGGGATTTTTAGGAGGATCTATTGACAGAAATGCAATATAATGTACAAAGCTATTTCTTTAGAGGTGTCTAAAGACCTTACGTAATGAACAGTTATGTTTGTATTACCTTACAATAAGCTATTTCTGTCTACAGAGCGGGCCTACATACATTGAATTCGCCATGTTGCGCCGCCATGTTTTGTACAGTAGCCCTAAACGGACAAACAGCTCTACAAAACGCGTTTCCTCTCCCTCTACCCTGCAGTACGTAGTTCGGTTGTCCCTGACTTTACAAAGGGGGGAAAACGTCTACTAACTTACTCCTGACTGCTATCTTGCTGTCAGATCAAACCACTTTAACAGCGTTGCTATTTACTGTTAGCTAGCTGTGCCGTCAAACGTGCTGTGCAATGAAATACTTAGCTTAGACCACGCAAATAATAATGCAAATGAATAAAATAAGCGAAGACGACACAAGTATATAAGCAGCACACTGGTTTCAGATAAACAATGACGCTCAAAACTGCTCCGTTACACAGCTAATATTACAACAACAACATATCTTGGTTCTAACAAACAGAAAAAACAATGTAACTCACATACTGATTCGAATCAAAGCAACCTTCTCGGGGGTGATTTTTAGACGATCTTTCTCTCCAACGTTTCTCTGCTGGAAAGTGTCTTCATAGGTAGCTATGAGTACAGTATCTCCACTAAAAACCTTAGTACCTTAGACTCTTTATTTTATGTAATAAATAGGGTATCGCTCTTTCTAGTCTTTCTAATGCCCGCAAAATCTCTTCCCTGAGTCAACATGAGAAGACACGCTGTCTCAGCCGACGACATCTTTTTGTACTGTGGTGGCCACCGTCGTGTTTCGAAAAGGACATGTGGGCGGAGGACTGAAAAATCGGTTGCAATTCTCAAACTCAACGCTAGTGGCCACCATAAATCCCACTCTAGACCTTTAAGTGATGTTACTGGTAATAGTGAAGTATGTAGCAGTATTTTACTAAGACCTTATAGGGATATTGTTTGGTTGCAAATTGTGATATAAATTCCCCGCAAACCCAAGACCTGAGGAAAGCTTTTGCCTTGAATTCCTAACACTGGGTTCACACCAAACGCGAATTAAAAATCTGACTATTCACTAAAAAACTAATTTGCACAAACAAAGATTTCTGGGAGCATGGCTTTGTTTTAAATTAACCAAATGCAATGTGTTTTCCAAAGGAGCCGAGTTCTTATGCACGTATGGTTTTGTTGATGTTCTGTACCCGACTCTTAATGCAGAACCTCTAAGGGAGGTCGACCGTTTCCTCCCTGTGTGCCGTTTCATCACCACTTATCAACCCAATTACCGTGGTTCCATCAGTCAATTTGATACGTGTTGCTGAACAGTTTAGGTTAAGTAACTCTGGCCACGAGCAAGAGCAGCTGTGCTAATAGTGCACTTAGAGCAGCTTGTGTTACCTATTTCTGTAACTCATCACAACTGTTAAAAACACATGCAGGCATTGCCTATTACAGGGAAAAATTCACTTGAAAGTCTGCCTCTTATTACAAAATTCTGAGTAACTGTGCGCAGGCATTCTGAAAAAACAGCCGTCCACATGTCTATGCACCCCAGACGGCAGACTGCATTTGGGGAGTCATGGATAACTCTGCAAGTTTAACTCTTTACAAACACTTCTCTTCAGAAGAGAATATGAAAAGAATCATTTTCATCTTTTATTCCACCGAGTCTTAGTTTTGGAGCGTTGTGTATCTCGTAGGATCTGCAGTCATCCATCAGTCTCTATCTGACATCTTTTCTCCCATCCATCTAATGCTTCTGGCTATTCCGGTGTAAAAACCTAATGCGCCACATGCTGCAGTCATAAATATTTATTCACTGATATGGGCCGTGTTGCATTCTCATGAACGAAAACAAAGTTGATTTTAGCACTGACAGTTACTAAGGATGATGGAGATTTTGTAATAATATAGGCAGATTGGTTTGCACATTCTATGCTATTATACACGTACACCTCAGTTGTGACCTGACTAATGTGTAGAAGTAAGTGTACTAGGGGTTGAACAACCTTAGATTTTGTGATAAAAGTCGATGACGTCATTAATAACTAAAATAAGAGCTAGGGAATGTTTTGCAACAAGATTTGATGGGTGTGTGCGGGCTGCGGGAGAATGGAGGGACAAGCGCTGCTTACGCGTGCGGTATGAATGCTCTCATCTGTTAACATGTGCGGCGAAAAAAATACGCACTGCTTACGCACTGCATACACGTGCGGTGTGAAACGGGAGTAAGGCTTTACCTGCGAGCTTTTGCGACATCAGAACAAATCGTGAATGTTGCGGACGAAAACAGGACACATTTTGAATGATGCGTGCGGAATCAGGACAAGATAACATATATTATTGGCAGGAGTGTGTGACAGAATCCCGCTGAACCGGGTGGGAATGACATCCGTACATCGCGCAGGTCCTTGGAACAGTCAGCTGTCTTCTTAAAGGTACAGTGTAAAAAAATCACATGACCCGCGACTAGTCAACATCAAGCTTTAAATGTCACGCCAGAGCATTAATGTCAACAACCCCTAAAGTGTACTGTTGAATTTATTTTGTTTACGAATGTTTTTCAGTTCTATGGTGTAATTTATTTCCCCCAGCAGGTAAATACTACTCAAAACATATTTTTCTGGTAACTGCTTTAAAGGGCATCTCTCAAGCAGACCCCTGTTGTTCTCGCTCATTTATTAAGTGCATATCTGTTAATAATTTCAGATGCACAGCATGACGTCACCATGACTAACATCCTGAACACATCTAAACGCAATAGAAAAAGAATGTTTGTTAAATCTAGACATTGTGATACATTTGTGTTGTATTAAAATAGTCTTAAACTATAAAAAAATTAATGGAAAATGTACTGTTAATCTAGCAGTATTATACGTTAATTTTACAGACATTTCTGTTAACGCTAAAACACAACATGGTGCAAAATTTTAAATACATAAACACCTGTAAAAATGAATACATACATTCCTTCATATTAATATAGTATATTGTGCCCTAATTTTGTGAAAATTTTTTTACAGTGTATTTGATGTTTTTTTATTATTCAATACATGCAGTAGATTGCCGATTTTTTTAAACCACCATACGTGTCACGAATCTCAGGTATGGACTATGGCAGGAAAGAACCCAATTGCAGGCAGCGGGAGTACAGGGAGAACAAAAAGACTTTATTTTAACAATAAACATAAAACAAAAACCCGCGATGGGGTGAAAACAAGAACAAGATAACAATACAAGCAATAGAGACGTAAACTAACTTAACACTAGACTCACATAAACTTGACAAGGACTAAACTAAACTAAACACTTACTACAACAGACAAAACAGCAACAAGAGGCACAGGCATTACGGGGAACGTAGAACGCACACCATACACATACAATGACCGACACAGGACAATGAAACATGAGGGTATTATATAGGGTAAGACAAACGAGGGATAATGACACGGGGCAGGTGTGGGTAATCAAACACTCAGGGAAAGATAACAAGGAAACAAGAGGAGCAGGGCCAATGACAAGACACTGGAGAGAACGTATATTATTGTCAAAAGGACAATAATATGTTTCTCTCCACACATAACCAAAGGTTTTGTCATGACTCTGCTACAGGACCAAGAAAAACAACTAAATGAAGCAGAGCCATGACAATACGCTCATTAAATGTAGCTATTTTATAGGCAAGTAGTTAAAAGAAATCTATACTGCACTTCTCAATCATGTTACAATACTCTTTCTACCTAGATTTAATGAATAGGATGTGAATTGTAAAGCTATTAAGCACAACCAATCATAAATTAATAAATAAAATCTCAGTACCATTATGTACTATAAGCACGTAATAATAACTGGTTTGGCAATAATAATAACAACTAAAGCACTATGTTTTCTTTTATTGGCCTATGATCAGGGCCGGATTATCCAATGGGCATTATGGGCCCAGGGGCCCATGCGCACTTGGGGCCCAATCAAGGGGAAGGAAATTTCACATTACAGTGTTTCCGCTATTTTCATTCTGCCGTGCGCTTCTCTGGCACATGGAGGTGCGCATACAAAACAGTGTTTCTAACTTAGGACGTCTGTCTCTTGATTTAACTTTTACAAGCACGCTAGCGGCTTTTGTTTAGAAGCGCATAGCGACAAATCTAGCAACTTCTTGGGTAAACCTTAAATTTCATTCAGTGGGAAAATGTCGCCAGTGCTGCCCCGCGAGTGCGAGGTCTCTCTTTCTCGGCGCAGGCATCCCCTCTCCCGGCATCACTCTGTACAGTGAGCGGCAGGAAGAAGCATCACATATAATTCACCGTGCGACAGGTGACTCTTGAATGAAATGAGTAGCCTATGGCGTTTCCAACAACCTGTCACTGTTATTGACTGTTTGGATATACAAACATGAACACAGTTCGTCTGTAAATATGCAAATGGTTACCTAGTCGGAGGCTGTGTGAAAGAACATAGCCAAAATATTGTCAAAACTGACAATAGAAACTGAAAATATGTCGATGAGAACTGCTTTATTGTTGTAAATATAATCTATGAATTGAATAGGCCTACCCTCACAGTGGTATTTGGTGAATTTTATATTGATATAATGATGATCAGGTCTGCCTTACTTTACCAATATTTAGCCTTCATTATTAGATAATCCACAGTGCTTTTACATACATTGCAAAATGTATACATACACACAAATATTATGATGTCGCAATACAGGTATATAGGCTAAAGAAGTAGTATAGGCTACTTATCATATTCGTTAATGCCGTTTAACACATTACTCGCCTACATAAGAATGTGAGTCGTGAGGTGCTTGTTACACAAATAAAGTTTAACAAATTGACAAATTACTCTTATAGTATAATCATTGACAAGAAACTTCTCTGAATTCTTAATCCGGGCCTGCCTATGATCATTCTTTGAGACACAGCCAGAGAAACCAAAGTGGGTTTTTTCTTTGTTCTTTGTCTTGAATGGCCTTGCTGATTCTTATTTGCTCCACAACCATCTCCAAACGTTCCCCCAGCGCATTGGAGCCTCATATGAATGACATTTGATCTCGGCAAAGGGCCGAAACAGACAGTATCCACTAACCCATTTTATCCCCTACACAAGCCAGATTGAATTAAGAACCATGCCCGTAAAGAGCCAATATGGACAGGTCATGTTATGAATTGCACATGAAACGAAAATAGAGAGAGAAAAATGTGCAGTAGTATTTAATCTGAGATTCTGTCAGAAGCATTAATGAAATGCATTACATTTTACAGCATCGCAGTCATTTAAAGGAATAGTTCACCCAAAAAATGTTCCCCGTTGACTTTCCATAATAGTAATAACAGTTACTATGGTCAAGTCAATGGGGACCATTTTTGGGTGTACTATTCCTGTGAACACAATTTTCTGGCTGATTTTAAATTACATTTGCAAATGTACATGTTACAATGGTTGTTCATTACCACCCCACTCGGTTACAGTGTTGCACAGAAAAATAACCGTGAATATTAATTTGCAACAAGCCTGGCTCTTCGGCATGAAGTCTCAGTTCACCAATGAACTATTTATCCAATCTCCGCTATGTTCACAGCCATATTTCTGCTCCAGACTTTAGAATCAATAAATTAACAGCAGGTACGTTATCAACGTGACAAATGGTGGTTGCTGTGCTATTTTTCTTGTTACGCACTCAGTGGAGGTAATCGAACTTTTCCCTGCTTTTTTTATTCATTTATTTGTTTTTTTGAGGATGAATCTTCCAGAAGCACAAAAAAGGATCTCCAGACTGAATTACAGAAATAATGAACTTCGTTCTCGTTATTATCTCGTTAACTATTTCCCATTGAAGAATTATGGCGAGCATGTGGCAAATCTTAATTACTTGAGTAAATGAATAAGGTTTTGTTTGGTAATGATGCAAAGTTTCACAAATCACAAACAACCTTTTAAAAACCTGGTTTGAAAACATTGTATGTCTTACTGATATCCCTCACTCATTTTTTGTACGTTTCCCTTCCGTTGTTAAAAATGACAATTGAAAGCATTGCATTGTCATTTTGTTTAGGTCCCATAAGAGAGCGCATCAGGAAATGTGAGAATGGCTTTTCCTTACAATTTATCATAGCTGTAAAGCGGCAGACAGGTTGAATAGGCAGCACTGATGCAATATTTCCCATATTCCCCAATATTCCCTCCACCATATCTTTATTTATTTTGACAGACCAGTTATGACACTCAGTTTAACAGCAGTTCGTGTATATGAGGGTCATGAATACTTAAGTAATGAATGCTGCATTATAGGTTATGAATAATGGGACTTCTGGTCTTCTGGTATTTGTAGTACTGTTGGTCGCTACATTGCAAGAATGCATACTGTATGACCAGTTTGTATGGACGCTAATATACAAAAATAAGAGACCATTTCAAAATTATTTTCAGTTTTTCTGAATTTCCTATTTCTAGGTATTCGCTGATGTATTTGAAATAAAAATGGCGTTTCTGTTTGCAGTTATTTGCAGACACTGAAAACAGGAGAAACAGGTCAAATTCACTTTTCATTTCATTCATATTCACTTTTAAGCAACAGAACAGTAATGTTTGTACATGAATTTAGGAAAAGTTCAAAAGTCTTTTTTTATGTGATAACCTGGATTATTATCACAGTTTTCATGCGTCTTGTCATGCTGTCAGTCTTTCACATTAGTGTTGGATGACTTTGTCACTCCTGAGGTTTGATTTTGTTGAAATTCAACAGACAGTGAACTGAAATGGCTACAATACATCTAGAATGAAAATTTGGAATGGTCTCCAAATGTTCTCCCTTCAAAAAGCATTTCTCTTTTTTTAATCCAGTAGTGAAGACTTTCGGTTTCAGAATTTTGATCCATGCCCCGAATTTTTGGTTTTCAGCTAAGAATTTTCCTATTGGTGCATCATAAATCTATTAAAGGGATGGTCCACTGAATAAAATGAACCATATAAATAAATAAAAATGTTGTCATCATTTATTTGCCATCATGTTGTTTAAAACCTGTGACTTCTGTGAAAAGAAGATGTTTCGAAAAATTTCTTAGTGGCATTATGTCCATAAAATAACATTCAATGTTCCAAATATCTTCTTTTGAATTCTGCAAAAGAAAGAAAAACCTACAGGTTTGAAATGACATGGAGTCATTTTGGAGTGAACTATCCCTTTAAAATCTGCCACAGTAATATAATATCTTCATTTGTGGCAATTGTCTGCATATTCACACAAAGCATGTCTAGCACAGCCTTATCTCATCTGCACCTAGACTCCATTTCTATCTGGATTATTCCAGGCAAGCTGAAACATGTGACTTCAGGCACTTTAGGCATTTAGCATCTGTTGCTCTTGATCGTGCTGGAGTTTATTGTTTGTGTCGTGGGTTTATTCACTCACCCATCTGAGGGGCACACAGCCTCTCTCGCTATCTGAAACAGATGAACTAATAGCATAATTAAGAAGCCGCGCGCCCGGTTCCTGTTTACCGTCATGTTGCTAAGCAGTGACATCAGCCAATCCGTCCCTCTGTATAATCCTGTGCCCTCCCTCTCTCTCTCTCTTTCTCTCTCCCCGTCTCTCCCACATGCATTTATCGCTGTAACAGTCTTAGTGTGCTGTAGTGGTCTGAGCTCAGCTCACAGGCAGACGGCATGACCACAGCGTGCAGCCCGCAGCCTCTCATGTAGCCCACCGCTGCGATCGCAAACTCTCACATACACATACACACATGCACTTACACACAAAGCTGCTCTTCAGGGACGCAAAGACATCATCAGAAAGCTGAAGATTCTACTTTAGAGGGGACTCTTTTACTTTTCCTGGTCTTTTACCTAACATTTTCCTTTTTTTTTTCTTTTTTATACCTGTTACCACCCACCCTCCCTTTTGCTGGGTTCAGGGGTGGTGGCACATCCTCCAAAGGGCCGCATGAATGACACAACGCAAAGGCGAGAAGACAACCATCAGCATACAGGAGCACATGGCCATTGATGTATGCCCAGGTCCAATTCAGCCCATCAAACAGATCTCTGATTATTTTCCCCGTTACCCGCGGGGTTTCCCCCTCACAGCTCCTCCGGCCCTCAGCCGCACCGGCTCCCTGCGAAGCACCGCCGCCAGCCAGAAGTCCGAGGGCCCGGCCGCAGACCTCAGACAGGATGAGGAAGACCTGGACCAAGCCTTCGGCGCGACGGCTCTCGTGTCCAGCAAGAAGGAGGAAGAGCCGGACATGGAGGGCTACGATTCGGACGACTCCAGTGAGTAGAGTTCTCTTTACTTATTCTGTATCGCTTTGGAAAGACAACTGTTGCTGTACGAGATGTTATCAGAGAGGGTTTTTGTGTCATCATATTCGGGGACTGCCTGTTTGTTTCTCGTCCACCTGGATGAGCAGTGCTGGAAAAAGCTCCACTTTAGCAGCTCTGATTGAATGCTGGTTGTTTTTGTGGCTGTGATTCTCTTGTTTCAAAATTTGCTCCGTTCCAAAAGCTAGTGAGCTGCCTACATAGGTATTTACCTTTTGAGGCAGCATCTTATAAAAATGTAATATATCATCTAATATTAAAGATGTGAAATATGACTGTAATTATAATTGAATGGTTACATTTTTTAAAGAGTTTTGTTGTAGTGCATGCTGGGATTGCCTTTTTTGAGTTACTTGAGAGATGCTGCTTTAGAATTTGGCCACAAAACTTGGCATCATTATTTTACTGCCTAATCTTATAACAGCCTACAGTGCCTTACAATGCTATCTAGGTAGGAAGCTCATTAGATTTTGTACCAGAGATTCGGTTTTCCAAACACAGGCTGGGCATCTGGTCTGTGTCCAGCCACAAACGTAAGGTGTGAGCTTGTGTTACTGTGAATGGCACTCTATAGTTATATATCAAAACATGTGTCTGTTTTTGTGATTATTCCATCAATCAGTAAATCTTTGAAATGATTCTAGTGGGCATCAGGTGCTGCTCATCTGTTTCTGTATCTGTAGAGCTCTCTGCCCCAGATGTAAATCCTATTATGGATCTCTCCCCATCACTCCTCTCAGAGTCCGGTTTTCAATCACGGCAGCCTGTAGACTAGATTAGAGACAGTCCTGCTGTCTCATGTGGTTATTTTATCATCGCCGGGCTCTGTCTAAAACGGGGTTAATCTATACAGCGGCCGTATGCGCAGATGAAATGTGCACAAGGATGGCTTCTAGATCTAATCCTGTACTGCGCCGGAATAGCACGGACTGATCTGTCGTTGACAGATGTTAACCTTTGACCTCAATGTGAGCAGGTGACTGTGTTGAATTGGAAACTGGGACTTTGGTGAGCAAGACTTTAGCATGCATCCGAATCGCACGTCTGTCGTGGTGTAATTGCATGTCGCATTGATCAATATCAATTGCTTATACACGTTGACATCTTTGTCACAGGTTGATGAAATTCACTGGTTGTATAACCAGTCCATGTTGTGAAGGAATGTGATGCATGTAGATGGTGTCTGCGAGTGTGATGTTCAAAGCAGAGGGTCATGGGTATGCAACCGGCGCGCCTGTGTTTTATGATGATAGATTAGCATGGGGCTATTGTGCCGCGATTTATTGGGGTGCAACAAATGCGGCCACACTAAATCATATCTCTCTCGCCATACTTTGGTTCCCTCCATGTATAGTCTGCTTTCGTCTGAAGCACAATACACACATTAACTGCACAACAGAGACAAATTAAAAGCTAACCTGACATGTTTGTTATATGACTCATGAAATACAAATAAGCCAATTACTTTAATTTGCCAGAGCGTTTAATGCTTGTAAAGTCTCGCAGGGATTTTTGCAGAGCAACTTAAAGAAAACCGTGTCGGAGGGAGCAAGCTCGAGGCTCGCTAACGCAACAGATGAAGTACTGCTGGACAGATTGCAAACGGAGCGGTCTTCTGTTTCAGAGCTTAATTGAGAGCTGAATCCTGATATATTTGGAATGAAATTGTCACCAAGAGACATGGAAGAGATTTGATCATTTGTGCAATATTATGCAGTTTCGCTGCAGGAATGCTGTTATATTGAATACCGCATGCCTGTGATTTGGACTAAGTAGCATCATTTTAGGCTAAATGGCTAAAAGAAAATGATTGGTTGTTTGGTAGGATAAGATGTGGACAAACCCATCTGTTGGGTTTAAATTTACCCATGTTGGGTGGTTTTAACCAACCTGATCTCAGGAGAATTCGTAACTATTTTACGAGGTGGCTTATTCGCTTGAATTTGTACATTGGGAATCATACAGAAACGTACGATTACAATAAAAAGCAATACTGATGCCCCGCCCCTAACCCTTATGTCACTGGCGCGAAAGCAAATCGTACAAAAATGTACGAATGACATCATACGAAATAGCTAAAACTAGCCACATCGTAAAATAGTTACTTTTTTGCCTTGAGATGATGTTGTTTTAACCAAAAATCCTGGGTTCTTTCACCCCAAATATGGATGTTGGGTCAAATATGAATATTCCAAAACAGTCCATCATTTTTCAGAGTAGAAACATTTTGTAGAAGTTTTTCCTCTGCTTATGAAAACGATTGCAAAGATGCCAAAGCATCAGTTTTTAGTATTGCCATAGCAACACCAATCATTTATTTTTGCTCAAAATGTAATCCCCGACTCTAGCGTTTCCATTTTGCCTCAAAGGTGAGATAATCCCTAATTCGACAGCTAACTGCACCGTGAAACATCCCTGTGCTGTAAATATCAGCACTGTTGGAATGCCGGTTATCCATTATTCACATTTAGTGTAAATAATCAAATATACTGTACATTGTAATTATAAAGTCCCACTATACCAAAGCCCCCATTAAACAACACTAGTGCTGACAACATCGCTGATCTGTTAAAGCGGCCCTAACACACGCGGTTTCTGCCAATCTCATATTAATCTTGAGTACCTATAGAGTAGTATTGCATACTTTGTATCTTCGAAGAGTATTTAGTTTTATCACATTTAAAAAAGATAGATACAGCTGTATGATTATTTCCGAAAGCATACGGTGCATGCGGGGGGGAGGGGTAGGCTGAACTAAAGCACGTAGGCATCCATTGCTAACAAAACACAGACATCAGTTTCACTCACCGTATGTGGTTCAGCGGCATCTTTTAGCGCTGGTACGGCTCCATATATCAGTTTCAAACGATCTCCAAATCCAGCGTTATATCCACGGTTTATATAACATTCATCACCCAAATGCAGTGAACAAACAAACGCCTGAACTTCGTGAACGTATGCTCTCTCTCTTTCTCTTGCACACAAGTGAAAGTGACGTCTGCGCATGCTCCTTCTCCTGCTCCCCTTGCTGCCGCGTGGGCATGCCGCGTGCTTTTCCGGGAGAATTGTCCAATAAGGGACTAAGAAAAATTGTTACGAGACAGTTTTATATGTTCGCAAAAACTTTCAGAAACCTGTGTGATCGCTGGGGGAGTGTATCGAGGACAGAAATACTACGTAATACACCGAACTCGTTTTTTGACAAGTTGACCAAGTTAAGCATGAGAAGACAGCATGTTTAACATTGTAAAGAAGTCAGAATGCATGACACACCGTTGCAGCACCCCTTTAAATTTAAGGGAACAGATGTTCTGGGAAAAACAACCCACTTGGAATGATGCAATCCTGGGATTGCCCACGAGTGCCTGTGCACCTTGTACCAGGGGATCGGGTCATTGGAGTCGTCTTCCTCCGGTATGTTCTTTGCATTGCTGCTATGTGAGAAATTCCTCATTGTATACTAAAGGAATAGTTTTTGGTCTAATGGTGTTGGAGTGATTCATGGTGGTGGAGCAACAAGAAGTAATAGATTTTCAATGGGAGTTGTCAGTTTGAAGCAACATAAATGACAGCCACCAAGGGCGACGCCGCAGAATCAAGCAGAATTTCAGATTTAGAAAACATAAAATCTGACCAATCCATCATGATCATGACAACCAGATAGAGATGTACAGATTATAAAAGAATCTGGGAACTGTTCGTGTCTCGGTTACATAAACGAGTATTTTTCAGCCCAGTATGTCACAGGCAACTGCATATTTTTGTACAGGAATGCAGTATACTGTATGCGACACGGGTTGATGTGTGACATTTAACCCCTGTGGTTAGGGGAGGCCATTACGACAAAGTTACTTTAAAGGTTAATTGTTTTTCAGGCTTTGGTCAGATGGATTGGAAAGACATCTGAAAGATGGATGTGTTCACCAGATACTGTACTCGCTGGATTACATAACTGAATGGGAGTTTGTGAGTTTCTTTTTCTGTGTAACACGAAGTTTGGTGGGGTTTTAAAGGATTAGTTGACAAGAACCGAAATGAACTTGCAGAAATCAAATCTCAGAAGAGGTCAAAAAGGCCGTTTTTAGTTTTAACAGTTGGACAGAAAGCTCTAGAATGTACCAGAATTTCCTCTTTGTTTTGGTGGACTCAACTGCATGCTGTTGGATTTGATTTTCAAATGAGTTTGTTGAGTTTATGATGGATGATCTGCCTCTGGCCCTCACAATAGTGCATGGCACGAGAACCGAAGGGGGCCGAGCGCTGCTGGCACTACGGCGAGACACATCTGAAGCTAATAGTTTCTCATCACCATTGCCATAATGATGGCAGCTCGCTGCTCCTGTGAGACCAAGTCTCTCGTGTGCATGAGCAAGGTGTTTTCAAGGACCTTCTCTTTTCATGATCGGAAACATTTTAAAACATGAATCCTTGTGTTGTTATTTTAAATATTGTATTTTCCTGTTGTGGATTCCAGCTGGACCCAGATTTTCCTTTGGCCGTTATGTGGAGACCTGACATGGTGCCAGACTTGTTTACTATGGAAAATTAAACAAAAAAGGCCAACAAACATTTCGAATGTACCATGAGCTACAAAGGCCCAACATTGTGCAAAATTAATAACATGACAAGCTAAATCAGAAAACTAATTGTTTGGGGTTCTAACTGTCTTGTGAATTTCAATGATTTTATGCTCCCAGCAAGCAATTATTTACTGATGAAATCTCATTGTGGTTCAGTACAAACCATGTTTATCTTCGCTGCAAGGGTATCCATATTGAACATAGTCTGAGGTATAATAAAACACCATAGATACTATATGGGACAGTTCACCCAAAAATAAAAATTGTCATCATTTGTTCAACTCTGTCTGTCATTCACACCCTGTATGTGACTCTTTCTTCTGTGAAGCACAAAAGATGGTTTGCGTCCATACAGTGGAAGTCAATGGGACCACAATGTTGTGTTTGGTCATACAGGTTTTGAATGACATGAGGGTGAGTAAATGATGACCGAATTTTCATTTTGGGTGAAACTGTGCCTTTAAGGGATGGTCTAGCACAGGGTCATTTCCCCTACCATTACCTTAGGGGGGGCGCCCCGCCCCTCCAACGGCACCTCCCGTCCCCTTGAAGGTCAAGATAATTAAATGTTTTATGTAGCGTTAGATCACAAGAAAAGTCATTTAAGGTTACCTTTCCTGTTCTCGTACTAAACAAACTAAATAGCATTATGTTATTTATCTTATTTACATAGCGCCATGTCATTTCTGTTTCTATGTGGTCGCGCCTTTAAAATTCTCCTCTGCTCACTGTATCGCATTCCGAAGTGCGCGCACACACACACTGACACGTGCGCGCACACACACAGGTAAGCACACTTTCACCAGCGGACAGATAGCGCGTGTGGGAAAATATGTGGCGTCAACCACCTGAAAAGCAGATAAAAAAATTGTGTTTTTAAACGCTCCCAGGGTGGTGAAAATACGCATGCCCTGCCAATGACAAGCAACAGTCCAGTTACCACCGGATGACAGGTTTTCACCCAGCTTATCCTTCGTTCCATCCGGACCGCATGACACAACCATTAAAAAAATCAGACTATTTCTGTGGTTTAAATTGAGCAGCGCGTCTACATAACTGAGATGTACACATCACGCGCACTCAGGGACATTTATGTTGATTATATTTTGCCGCTATATCCTCTAATATCTTTATTTAGCGCCAAACGCGCTTCATTTTAACCCTTTCCGCTCCGTGAGCGCTGCTTCTCCCGCCAAAGACGCGTCGCATATAAAGACCTGCAGACACCAAGAGAAGGTAAATTAATGGACACTTTTTCTTAAACACTTTTTCTGTAAAATGCAGCAGTAATAAAGTATTTTTAGCTGTCAGTCAGTTTACTGTTTGCTATATAGGTGTGTGACAGATTATAAAACATAACGTCTTGTATCTACATATAGCATTTATGATATTAATAGCATAAATAATCTGCATGTTAAGAGCATTTCATTCAATTCAATTCAATTTTATTTATGTAGCGCTTTTCACAATGTGCATTGTTCCAAAGCAGCTTTACAGGAGCAAATAAGAAAAACACAGAAAGGTAAAACACAGCACAGTGCATGGTGTTTATAGACCAAGCAAGATCATTATAATAAATAATATCTAATAAATAAATGAATAAATAAATAAATCCCGGTGAGCAAGCCAACATTGCACTGCTGTGGCGAGGAACCAAAACTCCAATGATGAATAAATGGAGAAAAAAAAACCTCGGGAGAAACCAGGCTCAGCCGGGAGGGCCAGATCTCCTCTGACGTGTCATAGCTGCACTCAGTGACCCCGACCAAAGCCACCGAGCAACGTCCACGAAGAACAGGGAGAGCCCACGAGCCGCGACCCAGGAAGCCCCACCCGCCGAAACCGTGCAGGTCCAACCCGGTCCCATTCCGTGGTCAACAACAGACAACAACCAGGGAAAAATAGTAATGGCATAATTAACTTTATTCCTCTGTTGTCCGACATTGAGGAATCATGTTTTAATTGGAAAGAATATTTAGAATCAGTTCTAGTATGAATGGCATGGAAAGGCCGTTAGTAACTTTGTAAGTACTCCTGCTCATGATATATTCATTTCAGCTGTTACATTTTGTTGTCAGTAGTTTTTTAAATATTAAAATAGACCACTAGGACTTCGCTTCAGCACCAGAGCCTACAACACATTTTCTCAGTTACCAGACCTTCTATGTTTCATACAGACTGTGGCTATCAGAATATAAAGTAAATGGTCTGATAAAATATTAGATTGATTAATTTAACATTATTTATTTTAAAAAGTATTGTCCGGACCTCCGCCGCAAAAATATATAGAGACCGCAGCCCCCCCCCCCCCCAAAGCCATAAACCTAGGGGAAACACTGAAGTCGGTCCTGGAGGGCCGGTGTCCTGCAGAGTTTAGCTCCAACTTGGCTCAACAATTCCTCATTGTATACTAAAGGAATAGTTTTTGGTCTAATGGTGTTGGAGTGATTCATGGTGGTGGAGCAACAAGAAGTAATAGATTTTCAATGGGAGTTGTCAGTTTGAAGCAACATAAATGACAGCCACCAAGGGCGACGGGGCAGATTCAAGTACTAGAAACTTCCATTGTCTGGAAAATCGTTTTGACTGACGGCAAAGTTAAGTTTCACTTTTCTATTTTTGATTTAATGTTGTACCGGAGCGCTTCCTACTGGAGTAACGTTACTTTTGACTAAATTACTTGCTTGTTATATTCCCTATTGTACAAATGTCTTACACTTTATAATAAAGCATTGTGTTTTGCATCATATTTCATTTTATTCTAAACAAAATCAGAGCAGTCATGTTGCCAGAATCACAGCAAACTGTTGTGTTTTGTCATATTATTTCATTTAACTTCGTTTAAACCTAAAGCTACATTAAAATAAATAGGCTATTAAGTAAAATAGTATTGCGTGTGTTTGACTGAGTGACACATTAAGTACTCTGCTGTTCCATTTCTAATATAGCCGGTCTGCGTCCTCTTGCCAAGTCCGATCTAGCAAGGACACAAGTCCGTTCTTTGCGTTCTTGGAATTGAGAAACGGCTCTTGATTAGCTGGTTCAGGTGTGTTTGATTAGAGTTGAAGCTAAACTCTGCAGCACACCGGCCCTCCAGGACCGACTTTGGACACCCCTGGTCTAGCATCAGCCGCCTCAACCATCTAGAACACCCTAGCAACCATCTAGAACACCCTAGCAACCACCTGCCAATACCTAGAACATTAGAATTGTGCCTTGAGTTTTCCATGGTCAAGCATCACCTACACTCTTAAAAATAAATCACAGTGATGCCATAGAAGAACCATTTTTGTTTCCAAAAAGAACCATTCAGTCAAAGGTTCTTTAAAGAACCATACCTTACTTTTTTATAATCTGAAGAACCTTTTTTAATATTCAGATGTTAAAGGTTTTTTATGGAAACAAAAGGTTCTTCTATGGCACCTTTTTTTAAGAGTGTATATTATCTTTGGAAAATGTACAAATTGAATTGTTTAAGAGTTCCACTTTACAGTTATTTGATAGCCGTGTCGTCTCAAGCATCCGCATACACACATACACTCCGTGCTGTGGCGCTCAGACATTCACATATCTGTACATTTGCATGATGAAAACCAGATACCAAAGTATAGCATTTTCTGCAGTTTTTTGTCAAGGCTGATATTAATTGCTTCCGAAAAGTGCAACATGAACTGAGCAGCGACCCCGCCTGGACCAATCAAATCGCATCTGATCATACGTTCATTGATGTCGTCCCGGTGGGCACCAGAAAGGTTTCCCAGAATATCGTCCTTATCTTTAAATAATATGAGATGCTTTACCGTGATTGAAAGCCCAAATTATCCCACTTATGACTAAGCTCTTATACCTGCTCTTGACCCGTGGAATCAAACATTAGTAGTAAGAATGACAAAAATAGACAATAGCAAAGTATGTTTAGGGATCATTAAAATGGACTGCCTTAATCATATCATATTCTCACGGACGTTCATAGTTTCGTGTAAACCAGAAAAAAACAGAGCGGATATAGAGTATATTTATCTATCGCGGTGCCACCACAGACTGTACAGTTACTGTAGCTCTCAGACACGTTCTGAAAAGCGAAGGCACGTTCAGGTATAAGCAGGGGGAGGATTTCCTGAAAGCAGGCTGCAACCTTCTGTCGAATCCTATTAACAGACCTCTGTGCAAGCTGTCGTGTGATAACAGATAATGAGAGGAAAAGACTGTATTTTCTCTCGGTTTCCTGCCTCTGGGGGTTTACAGATGGGTTTTCACTATAATATACTGTACTTTAATACACATTCATACTGTAAATGCTTACATATACTTTTTTTGGTCCCCATAAGAGCTTATAAATCAAACTAAAGGATGTTTGTATATATATTTGAAAATGCCGAAAGGGTTGTGTGAAGGTTAAATATAGGAGAGGGTTAGGGGGTAGAATATACAGCTTGTACAGTATAAACATCATTATGTCTTTGAAAAGTCTCTATGGAAACATGGAAACCCAACATATGTGTGTATTTTCTTTTCATTGTCATGTTCTTTTTTCATGTTCATGTTCTCTGCTCTCCTGCTGTCTCTCCTTCTCTGGTTGGGAGATTAGGGGAGGTTTTTTAGTAGTAAATGTTATTTTTGGTCCAAAATGTGTTACTGAAAAGAGAAAGAATATTTATTTAATTCATTTTATATTGGGCGAAACGAAGTTATCAATATGATTAACAGAAAAAGAAAATGAAGAGGTGATATTCTGTCGACCCAGAATTATTATTCAGAGGCATAAAGTTCATCCAAAAATGAAAAGTCTGTCATCATTTATTCACCCTCTTGACATTTTAAACCTGTATGACTTTCTTTCTTCTGCAGAACACAAAAGAAGATATTTTGAAGAATGTCGTTAACCGGCACCCATTCACTTGCATTGGTTTTGTGTCCATCAATAGAAGTGAATGGGTGCCAGCCCTGGTCGGTTACCAACTTTCTTTGAAATATCTTCTTTTGTGTTCTGCGGAAGAAAGAAGGTCATACAGGTTTGAAATAACAAGCGGGTGAGTAAATGATGACAGAATGTTCGTTTTTAGGTGTACTATCACTTTTGAATTAAAGCATATTTTTATATTTTTAATGAAATTTGGTCATAGGTGACATATTTTGTACAGTTGATGAGGATGAGAATTTGGTCATTCTTAATGCAATTATTTTTGTATTTAATAATGTTTTCTTCCAGTGTTTTTTATTTTAAAAAATGTATCAGCTTTTAAGTCATTTTAATATAATTGATTTGTAAAAAGGGTTAATAAAGGTGGGTAAAAAGTCTCTCCTCCTCTTCTCTCCTCTTCTTCATCTCCCCAGCTCAGCTCTGCTCTCATCCCCTCTTGCATCTGTCTTGCTATCAGTCACGTCTGCCATCTGTGGCTTCCATTGATGGGTTTCTTGTTTTTTGTTTGTTTGCTGTTTATAACACCTCACTGTATGTGTGCTCTGAGATTTCACTGACAGATTGACACACGCAGTCACTGACAGACAAGAGGGAAGAATCAAATTATATATACACAGGCTTCAGAGATCATTTACGGTAAATGCCTTTTTGCAATTGAAGGGAACACAATTTTAAAATCTGGCAGTAATTTGTCCTGCTTGGCTGTTACCTTGAACCTCTGGTGCCTTTGTGCATTGATGTCGATATTAATCAGTGAGATTGCAGCTTTCAAGCATTATTTTCAGTCGCCCAGCAACTGTCTTGTTCCTCAAACCACAGAGTCGGGCTACGTTTCTCTAATACTCTCATTTATCTTTATTCTCACTTAGCAGATTAGGTGGGAACGGCATTTTTACGGTTTTGCTTTGATGCTCGGATATCCTCCAGATCTGTCCATTTTTCTTTATCCATATGTAACGACAGGAATAACTTTTATCTGAGAAAGTCGCCTGTGTGATATCTTGCTCGTGCAGATCCGATGACTCGCACACCAACATTCTGCTTACAAGCACTTGTAGCTCATAGAAACTGCTGTTTCGGGAGGAATCTTACAAAAGCATGTTTTATATCCATTTAAATATGTCCTGCTTATAGTAAAAATCTAGAAAAAAATAAGAAATGATATTTTTCTGTTTTGTATCTGAGATTTTCTGCATTGATGTTGTTTTCATTATTAAACACTCTTGCACGAGGACATACTATAGAAGAAATGCTCAATGCGTTAATGCAATGAGAAAATTGTAACTTACAGGACATAAATACGCATTTTATGCATCCCTACACATTTACACTCCATTAGTTCGTTCTGTAATGTGTAGTTGTCCTTACGTCCTATTTTTCTAATCATTCCCACACCCCTCCAGCATTCACTTGTTGTTACGCACATTTTCTAAACTTACACATTTATTTTTGGTGACTTCATTTTGTATTTCCAGATCCATTGAAACTGTTAAATCGTCACCTATAGGGAACTGTAAAATACATTTTATAGACATCTGTTATATTGTCGGTTTTTATAGCAAACAGACTCAAGCAAGACCCCTGTATACAGTTTAAAGCAGTGTAGGCTAAGCCAGGCTTTGTGCCAGTTGTATCGCAGTGAAGTTTTCACACTCTTTACATAACATAAAGCAGGATCTCCTTCAAAAAGACTGAGGTTTTCGCCTTTGTTACTATGGAAGCAGATACTCTGTTGAGCGCCAAGTCTAAAGTGAGAAAGCTGGTGTGGTGTGGGGGAAACTTTGTTGATCGTTTTAGGTAATTTGTTTGCTATCACTGGTTGTAAACAAATTTACTGAACCCTTGCCGGATTACTGGAATAAGTGGCAAAAGAGTTTTACAGTGGTAATGGAGGGTGATAGAAAGAAAAGACTGTATGTATTATTTTTCCATCATTGCATTCATAGAGAAATAACATTCATTGATGAATTATATCTGAATTTACTGTTGTTTATCTTTTGCACATGTTGATATTTGTAGGTACACGTGTTTGCGTCTTATTCGCTCACCGCCTGCAGTCCGTGTAACCAACCATGCTGAAAGTAATTCTAATGGTTTTCATGACAAAATAACATTTTGTTCATAAATTAGGATTATTACTACATCACACTATTGCCACCAGCTAAACTGAATTTTACAGATGTTGATATAAATCCCAGTGATGAGTGATGGTGTCCAGTCATGGCAAAGTACCCCAAATCCTCCACAATTTAACACTCAGAACGTACCTACAAAATACAGAATTGTGGAATGCGAAGTGCATTCATTTGAGCCATTACTTCATCTGCATGCAGTAATTCTTTGAGTGAATCGCATGCAAAAAACAATGCTCTAGTTCCCAGTAGGGTCATTACAGCTTCATGATCCCCTAAAGCGTCACTTACTAATCCTCTCAGCTTCAGCCAAACCACCTGGAGCATTAGCTGGACACTAATGGTCTACAGAGAGCTGTACCGCACCTCAGATTTACAGTACAGTCACCACGACACTTAACTTCCAACCCGTCCAATCATAGATATCCTGTATCTTGTGTTTGTGATCCAGTGATTAAGGGTCTGACAAGCTATTGGAGCATCAATCAGCAGGATGTGTGTTGTGGGATGAACAGGAGAGTTCTTCATGTAGTCCGCCCTCAAATTACTGTTATCAGGGAGAATGTTAGATATCGTGGAATCCTCATTTGAGTCAGAACTATAAACAGCCGCTACATTTCGATGTTAAAGGAATAGTTCACCTTCGAAATAAAAATTCTGCCATTGTGTACTCGCTTGTTGCTATTTTAAACCTGTGATTTTCTTTCTTCTGCAAAACACAAAATCATTTTGAAAAATGTTGGTAACCAAAAAACATTGGTCCCCATTGACTTCTATTGTATGGACACAAAACCAATGCAAGTCAGTGGGGACCAACTATCCCTTTAAGGCTTGGGGTGTCTTTAGTTTGTTTTTAAGGGGATATTGTGACACCGTATGTAACAAAAAAGATACAAATGATACAAAACTTATTTGTTACATGTGTTGTGTTATGATAGGACTGTCCGTTTCATCCTATTGGCTGAGATGCAAACACGTGACCTGTGTGAACTTGTGTTTTAATGTTTTTTAGTGCTTTTACTGTTTTAAAAAGTTCGTAGTTGGGGTTTAACTACATGATTACTTTCTTTATTTTTCTGTTTTATTTTTCAGCGACGGACCTTTTTCAGTTTTTATTAATTTACATAGGTTTACAAAGTTGTATGTATAACACAAAATGGTATTAAAAAATTGTTACTGCTTCAGAAATTAATCTGTTATTTAAATACCATTTTTTAAATTTAATTCAAAATGTGGTGATACTATTGTATCATGAACCCCGTGTTGTTTATTGTATCGAATCGTGAGCTAAATGTTTATGACTAAAACCCAATTTTTTATGGTGGCATTATTTTCCAATTTTATTTCTGATTTGAAATATGGAAATATTTACCAAGATAGCTATTGCGTTAACTGACTTAACCTGAAAGGACTTTTTCCCTTAGGAATTTATTGGATTTTGAATTGTGTTTCATACCAACATCAACAAAAAGGTTTTAGAGATGCCTAAATGTAGAGGGAGCAAGTTTTTACGTTTTGATTAAAGAAGGAAGATGAGTTTAATATCTTTGGGATAATGTGTGCTCATAAATGATAAATACATGTAACTGGTCCCACTGTGCAAATGAATGTTTTTTTATGTTGACTGTAAGGTGAATATATTTCCACACTGTTAAGAATCAACATTTATTTAGGAACATAAAACACACACAATAAAAGCATTCTTGCATATTAGACTCTAATGAAACGACCTGTTTAGAGCGGTTTGAATTTCCCTGTTGGACCTGGTTTATATTTGTTAGTGCTGTCGACCTGTGACTCAGGTCTTTTCCACAGGGAGCCATTCTGCTTTTCCTTTAGTCTAATCTAGTCATTATAGTCCATAATTCAGTGATTCCGTTAACAAGTGCCAACCCTGCTTCACAAGAAAACCCTGCTGTTTTAATTTACACCTTACATATTCTGTCCTGAATTGGTCCATTTTTGGATTTAGATTTCCAGCGGTTATGGTCTTTCGTTTTTACAAGTTACAAGTACAACCAAATGTTTTTGTCTACCTCTAGTCAAATCAAAAATGGCTTGTACAATGAAGTCATATCCGATACGCCCACCTAATCTTGCGGGTTTTACGAGGTGGCGATTTCGCATAAATTCCTATCATGTGAATCATACAAAAACATGAAATAATTAGAGAAAGTTACTTACTGTAACGGCATACTAATAGTACTGAAATCGTACTAAGGTGTGCAAATAAGATACGAAATTAAAATTGCTGTGAGATTGTGTTTGATATACACAGCAGCAGGCTTTGTGACACTCCAGTTTTGCCTTTTTACTTTCGCCAAGCTCCACATATGCTTGCATATATTTCCAAATATATGAATATACGGATGTACAGGTTGTAGACAAAGAAATCTTCCTCCTGTAGCTTTACAGAATAGACGCAATTAAAGTCGTGATCTATGACAGGTCGACACCCAATGAGTCGAATAGTGGCGGAACTAATTGACTAGTCAAGGCAAACAAAATTCAAAGGCCATTGAGTTCGCCTGCGTAATTTAGATATTCCAGAGAGAGAGACTGATAAATCGGCATAATTTGAAGGCCATGTGAGGATAAACGCTTTATTCTCTTCTATTGTGAGACTTTTCCTCTCACCGCTCTGCTTTTCTCCTCTTCTCCAAGATCTAATCTCATCTCACCATCATCTTTTCCTCGATTTTTCTCTCAAATCTCATCTCTCTTTTCTCCTCTAATCTCTTCTCTCATCATCTCTCTACTCATTCTTTTCGTAACATACATAAAAGCCCATCTAATGGCAGTATACATAATACTCTCTCGGTGCCCAGAGCTCAGTAGGATTAGAGGATTGTGTAATGTGTCATATGTTAGTCTTCAACAGTTCCTCTCAGGCTGAGCTGTTGGGAATATTTTTCTTTTGGTGTATTCCACTTCACAGGACACTCTCAATATTATACACGTACAGAGTTCAGTTAAGGACTCTTATGTTAGTGCCCGATTACTCTAAATGTATGATGAAAAAGCCATTGGCCAAAACTCCCCCACCATGTACAACTCTCAGTGTATTTAAAATGACTAGCATTTGTAATTCGCATAATGTTGCCATTTGAAAAATAAAAGACACTGTGTTCTAAAAGATTTATTCAAAATATATATATTATATTTATAATTATTCAGTAACGATCTTCATGTGTAGTATGCTTAACCTCATTTTTGAGGTTTTAAGATGGTGACTCTGTCACTGCAACTAAAATCGCTGTGACAGTATGATTTACATTAAGTACCTACATCTTGACTGCTAAATCAGTATGTTGTTTATAGTATGTGTGAGTTTAGTATGCATACATTCCAAACATACTACTTTTACCATTCTACATAGTTTGCTCCCCTATGACGTAATAACAGCAGTGAAAAAATGTTTTCAGGTGTTGTTAAAGTGCAATTTAACCATGAGAAGTCATTTCAATTCTATTAAACGGTACTTACATGTATTAACTTGTTGAATTTGGCTGCTCGTCAGCTCCCATGGGCTGATGGGATAGAAAAGTGTTCTGCCAACACATCCTGAAAAATCTTGGCAGAGGCAGTGGACCATCCTGAGATTTCTTGCATGCTGTTTTTTTATGCATACTGAATTGTTGGACATTTCAAATACAAATTTTTACATACCATATAGTATAAATGTAGGTGATTTCAAATGAAGGGAATGTGTATTTCCATTATGCTTTTACTGTGATATTGCATCATTATTTGTGCTTTATCTTTACTGTTTTCAAAGCTGTAAAATCTCAGAGTTGGATCGTTTGCCAAAAAGCGTTGCATTAAACAATCCTTCCAGGATCTTGGTTATATCGCGCGTGCTTGATTTTTATCCATATGCTTGAGTGACATGTAAAGGGATAGATTCTGTTATCCTTTACTCATCCTCATGTACATTTACATTTAGTCATTTAGCAGACGCTTTTATCCAAAGCGACTTACAAATGAGGGAAACAATGGAAGCAACTGGAACAACATGAGGACAACAAAAAGCATAAGCGCATTAAAACTGGTCTCATAGCCTACCACAGCATACAAAGGTAAGTTTTTTTTTTTTTTAAAGGATAGAAAGAGTAGAAAAGAGATAGAAGTCAGAGCTAATTGGTCAGGTGCTGACGGAACAGATGTGTTTTCAGCCGATTCTTAACGATGGCTACAGAATCTGCTGATCTTGTAGCAGCAGACAGATCATTCCACAAGTGTGGAACAGATCCAGAGAAGGTACGTTAGAGTGATTTATTCCCTTTTTGGGATGGCACTACAAGACCTCGTTCATTTGCAGAGCGTAGGGCTCTGGCGGGTACATAAGTCTGTATTAGCGAGTGAAGATATGGGGGTGCTGAACCAGTGGTGGTCTTGTAGGCCAAGAGCAGAGCTTTGAATTTGATGCGAGCGACTTAGGGAGCCAATGTAACTTAATGAAGACAGGAGTGACGTGCGCACTTTTCGGTTCATTGAAGACCACTCTTGCAGCTGCATTCTGGATCATCTGTAGAGGTTTGGTTGTGCAAACTGGAAGTCCAGCCAGTAGCGCATTGCAATAGTCCAGTCCGGACAGGACAGGACAAGAGCCTGGACTAGGACTTGGTAGCATGCTCGGACAGGAAAGGTCTAATTTTCCTAACGTTGTAGAGGATGAATCTACAGGACCGGGTGGTGCTGGCTACATGATCTGTGAAGTTTAGCTGATCATCGATTACCACTCCAAGATTACCACTTGGCCGTTCTGGAAGGTGTCATTACAAACCTGTGTGACGTTCTTTCTTGTGCACAAAAGAAGATAGACATATTGTTGGGTGAGTCATCCCTAAGTGACTTAAGTGTTTAAAATAATCTTATTCAATGAGATTATACAGGCATATCTGTTGCTGGTGCTATTTTCATGGATGAAGAGATGGGTGGGGCTCTTTTTGTCATAAGCATCCAAAGGGTGCCAATTACCAGAGCTGGCAAAGTCTGCCAAGACAAGAATCTTGTGTCGAAATAAAGTGGAACTCACTCGTATATAATGGTAACTCTAGTCTGCTGTCTGCGATGTGATGAAAAACATGGCCACCCATGGCCTTTTTTTTATTAGAAAGTCGAGACATCTGCACACCAGCCTGTATCGTGATATCATACAGCTAGACGTGCTCTGCCTGCGAATATTCCTTTAATGGTTGTAAATTGTCATGCATTATTCATACACCTTGTTGATTCTGTCTGGGTTTGTGCTACACGCATATGGTGCCACTAAATCTAAGTGAAAGCCCATTTGTCCTTTTTCCAGGTGTCGTGATGTTCAGATGCTACTTCAAATGAAAGGTAAAATCATTAGCGTGAAATGAACGTGATTGTTCGCAGGGGCTTTTTGACCCCTCATTTCACCTGTTACTTCTAATGGGTAAAGCACAATGAGAAGAATGGAAAGAAAAAGTGTAATTTTTATGATCTTTGATCTGGGACGCGTATTTGACTCTGCCTTTACGTAAGGGATAATCCACAGCTAGCCGTGCGTTAAAGGGTTTTAATGCACAACGTGGAGGCCATGAACCACCCGACGCGAAGTGGAAGTGCATTAAAATCCTTTAACGCACGGTTAGCTGTGGATTATCCATTTTATACCATGGTCATTTGACAAGTTAAATCTTTTATTGATGTTTACAGTGAAATTTTAGATCAAACAGGTGAAAATTACAGTGATTTTGTCAGTTAAATTTCAAATGTAAACAAACTTACTGGAGCTACCTGTGCGTTAAAGGGTTTTAATGCACACCTTCCAGCCAATCAGAATCGAGTATTCAAATAGACCATGGTATAATATGACATATATTTAGATGGAGTAGTGTAGATTAAAAAATCTAGCTTTTTGCAGAAAATAATTCAATGTGGTCTGATAATTTTTTTTAAATTGCTGCATTTTGATCATACTGATAGGTCAGATGTCAATATTTGGTGGTTTAAATTTCTCTCTGAAGTCTCTCTTAAAATGTTTAAAGAATTGTTTAAAGCATTGTTTTTTATGGTCAGGTAAGTGAATTGTCACATATATAACGGTCCATATTCCTCATAAATGGGGACATGAGAATTCAAATAAAATAACTATTTTGTAGTCTATGAGGAGTCATCCCTACTCTATTTGTTGGGTATTGCTTCTGGTTTGCACATTTTAATTCACAGAAATCCCACAATGTTGTCTCAAAAACGGGCATCCTTTTTAGTCACATGAATTCTTCTCTCTTTTAAAATTGAAAACTTGTGCATGGACTGATATTTTTCTGATGTCTGGACTCTATCAACAGGGGTTTTGTAAAATATAAATGAATGATTCAATATATTTGTAATAAATACATTCTCTGCGAATTTATATTTCAGGTTTTGACTGAAAATGTCACATCCATAAGACTGGAATTGCCCATTTTATAAGTTTGTGTATGATTAAACATAAATATTTAAATAATTATGCTTTTTGCACGGTACTGTATGCAGCGCTGTTGCCTATGGAAAGGATATAAATGGCAGGAGTTGTGAATTTAGCCGCTTCACTATTGGGCTTCATTTGCTCTCTGTTCATTAATGAGATTCTGATTAACTGCTTTGGCCAATAAACGGAAATAATCACATATTAACCATAAGAGCCTCCTTATAATCACATCTGCACTCTAATTACCCTAATGATGTGTGTGCGTGCGTGCGTGCGTGCGTGCGTGCGTGCGTGCGTGCGTGCGTGCGTGCGTGCGTGCGTGCGTGCGTGCGTGCGTGTGTGTGTGTGTGTGTGTGTGTGCGTGTGTGTCTATAGCGAGCGAGAGAGATCCTGTATTGATTGTGATGGGTTGGAGTATGTGCTGAGGAACCGTCAGCGTCTTCTGCTCATCTTCTCGCTGTGAAGGAGCGATAGGTTCATTCTCTTGCAGCTACTCTTTACCACACCCCCACAGTTTAAACCGGACCGAAAAGTCTGGAAAACAGGACTTAGAGCAGCACATTAAGCTAATCTCTATTGACCGCTGCAGCTGGCCTGTGTGATAAAAGATTCCGCTGCTAATTGTCTTTTTCCAGAAAGTTTACCAAAGGAGGAGGGAAGGGACAAAGTCATTTGGTTCTAACCTCCATTACACTCCTCCTCAAACCCCCCGCCCATTCTTTATTTATCACAGACACAATCTTTCTCCATGATAACTCATCCTTTTACACACATACATACACACACAGTAGAAGATTCCCTCATGTCATGCCTCAGACCATAGAGCTGTTGTACTAGTAGACAAGGCAACATGGGTGACAGAGGAGGTTGACGGTTCTAAAGTGTATTTGCTTTTAATTGTTTAGTATTTGCTGTTTGAGTTGTTATGGAGTTTTCAGATACTGTAAGTTTCAGTTATGTAACTCAGTTTTCTCTTATGTTTCCTCTCAAGTCATCTTAAAGGAACAGTTCACCCAAAATGAAAATTCTGTCATCATTTACTCACCCTCAAGTTGTTCCAAATCTGTATCAATTTCTTTGTTCTGATGAACACAAAGGAAGATACTTGGAAGAATGTCAGTAACCAAACAGATCTCACCCCCCGTTTACTGCCATAGTAGGAAAAATAAATACTATGGGAGTTAATGGGAGATGAGATCTGTTTGGTTACTGACATTCTTCCAAATATCTTCCTTTGTGTTTAGCAGAACAAAGAAATGTATACAGGTTTGGAACAATCTGAGGGTGAGTAAATGATGACACATTTTCATTTTTTGGTGAACTATCCCTTTAATGTAGGTTCGCCTCTGAAGTGAGTAAGAATCTGAAGATCTGAGAGCAGCTTAATTGCATGTCTTAAGTCTTAATATCTGAGAATATTGATTTATAAACAATCATATTGTTAATTATTAAATGTAAATGGTTTTTGTCGAACGTCATATGACCAAACCTGAGGTCTAACTAAATGTTTAACTTGATATTGGAATCTCTGACTTATGATGGTAAATTTTGGTATCTTAGCCCACTGTTTCTCAACTGGTGGGTCGCAGAGTATACAGTCTAAGAAACAACATCAACAACAAAAAACGTAATTCTAAATGGTTTTCTGATGTGAGACTTTTATTTTGAAAGATGTGCACGATCCCAATTCAATATCTTCGTTTAGGTGAAATGTTATCAGGCTGATGAATGTCAGTGTCATTATTCTATAGTTGTTTTCTTAACTTGTTACGAAATAAAAAGTCTTTCACCTCTGAAAAATGAATCCTGTCCTGTCAGAAGTTATACGGTGCTATACTCACGCAAATGCGGTGGCGCGTGCTGTCTTCACTAAAGTGCGAAAGAAACTATGAGCATGTCATGCAACGTGTGAAATAAAAGTAAAGTACCTAAAATCACATAAATGGTTCTTCGTGTGTTAACTTGGAAGGATTTACATGAAGGTATGATATTCATCTTTCATTAACAGTATTGTCTTCGCCATGGTAACTCTTGTTTCCATAACCCCAAATTGCCATGTTATTTTCGCTTTTTGTTATTTGTAAATGTTTATATTACGGTGGTGGCTCAAACAACAATTTGATTTAAAAAAGTAGTTTGGGACGGCTATTTAATAGCCTTAACCTTAACATATCGGCTGTTCATTCATCAGTATTAGTCATATTAATCACAAATTCTTGTTAGTATTTTAGTGTTAGTCACTCGTTTTTTTTTTTGACTACATATGACGTCATATATCCTAAAAAGTGGGTCGTGGCTTGTTGACCATGGGAAAATGTGGGTCCCATGGCTAGACCAGTTGCGAACCACTGTCTTAGCCCATCTAAGCCCAGTGTGAGATAATATTGAGACCTATTCTGGCAATATTTATAGGAAAAGTTTCAGTTTACTTCGTCTAATTTCTAAAGTAAACAATTGGTAGTGTCCTGGGATCTGTCCTTTTCTTTCTTAGCAACCGGTCTTATGCAGCATTCATTGATTCATCAGCCTATCTTCCCCAAGAGACACATTTTGATACAGACCTCTAATAGAAGTTCAGGCCGTAGGGACACATCAATCATCTGATAATTCTAGGCGTGCCCCAGACAACAGAAGGGAGTCTAATGTTCAGGTACAGCTGCTGATTTACTCGAACATTAAACTCACAGACAGTAGTGTGTGACAAGGAACCTTTCCAACCCTAGACAAAGTGGATAGATTGATACTTAAGTTTCCTGCTTTCCATCACATCCGAATGTTCACTCCCTATTGTGCGGCTTTCTTTTTATTTAGGGACGACGTGTCAGTAAATCACATTCATTAACAATAACGATGTTTATTAGCGATTTAGCATCGGCTAATAGAAGGGAACACTTCCATTTACTGGCTGTGGGAAGTCTAGTTAAATGAAATTGCACTTTTGTTCCCACACTGTTCCTCTCCAAAATGAGTAAGCTGACAGATGCCTGCTGGAGGTTTCCTCACAGCCCATCAACAAAACAGCACAATAAACAAGATGCCCACGGATGCCATTACCCACGATTCCTCTTTATTTTAGAGCACCGTTGGTTCTGCCGCAGGCACTTTCAATTTGAAGTTTTGCAGGGTGAACAGAAGTCAATTTTCTCTTTGTTAGATATAGCATTGTCGCCCATCTGTTTGGAATATGTTCCTTATTTCTTTAACAGCACGGCTATATATCAGTGTTTGGTTGCGTTTTATTTTTTACTTTCTCTGTTAGTGCCCGAGTTACATCCAGGGCCTTTAATCTCTTACGTGGTGATATGTTGACACCCCGTCCCATTAAACGCCCTGCTGTTTATAAGTTCTCATGACACACATACACACTTCCACGTTCCTTTGCACTTGTTCCGTAAGTGATGTAAAGTTTTCTTAACTTTTGTGCTGACTGAGATACATAACTGGCAGTGAGTCTTATGTAGCTTGTGGACTTTTGACAGTTGGAATAAAAGTTTGGTCCACTCTGCAATTTTTTTTCACAATAAAGACCAGCATGCCAACATGTAAAGTGACGGACTGCAATTAGTTTCTTTTTCACGTGCCATTAAAGGTGCTAAGCAGTGCCATAGAATAACCTTTTTTGGCTCTTCACGAGGAACATTGAACATCTGCAGAACTTTTCGTGGGAGGCAGAAATTGTTATCACGATTAAAATGCGTTTTATGAGACCACCGTGTCTAATTTTCTGCTACAGGGTGCCTCAAAGAAAACTCTTGAGTATAATTTAAAGTTTGTAATGATTTCAGGTATATCAGGTGCCCCATCTGCAAATAGCATAAAAAATCCTGTAAATCAGCACAGAGACCGTAGGAAGTCTGTGAGCTTGCCGACTGAGAATGAGAGCTCCCTACAGGAGCCTTTTGTCCTCCTCTGATCTCTGCTGTGGACCAGAGCTGTCTCCTACCCAACCACATATCTAACCTTTCATCAAAGTGCTTGTCAGTCCCTCCATTCTGCTAGAGCAATTACATGATAAGGACACAGGGTTGCAAGCACGTCGTGTCCATTTGTTGTAATGGAGATAAGACATGACATCATGGCAAAGATGGAGAGCCTCCTTTTTATTGTAGGCACGGCTGCCTGTTGCGTTCTGTTCAGTAGATGTTTATGCTTGTGAGTCCATACCTCATGTGTGGATAGAAATCCTATATTATTGCTGTGTCTCGCCCGAGCTCTTCGGCTTACTTTTGCTGCCCTCACCGTCGATAAGAAAATCATTCGAGCCTTTGAGCAGAACGTTGTGTCCGAGGGTGTTGATGGAGGAAAAGACTAATGGATGCTGGACTTAACTGCCTGCCACATGTGCAATACCTCTATCTCTTTCTCTTTTTTTTCTCTCTCTCACTTTTCTGTTTAAGGTGCTTTATTGGGTGACTTATATATAATAATACATTGTAAGCGCTTACAGCTAAGATGCAACATAAGACAAACAGAGAAAAACAGTCTTTTTAAGAACCATTGACCATTATAGTAGTTTTGTCCTACTATGGTAGTCAATAGTGCCCAGGAACTACTTGGTTGCAAACATTCTTCCAAATATCTTTCTTTGTGTCGCGTAGAACAAAGACAGATTTGGAACAAGTTGAGGTTGAGTGAATGATGACCATTTTCATTTTTGTTTGTCCGATAACACGCCGTTCGTTATGATGTGATGAAACGCATAATGTGCTGCTATCACACAGCTGATGAGTTTTCAGATGACTATTTAGTGAGCATCAGAATATCATCCTGACTCTTTTTTCTTGGACTGGTGGACAACCACCTACCAACCATCGATAACACACTAGCAGGTGCTCCCTATAAGCTGCAGCATAAGCTTTACAAAGGGACGGACCACTGACATTTTCTTAAGAAATATATAATAATCAAGTTGGCTGTTAGTACTTGTCATTTCCCGTCAAACTGTCATTAGAGCAGACAATACAGATTAAATGAATGCCATTTATAATGAAGAGCTTGCACTGAATGACAGTGGTTTTGTATGTTAAACCACATCAATGATCTTCTCTTTGACTTGCATTAAAGTTAAAAGAATCAATGTGAATCAACACAAGGTATAGGTGTCTGGGTAGTCTGTTAGACAGGAGGGATCATGAAAATGCAGAAAAAAATCATTTGCAACACAAGACTAAGATAGTCTTTCTTCCTGAAAGCTTTTTATATTGTTCGCCTTGTCATTTGCAGTAAAGGCCAGAGCGTTGCCACAAGTGAGGATTTTTCATCCGGTTATGCTACTAAATTGAAAGTGTCTAAATGAAATAGACTTGTCAGATATTTTATATTAGGCAGAAATCACTAAAATATAAAGCATCGTACACTTTCAGTCTGACATAATGAAACAAATTTGTATGTATATTATCCTCCAGTCTATGACAAGTGCAGATGTGCAGATATTAAACCACCTTCATGTCAGGATGTTTTATCTTTCCCATCCGTTGACTTGCTGTAAAATCCAAACACTGCTCTGATCCATGAACTCGCGTGGCTTTCATATTTACTAGTTTGTTTGAAGATTAAATGTGCTGTAAGCCTGTGTGGACTGGCCTCCATGAGACTGCAAATACCAGCGAACGTCGTGTCGGCCCCGGCTGTTATTATCAGACACCCTCAAGGTCCACCTGACATAAAGGTGACAATAACAAGTAGAATGTGTTGACATATCAGTGTCTCCTCTGAAACAAGAGACCATAGGCCTTAAAATCAGTCGGTGTTGATCATGTTTATACTGGATATAATTGAAGCAGATATAATGAGCGGTAACTGAGACTGTGGCAGTAAATGAGTGAAAATAATGCAGACTGACTGTGTGCGTGGGGGTTGGAGATGATGTGATTTGTTTGTCGCTACTTGAGAAGAGGAATTCATTCCTCAGAGCAAGAAGAAGAACTGTAATGAAAGTGAATGAATTGTCTGGTGTTGGTGATACTATATCGCGTCCTCATGCGGTCTCTATAGTCCAGCTAAACTATTACACGAGTGGTTCGCAAACTTTTTCGTTGTAAGGCCTCCTTTGGGTAGGGTCCATCGCTTTGCGGGCCCCCAAATAAAAACTTGAAATCTTAAACTTCAAATTTTTATTAAACCAAAAACATATTCAGTTATACAAGGAACATCAATTCTTTTGGTTGGTGGTATTATTTTTCTGATGTTTGATTGCATAAATTTTGATTGCCACAAAACCTGTGCCCCCCTGGATCCATCTTGGGGCCCCCAGTTTGAGAAGCACTGACATAAAGGGATAGTTCACCCAGAAATAAAAGTTCTTTCATCATTTGTTCACTCTCATATCGTCCCAAACCTGAATGACTTTGTTTCTTCTGCAGGACACAAACCCCGTTGACTTCCATTGCACGGACACAAAACCACAGAAACATTTCTCAAAATACCTTCTTTTGTGTTCCACAGAGAAAAGAGTCATATATAGATTTTAATGACATGAGGGTGAAAAAATATGAATGATGAATTGCCTCACAAATAATAGAATCATCATACGTTAACTTCCGGTCTGTATTTGGTTATAGTATAACAATTGATTCATTTTAATTAAATTTATTTATTTATGTTCATTTATATTTTATTGTATATCAATTGTATTGAATAAATTTAAAACTACTTAACAGCTATAGATTCTTTGCGGAGGTCTACCGGTAGTTACGTTTGGGCCACATAATGCTGAAACCGTCTATATCCTAGATACCAGAGGTCAAAAAGTAGCTTTCACCGCTTGATAAAATGTAAACCCTTGACAAACCCTTAACAACAGCAAAAATGATGCTTGCATATTTTGTTTGGCATTGAAAACCTTTTTATATGCCTGGGTTTGCTTTGAGTAAAAACTTAATTCCGTTTTTAGTTACAATATCTCCATTGAAATTAAGTACCAGCCTGACTGGATACATATTTGGACATTCATGCACCAGTAAATTACCACCTGTCATACATTCGGGTTTATAATTGCAACATAAAAGGAAAGCCCGGTACGTATGATGCGGATGGCCCCAAATAAACTTCAAAGCCAGCGAGGATGAAGTAGATACGATTTTGCGTTTGGTAATTCTAGCTTTGTATTGGCAGTGGCCATGATGCCGCTCTGCCCTGAAAGCCGGGAAACTGGCAGCTAACCACAGGAAAACATAATCCCAGTGGAATTTGCACAGTATGCGGATGGAAGCTCATTCCATTTTCTTTTTTGGCAATGGTTTGGTTCAACTTTGATTTGATCAACGCAGTCGTAGTGCCGAACGTTGAACGTTGTGCTATGGCAAATCGGCCTTGATAGGAGGTTATTTAAGGTCATGTCGTGCTAAATCTTTAGGAGCAGAAATTGTCTTGGAATTGGCCTTCCCTCTCAATTGAAATTTTCAGATGGGAAATGCACTTCATGTTGAGGTGTAAAGTGTTTCAGAGTGGAAAACTAAGTGAGGGGTCTGTATGATTACAGGTTGAGCGAGGTTGTGTAGTGTTGCTCTTTAAATGATGTGAACATACAGTATAGCGGCGTGTGGCCGCTATACTCTTCTATTTGCATTCTCCTGCACGTTATTCTTTCTTCCTGTGTCGCTCTGTTCACAAACGGCCTATTGGACTGTTGTTTTGTACATGCAGCAGTCAGGAGAAGATTATATTTCTGTAACTGACCAGGCAACCAAAATCAGTGCATCCTTCTGTAACATTCGATAGCCATTAGAAAAGCCTGTTACCATAGCAACATACAGTAAACATTATGATTTTTTTGTTTCTTGAATGTGCTTTATGGGGCATTCTGGAACTTAAGCCATATTTAGCCGTTTCTTCCTGATACAGTACACATGGGCTGACCTGTGAACAGGGCAAAAAATTATTGGCAGGTTGAAAATGCCTCAAACGATCTTGATATTTCAGGACGACTATTTCAACTTTCTTGAAAATGTCTTCTTTTGTGCTCTGCGGAAGAAAGAAAGTCATACAGGTTTAAAATGACAAGAGGATGAGTAAATGATGACAGAATTTTTAGTTTTGGGTGAACTATCCCACATTTAAGCGGTGAATTCACAAAACACCAGCACTCATCTGTGAACCCGCTGAAGCTCTCAGACTGGCTGTTTAATTGATCAGATGATGCTCTGTGTGTTTAATGATGGATTCTCTTGAACGCCACACGGTCTCTGGCTACCTGCTATGATTTTGTTTGATATTCGACTACAATTGTCATGCCTGTACTGCACAAAGCGAAACCAGCAAGGATGTTCTTATGCAGAATGCATGACCCTACAGGAGTATTGACTTTACACAGAGCACTTTTGTAGAGCAGTGGGGAAGTTGTAGAAAAAATCTCTCTCTCTCTCTCTCTCTCTCTCTCTCTCTCTCTCTCTCTCTCTC